>NC_092032.1:437500-775000 GCF_042242105.1 Pempheris klunzingeri
TTTCCAGGGGCTGGCAAACCTGAACTTCTGTACAGGAAACACTCAGAATAGTTCAAGATGATGAATTACAGTAGTTGGATGAAGTTTCTTAAGATAATTTGTCTGTATTCAACAGTGTCCATTTTGGCTTTCTCTCACCATTCTAATTCTCCATTCTAATTCACCATTCTCACCAGCCTATTTTAGACACAGGAGGTGAATTGTCTTTCCAGGGGCTGGCAAACCTGAACTTCTGTACAGGAAACACTCAGAATAGTTCAAGATGATGAATTACAGTAGTTGGATGAAGTTTCTTAAGATAATTTGTCTGTATTCAACAGTGTCCATTTTGGCTTTCTCTCACCATTCTAATTCTCCATTCTAATTCACCATTCTCACCAGCCTATTTTAGACACAGGAGGTGAATTGTCTTTCCAGGGGCTGGCAAAGCTGAACTTCTGTACAGGAAACACTCAGAATACTTCAAGATGATGAATTACAGTAGTTGGATGAAGTTTCTTAAGATAATTTGTCTGTATTCAACAGTGTCCATTTTTGCTTTCTCTCACCATTCTAATTCTCCATTCTAATTCACCATTCTCACCAGCCTATTTTAGACACAGGAGGTGAATTGTCTTTCCAGGGGCTGGCAAACCTGAACTTCTGTACAGGAAACACTCAGAATAGTTCAAGATGATGAATTACAGTAGTTGGATGAAGTTTCTTAAGATAATTTGTCTGTATTCAACAGTGTCCATTTTGGCTTTCTCTCACCATTCTAAGCCTGTTTTAGACACAGGAGGTGAATTGTCTTTCCAGGGGCTGGCAAACCTGAACTTCTGTACAGGAAACACTCAGAATAGTTCAAGATGATGAATTACAGTAGTTGGATGAAGTTTCTTAAGATAATTTGTCTGTATTCAACAGTGTCCATTTTGGCTTTCTCTCACCATTCTAATTCACCATTCTCACCAGCCTATTTTAGACACAGGAGGTGAATTGTCTTTCCAGGGGCTGGCAAACCTGAACTTCTGTACAGGAAACACTCAGAATAGTTCAAGATGATGAATTACAGTAGTTGGATGAAGTTTCTTAAGATAATTTGTCTGTATTCAACAGTGTCCATTTTGGCTTTCTCTCACCATTCTAAGCTTATTTTAGACACAGGAGGTGAAATGTGTTACCATGGACTGATAGACTTACATTTCCGCCCAGAAAACACTCAGAATAGTTAAAGATGATGAATTACATTAGTAAGATCAAGTTTCTTAAGATAATTTGTCTGTATTCAACAGTGTCCATTTTGGCTTTCTCTCACCATTCTAATTCTCCATTCTAATTCACCATTCTCACCAGCCTATTTTAGACACAGGAGGTGAATTGTCTTTCCAGGGGCTGGCAAACCTGAACTTCTGTACAGGAAACACTCAGAATAGTTCAGATGATGAATTACAGTAGTTGGATGAAGTTTCTTAAGATAATTTGTCTGTATTCAACAGTGTCCATTTTGGCTTTCTCTCACCATTCTAAGCCTGTTTTAGACACAGGAGGTGAATTGTCTTTCCAGGGGCTGGCAAACCTGAACTTCTGTACAGGAAACACTCAGAATAGTTCAAGATGATGAATTACAGTAGTTGGATGAAGTTTCTTAAGATAATTTGTCTGTATTCAACAGTGTCCATTTTGGCTTTCTCTCACCATTCTAATTCACCATTCTCACCAACCTATTTTAGACACAGGAGGTGAATTGTCTTTCCAGGGGCTGGCAAAGCTGAACTTCTGTACAGGAAACACTCAGAATAGTTCAAGATGATGAATTACAGTAGTTGGATGAAGTTTCTTAAGATAATTTGTCTGTATTCAACAGTGTCCATTTTGGCTTTCTCTCACCATTCTAATTCTCCATTCTAATTCACCATTCTCACCAGCCTATTTTAGACACAGGAGGTGAATTGTCTTTCCAGGGGCTGGCAAACCTGAACTTCTGTACAGGAAACACTCAGAATAGTTCAAGATGATGAATTACAGTAGTTGGATGAAGTTTCTTAAGATAATTTGTCTGTATTCAACAGTGTCCATTTTGGCTTTCTCTCACCATTCTAATTCTCCATTCTAATTCACCATTCTCACCAGCCTATTTTAGACACAGGAGGTGAATTGTCTTTCCAGGGGCTGGCAAACCTGAACTTCTGTACAGGAAACACTCAGAATAGTTCAAGATGATGAATTACAGTAGTTGGATGAAGTTTCTTAAGATAATTTGTCTGTATTCAACAGTGTCCATTTTGGCTTTCTCTCACCATTCTAATTCACCATTCTCACCAGCCTATTTTAGACACAGGAGGTGAATTGTCTTTCCAGGGGCTGGCAAACCTGAACTTCTGTACAGGAAACACTCAGAATAGTTCAAGATGATGAATTACAGTAGTTGGATGAAGTTTCTTAAGATAATTTGTCTGTATTCAACAGTGTCCATTTTGGCTTTCTCTCACCATTCTAATTATTCAACAGTGTCCATTTTGGCTTTCTCTCACCATTCTAATTCTCCATTCTAATTCACCATTCTCACCAGCCTATTTTAGACACAGGAGGTGAATTGTCTTTCCAGGGGCTGGCAAACCTGAACTTCTGTACAGGAAACACTCAGAATAGTTCAAGATGATGAATTACAGTAGTAGGATGAAGTTTCTTAAGATAATTTGTCTGTATTCAACAGTGTCCATTTTGGCTTTCTCTCACCATTCTAATTCTCCATTCTAATTCACCATTCTCACCAGCCTATTTTAGACACAGGAGGTGAATTGTCTTTCCAGGGGCTGGCAAACCTGAACTTCTGTACAGGAAACACTCAGAATAGTTCAAGATGATGAATTACAGTAGTTGGATGAAGTTTCTTAAGATAATTTGTCTGTATTCAACAGTGTCCATTTTGGCTTTCTCTCACCATTCTAATTCACCATTCTCACCAGCCTATTTTAGACACAGGAGGTGAATTGTCTTTCCAGGGGCTGGCAAACCTGAACTTCTGTACAGGAAACACTCAGAATAGTTCAAGATGATGAATTACAGTAGTTGGATGAAGTTTCTTAAGATAATTTGTCTGTATTCAACAGTGTCCATTTTGGCTTTCTCTCACCATTCTAATTCTCCATTCTAATTCACCATTCTCACCAGCCTATTTTAGACACAGGAGGTGAATTGTCTTTCCAGGGGCTGGCAAACCTGAACTTCTGTACAGGAAACACTCAGAATAGTTCAAGATGATGAATTACAGTAGTTGGATGAAGTTTCTTAAGATAATTTGTCTGTATTCAACAGTGTCCATTTTGGCTTTCTCTCACCATTCTAAGCCTATTTTGGACACAGGAGGTGAAATGTGTTACCATGGACTGATAGACTTACATTTCCGCCCAGAAAACACTCAGAATAGTTCAAGATGATGAATTACAGTAGTTGGATGAAGTTTCTTAAGATAATTTGTCTGTATTCAACAGTGTCCATTTTGGCTTTCTCTCACCATTCTAATTCTCCATTCTAATTCACCATTCTCACCAGCCTATTTTAGACACAGGAGGTGAATTGTCTTTCCAGGGGCTGGCAAACCTGAACTTCTGTACAGGAAACACTCAGAATAGTTCAAGATGATGAATTACAGTAGTTGGATGAAGTTTCTTAAGATAATTTGTCTGTATTCAACAGTGTCCATTTTGGCTTTCTCTCACCATTCTAATTCTCCATTCTAATTCACCATTCTCACCAGCCTATTTTAGACACAGGAGGTGAATTGTCTTTCCAGGGGCTGGCAAACCTGAACTTCTGAACAGGAAACACTCAGAATAGTTCAAGATGATGAATTACAGTAGTTGGATGAAGTTTCTTAAGATAATTTGTCTGTATTCAACAGTGTCCATTTTGGCTTTCTCTCACCATTCTAAGCCTATTTTAGACACAGGAGGTGAAATGTGTTACCATGGACTGATAGACTTACATTTCCGCCCAGAAAACACTCAGAATAGTTCAAGATGATGAATTACAGTAGTTGGATGAAGTTTCTTAAGATAATTTGTCTGTATTCAACAGTGTCCATTTTGGCTTTCTCTCACCATTCTAAGCCTGTTTTAGACACAGGAGGTGAATTGTCTTTCCAGGGGCTGGCAAACCTGAACTTCTGCACAGGAAACACTCAGAATAGTTCAAGATGATGAATTACAGTAGTTGGATGAAGTTTCTTAAGATAATTTGTCTGTATTCAACAGTGTCCATTTTGGCTTTTTCTCACCATTCTAAGCCTATTTTGGACACAGGAGGTGAAATGTGTTACCATGGACTGATAGACTTACATTTCCGCCCAGAAAACACTCAGAATAGTTAAAGATGATGAATTACAGTAGTTGGATGAAGTTTCTTAAGATAATTTGTCTGTATTCAACAGTGTCCATTTTGGCTTTCTCTCACCATTCTAAGCCTGTTTTAGACACAGGAGGTGAAATGTCTTTCCAGGGGCTGGCAAACCTGAACTTCTGTACAGGAAACATTCAGAATAGTTCAAGATGATGAATTACAGTAGTTGGATGAAGTTTCTTAAGATAATTTGTCTGTATTCAACAGTGTCCATTTTGGCTTTCTCTCACCATTCTAATTCTCCATTCTAATTCACCATTCTCACCAGCCTATTTTAGACACAGGAGGTGAATTGTCTTTCCAGGGGCTGGCAAACCTGAACTTCTGTACAGGAAACACTCAGAATAGTTCAAGATGATGAATTACAGTAGTTGGATGAAGTTTCTTAAGATAATTTGTCTGTATTCAACAGTGTCCATTTTGGCTTTTTCTCACCATTCTAAGCCTATTTTGGACACAGGAGGTGAAATGTGTTACCATGGACTGATAGACTTACATTTCCGCCCAGAAAACACTCAGAATAGTTCAAGATGATGAATTACAGTAGTTGGATGAAGTTTCTTAAGATAATTTGTCTGTATTCAACAGTGTCCATTTTGGCTTTCTCTCACCATTCTAAGCCTGTTTTAGACACAGGAGGTGAAATGTCTTTCCAGGGGCTGGCAAACCTGAACTTCTGTACAGGAAACATTCAGAATAGTTCAAGATGATGAATTACAGTAGTTGGATGAAGTTTCTTAAGATAATTTGTCTGTATTCAACAGTGTCCATTTTGGCTTTCTCTCACCATTCTAATTCTCCATTCTAATTCACCATTCTCACCAGCCTATTTTAGACACAGGAGGTGAATTGTCTTTCCAGGGGCTGGCAAACCTGAACTTCTGTACAGGAAACACTCAGAATAGTTCAAGATGATGAATTACAGTAGTTGGATGAAGTTTCTTAAGATAATTTGTCTGTATTCAACAGTGTCCATTTTGGCTTTCTCTCACCATTCTAATTCATCACTCTCACCAGCCTATTTTAGACACAGGAGGTGAATTGTCTTTCCAGGGGCTGGCAAACCTGAACTTCTGTACAGGAAACACTCAGAATAGTTCAAGATGATGAATTACAGTAGTTGGATGAAGTTTCTTAAGATAATTTGTCTGTATTCAACAGTGTCCATTTTGGCTTTCTCTCACCATTCTAATTCTCCATTCTAATTCACCATTCTCACCAGCCTATTTTAGACACAGGAGGTGAATTGTCTTTCCAGGGGCTGGCAAAGCTGAACTTCTGTACAGGAAACACTCAGAATACTTCAAGATGATGAATTACAGTAGTTGGATGAAGTTTCTTAAGATAATTTGTCTGTATTCAACAGTGTCCATTTTGGCTTTCTCTCACCATTCTAAGCCTGTTTTAGACACAGGAGGTGAATTGTCTTTCCAGGGGCTGGCAAACCTGAACTTCTGCACAGGAAACACTCAGAATAGTTCAAGATGATGAATTACAGTAGTTGGATGAAGTTTCTTAAGATAATTTGTCTGTATTCAACAGTGTCCATTTTGGCTTTTTCTCACCATTCTAAGCCTATTTTGGACACAGGAGGTGAAATGTGTTACCATGGACTGATAGACTTACATTTCCGCCCAGAAAACACTCAGAATAGTTAAAGATGATGAATTACAGTAGTTGGATGAAGTTTCTTAAGATAATTTGTCTGTATTCAACAGTGTCCATTTTGGCTTTCTCTCACCATTCTAAGCCTGTTTTAGACACAGGAGGTGAAATGTCTTTCCAGGGGCTGGCAAACCTGAACTTCTGTACAGGAAACATTCAGAATAGTTCAAGATGATGAATTACAGTAGTTGGATGAAGTTTCTTAAGATAATTTGTCTGTATTCAACAGTGTCCATTTTGGCTTTCTCTCACCATTCTAATTCTCCATTCTAATTCACCATTCTCACCAGCCTATTTTAGACACAGGAGGTGAATTGTCTTTCCAGGGGCTGGCAAACCTGAACTTCTGTACAGGAAACACTCAGAATAGTTCAAGATGATGAATTACAGTAGTTGGATGAAGTTTCTTAAGATAATTTGTCTGTATTCAACAGTGTCCATTTTGGCTTTTTCTCACCATTCTAAGCCTATTTTGGACACAGGAGGTGAAATGTGTTACCATGGACTGATAGACTTACATTTCCGCCCAGAAAACACTCAGAATAGTTCAAGATGATGAATTACAGTAGTTGGATGAAGTTTCTTAAGATAATTTGTCTGTATTCAACAGTGTCCATTTTGGCTTTCTCTCACCATTCTAAGCCTGTTTTAGACACAGGAGGTGAAATGTCTTTCCAGGGGCTGGCAAACCTGAACTTCTGTACAGGAAACATTCAGAATAGTTCAAGATGATGAATTACAGTAGTTGGATGAAGTTTCTTAAGATAATTTGTCTGTATTCAACAGTGTCCATTTTGGCTTTCTCTCACCATTCTAATTCTCCATTCTAATTCACCATTCTCACCAGCCTATTTTAGACACAGGAGGTGAATTGTCTTTCCAGGGGCTGGCAAACCTGAACTTCTGTACAGGAAACACTCAGAATAGTTCAAGATGATGAATTACAGTAGTTGGATGAAGTTTCTTAAGATAATTTGTCTGTATTCAACAGTGTCCATTTTGGCTTTCTCTCACCATTCTAATTCATCACTCTCACCAGCCTATTTTAGACACAGGAGGTGAATTGTCTTTCCAGGGGCTGGCAAACCTGAACTTCTGTACAGGAAACACTCAGAATAGTTCAAGATGATGAATTACAGTAGTTGGATGAAGTTTCTTAAGATAATTTGTCTGTATTCAACAGTGTCCATTTTGGCTTTCTCTCACCATTCTAATTCTCCATTCTAATTCACCATTCTCACCAGCCTATTTTAGACACAGGAGGTGAATTGTCTTTCCAGGGGCTGGCAAAGCTGAACTTCTGTACAGGAAACACTCAGAATACTTCAAGATGATGAATTACAGTAGTTGGATGAAGTTTCTTAAGATAATTTGTCTGTATTCAACAGTGTCCATTTTTGCTTTCTCTCACCATTCTAATTCTCCATTCTAATTCACCATTCTCACCAGCCTATTTTAGACACAGGAGGTGAATTGTCTTTCCAGGGGCTGGCAAACCTGAACTTCTGTACAGGAAACACTCAGAATAGTTCAAGATGATGAATTACAGTAGTTGGATGAAGTTTCTTAAGATAATTTGTCTGTATTCAACAGTGTCCATTTTGGCTTTCTCTCACCATTCTAAGCCTGTTTTAGACACAGGAGGTGAATTGTCTTTCCAGGGGCTGGCAAACCTGAACTTCTGTACAGGAAACACTCAGAATAGTTCAAGATGATGAATTACAGTAGTTGGATGAAGTTTCTTAAGATAATTTGTCTGTATTCAACAGTGTCCATTTTGGCTTTCTCTCACCATTCTAATTCACCATTCTCACCAGCCTATTTTAGACACAGGAGGTGAATTGTCTTTCCAGGGGCTGGCAAACCTGAACTTCTGTACAGGAAACACTCAGAATAGTTCAAGATGATGAATTACAGTAGTTGGATGAAGTTTCTTAAGATAATTTGTCTGTATTCAACAGTGTCCATTTTGGCTTTCTCTCACCATTCTAATTCACCATTCTCACCAGCCTATTTTAGACACAGGAGGTGAATTGTCTTTCCAGGGGCTGGCAAACCTGAACTTCTGTACAGGAAACACTCAGAATAGTTCAAGATGATGAATTACAGTAGTTGGATGAAGTTTCTTAAGATAATTTGTCTGTATTCAACAGTGTCCATTTTGGCTTTCTCTCACCATTCTAAGCTTATTTTGGACACAGGAGGTGAAATGTGTTACCATGGACTGATAGACTTACATTTCCGCCCAGAAAACACTCAGAATAGTTAAAGATGATGAATTACATTAGTAAGATCAAGTTTCTTAAGATAATTTGTCTGTATTCAACAGTGTCCATTTTGGCTTTCTCTCACCATTCTAATTCTCCATTCTAATTCACCATTCTCACCAGCCTATTTTAGACACAGGAGGTGAATTGTCTTTCCAGGGGCTGGCAAACCTGAACTTCTGTACAGGAAACACTCAGAATAGTTCAAGATGATGAATTACAGTAGTTGGATGAAGTTTCTTAAGATAATTTGTCTGTATTCAACAGTGTCCATTTTGGCTTTCTCTCACCATTCTAAGCCTATTTTGGACACAGGAGGTGAAATGTGTTACCATGGACTGATAGACTTACATTTCCGCCGAGAAAACACTCAGAATAGTTCAAGATGATGAATTACAGTAGTTGGATGAAGTTTCTTAAGATAATTTGTCTGTATTCAACAGTGTCCATTTTGGCTTTCTCTCACCATTCTAAGCCTATTTTAGACACAGGAGGTGAATTGTCTTTCCAGGGGCTGGCAAACCTGAACTTCTGTACAGGAAACACTCAGAATAGTTCAAGATGATGAATTACAGTAGTTGGATGAAGTTTCTTAAGATAATTTGTCTGTATTCAACAGTGTCCATTTTGGCTTTCTCTCACCATTCTAATTCATCACTCTCACCAGCCTATTTTAGACACAGGAGGTGGATTGTCTTTCCAGGGGCTGGCAAACCTGAACTTCTGTACAGGAAACACTCAGAATAGGTCAAGATGATGAATTACAGTAGTTGGATGAAGTTTCTTAAGATAATTTGTCTGTATTCAACAGTGTCCATTTTGGCTTTCCCTCACCATTCTAAGCCTATTTTAGACACAGGAGGTGAAATGTGTTACCATGGACTGATAGACTTACATTTCCGCCCAGAAAACACTCAGAATAGTTAAAGATGATGAATTACAGTAGTTGGATGAAGTTTCTTAAGATAATTTGTCTGTATTCAACAGTGTCCATTTTGGCTTTCTCTCACCATTCTAAGCTTATTTTGGACACAGGAGGTGAAATGTGTTACCATGGACTGATAGACTTACATTTCCGCCCAGAAAACACTCAGAATAGTTAAAGATGATGAATTACATTAGTAAGATCAAGTTTCTTAAGATAATTTGTCTGTATTCAACAGTGTCCATTTTGGCTTTCTCTCACCATTCTAATTCTCCATTCTAATTCACTATTCTCACCAGCCTATTTTAGACACAGGAGGTGAATTGTCTTTCCAGGGGCTGGCAAACCTGAACTTCTGTACAGGAAACACTCAGAATAGTTCAAGATGATGAATTACAGTAGTTGGATGAAGTTTCTTAAGATAATTTGTCTGTATTCAACAGTGTCCATTTTGGCTTTCTCTCACCATTCTAAGCCTATTTTGGACACAGGAGGTGAAATGTGTTACCATGGACTGATAGACTTACATTTCCGCCCAGAAAACACTCAGAATAGTTCAAGATGATGAATTACAGTAGTTGGATGAAGTTTCTTAAGATAATTTGTCTGTATTCAACAGTGTCCATTTTGGCTTTCTCTCACCATTCTAAGCCTGTTTTAGACACAGGAGGTGAATTGTCTTTCCAGGGGCTGGCAAACCTGAACTTCTGCACAGGAAACACTCAGAATAGTTCAAGATGATGAATTACAGTAGTTGGATGAAGTTTCTTAAGATAATTTGTCTGTATTCAACAGTGTCCATTTTGGCTTTTTCTCACCATTCTAAGCCTATTTTGGACACAGGAGGTGAAATGTGTTACCATGGACTGATAGACTTACATTTCCGCCCAGAAAACACTCAGAATAGTTAAAGATGATGAATTACAGTAGTTGGATGAAGTTTCTTAAGATAATTTGTCTGTATTCAACAGTGTCCATTTTGGCTTTCTCTCACCATTCTAAGCCTGTTTTAGACACAGGAGGTGAAATGTCTTTCCAGGGGCTGGCAAACCTGAACTTCTGTACAGGAAACATTCAGAATAGTTCAAGATGATGAATTACAGTAGTTGGATGAAGTTTCTTAAGATAATTTGTCTGTATTCAACAGTGTCCATTTTGGCTTTCTCTCACCATTCTAATTCTCCATTCTAATTCACCATTCTCACCAGCCTATTTTAGACACAGGAGGTGAATTGTCTTTCCAGGGGCTGGCAAACCTGAACTTCTGTACAGGAAACACTCAGAATAGTTCAAGATGATGAATTACAGTAGTTGGATGAAGTTTCTTAAGATAATTTGTCTGTATTCAACAGTGTCCATTTTGGCTTTCTCTCACCATTCTAAGCCTATTTTGGACACAGGAGGTGAAATGTGTTACCATGGACTGATAGACTTACATTTCCGCCCAGAAAACACTCAGAATAGTTCAAGATGATGAATTACAGTAGTTGGATGAAGTTTCTTAAGATAATTTGTCTGTATTCAACAGTGTCCATTTTGGCTTTCTCTCACCATTCTAAGCCTGTTTTAGACACAGGAGGTGAATTGTCTTTCCAGGGGCTGGCAAACCTGAACTTCTGCACAGGAAACACTCAGAATAGTTCAAGATGATGAATTACAGTAGTTGGATGAAGTTTCTGAAGATAATTTGTCTGTATTCAACAGTGTCCATTTTGGCTTTTTCTCACCATTCTAAGCCTATTTTGGACACAGGAGGTGAAATGTGTTACCATGGACTGATAGACTTACATTTCCGCCCAGAAAACACTCAGAATAGTTAAAGATGATGAATTACAGTAGTTGGATGAAGTTTCTTAAGATAATTTGTCTGTATTCAACAGTGTCCATTTTGGCTTTCTCTCACCATTCTAATTCACCATTCTCACCAGCCTATTTTAGACACAGGAGGTGAATTGTCTTTCCAGGGGCTGGCAAACCTGAACTTCTGTACAGGAAAAAATCAGAATACTTCAAGATGATGAATTACAGTAGTTGGATGAAGTTTCTTAAGATAATTTGTCTGTATTCAACAGTGTCCATTTTGGCTTTCTCTCACCATTCTAATTCATCACTCTCACCAGCCTATTTTGGACACAGGAGGTGAATTGTCTTTCCAGGGGCTGGCAAACCTGAACTTCTGTACAGGAAACACTCAGAATAGTTCAAGATGATGAATTACATTAGTAAGATCAAGTTTCTTAAGATAATTTGTCTGTATTCAACAGTGTCCATTTTGGCTTTCTCTCACCATTCTAATTCACCATTCTCACCAGCCTATTTTAGACACAGGAGGTGAATTGTCTTTCCAGGGGCTGGCAAACCTGAACTTCTGTACAGGAAACACTCAGAATAGTTCAAGATGATGAATTACAGTAGTTGGATGAAGTTTCTTAAGACAATTTGTCTGTATTCAACAGTGTCCATTTTGGCTTTCTCTCACCATTCTAAGCCTATTTTAGACACAGGAGGTGAAATGTGTTACCATGGACTGATAGACTTACATTTCCGCCCAGAAAACACTCAGAATAGTTCAAGATGATGAATTACATTAGTAAGATCAAGTTTCTTAAGATAATTTGTCTGTATTCAACAGTGTCCATTTTGGCTTTCCCTCACCATTCTAAGCCTATTTTAGACACAGGAGGTGAAATGTGTTACCATGGACTGATAGACTTACATTTCCGCCCAGAAAACACTCAGAATAGTTCAAGATGATGAATTACAGTAGTTGGATGAAGTTTCTTAAGATAATTTGTCTGTATTCAACAGTGTCCATTTTGGCTTTCTCTCACCATTCTAAGCCTGTTTTAGACACAGGAGGTGAAATGTCTTTCCAGGGGCTGGCAAACCTGAACTTCTGTACAGGAAACATTCAGAATAGTTCAAGATGATGAATTACAGTAGTTGGATGAAGTTTCTTAAGATAATTTGTCTGTATTCAACAGTGTCCATTTTGGCTTTCTCTCACCATTCTAATTCTCCATTCTAATTCACCATTCTCACCAGCCTATTTTAGACACAGGAGGTGAATTGTCTTTCCAGGGGCTGGCAAACCTGAACTTCTGTACAGGAAACACTCAGAATAGTTCAAGATGATGAATTACAGTAGTTGGATGAAGTTTCTTAAGATAATTTGTCTGTATTCAACAGTGTCCATTTTGGCTTTCTCTCACCATTCTAAGCCTATTTTGGACACAGGAGGTGAAATGTGTTACCATGGACTGATAGACTTACATTTCCGCCCAGAAAACACTCAGAATAGTTCAAGATGATGAATTACAGTAGTTGGATGAAGTTTCTTAAGATAATTTGTCTGTATTCAACAGTGTCCATTTTGGCTTTCTCTCACCATTCTAATTCTCCATTCTAATTCACCATTCTCACCAGCCTATTTTAGACACAGGAGGTGAATTGTCTTTCCAGGGGCTGGCAAACCTGAACTTCTGAACAGGAAACACTCAGAATAGTTCAAGATGATGAATTACAGTAGTTGGATGAAATTTCTTAAGATAATTTGTCTGTATTCAACAGTGTCCATTTTGGCTTTCTCTCACCATTCTAAGCCTATTTTAGACACAGGAGGTGAAATGTGTTACCATGGACTGATAGACTTACATTTCCGCCCAGAAAACACTCAGAATAGTTCAAGATGATGAATTACAGTAGTTGGATGAAGTTTCTTAAGATAATTTGTCTGTATTCAACAGTGTCCATTTTGGCTTTCTCTCACCATTCTAAGCCTGTTTTAGACACAGGAGGTGAATTGTCTTTCCAGGGGCTGGCAAACCTGAACTTCTGTACAGGAAACACTCAGAATAGTTCAAGATGATGAATTACAGTAGTTGGATGAAGTTTCTTAAGATAATTTGTCTGTATTCAACAGTGTCCATTTTGGCTTTCTCTCACCATTCTAATTCTCCATTCTAATTCACCATTCTCACCAGCCTATTTTAGACACAGGAGGTGAATTGTCTTTCCAGGGGCTGGCAAACCTGAACTTCTGTACAGGAAACACTCAGAATAGTTCAAGATGATGAATTACAGTAGTTGGATGAAGTTTCTTAAGATAATTTGTCTGTATTCAACAGTGTCCATTTTGGCTTTCTCTCACCATTCTAATTCATCACTCTCACCAGCCTATTTTAGACACAGGAGGTGGATTGTCTTTCCAGGGGCTGGCAAACCTGAACTTCTGTACAGGAAACACTCAGAATAGGTCAAGATGATGAATTACAGTAGTTGGATGAAGTTTCTTAAGATAATTTGTCTGTATTCAACAGTGTCCATTTTGGCTTTCCCTCACCATTCTAAGCCTATTTTAGACACAGGAGGTGAAATGTGTTACCATGGACTGATAGACTTACATTTCCGCCCAGAAAACACTCAGAATAGTTAAAGATGATGAATTACAGTAGTTGGATGAAGTTTCTTAAGATAATTTGTCTGTATTCAACAGTGTCCATTTTGGCTTTCTCTCACCATTCTAAGCTTATTTTGGACACAGGAGGTGAAATGTGTTACCATGGACTGATAGACTTACATTTCCGCCCAGAAAACACTCAGAATAGTTAAAGATGATGAATTACATTAGTAAGATCAAGTTTCTTAAGATAATTTGTCTGTATTCAACAGTGTCCATTTTGGCTTTCTCTCACCATTCTAATTCTCCATTCTAATTCACTATTCTCACCAGCCTATTTTAGACACAGGAGGTGAATTGTCTTTCCAGGGGCTGGCAAACCTGAACTTCTGTACAGGAAACACTCAGAATAGTTCAAGATGATGAATTACAGTAGTTGGATGAAGTTTCTTAAGATAATTTGTCTGTATTCAACAGTGTCCATTTTGGCTTTCTCTCACCATTCTAAGCCTATTTTGGACACAGGAGGTGAAATGTGTTACCATGGACTGATAGACTTACATTTCCGCCCAGAAAACACTCAGAATAGTTCAAGATGATGAATTACAGTAGTTGGATGAAGTTTCTTAAGATAATTTGTCTGTATTCAACAGTGTCCATTTTGGCTTTCTCTCACCATTCTAAGCCTGTTTTAGACACAGGAGGTGAATTGTCTTTCCAGGGGCTGGCAAACCTGAACTTCTGCACAGGAAACACTCAGAATAGTTCAAGATGATGAATTACAGTAGTTGGATGAAGTTTCTTAAGATAATTTGTCTGTATTCAACAGTGTCCATTTTGGCTTTTTCTCACCATTCTAAGCCTATTTTGGACACAGGAGGTGAAATGTGTTACCATGGACTGATAGACTTACATTTCCGCCCAGAAAACACTCAGAATAGTTAAAGATGATGAATTACAGTAGTTGGATGAAGTTTCTTAAGATAATTTGTCTGTATTCAACAGTGTCCATTTTGGCTTTCTCTCACCATTCTAAGCCTGTTTTAGACACAGGAGGTGAAATGTCTTTCCAGGGGCTGGCAAACCTGAACTTCTGTACAGGAAACATTCAGAATAGTTCAAGATGATGAATTACAGTAGTTGGATGAAGTTTCTTAAGATAATTTGTCTGTATTCAACAGTGTCCATTTTGGCTTTCTCTCACCATTCTAAGCCTATTTTAGACACAGGAGGTGAAATGTGTTACCATGGACTGATAGACTTACATTTCCGCCCAGAAAACACTCAGAATAGTTAAAGATGATGAATTACAGTAGTTGGATGAAGTTTCTTAAGATAATTTGTCTGTATTCAACAGTGTCCATTTTGGCTTTCTCTCACCATTCTAAGCTTATTTTGGACACAGGAGGTGAAATGTGTTACCATGGACTGATAGACTTACATTTCCGCCCAGAAAACACTCAGAATAGTTAAAGATGATGAATTACATTAGTAAGATCAAGTTTCTTAAGATAATTTGTCTGTATTCAACAGTGTCCATTTTGGCTTTCTCTCACCATTCTAATTCTCCATTCTAATTCACTATTCTCACCAGCCTATTTTAGACACAGGAGGTGAATTGTCTTTCCAGGGGCTGGCAAACCTGAACTTCTGTACAGGAAACACTCAGAATAGTTCAAGATGATGAATTACAGTAGTTGGATGAAGTTTCTTAAGATAATTTGTCTGTATTCAACAGTGTCCATTTTGGCTTTCTCTCACCATTCTAAGCCTATTTTGGACACAGGAGGTGAAATGTGTTACCATGGACTGATAGACTTACATTTCCGCCCAGAAAACACTCAGAATAGTTCAAGATGATGAATTACAGTAGTTGGATGAAGTTTCTTAAGATAATTTGTCTGTATTCAACAGTGTCCATTTTGGCTTTCTCTCACCATTCTAAGCCTGTTTTAGACACAGGAGGTGAATTGTCTTTCCAGGGGCTGGCAAACCTGAACTTCTGCACAGGAAACACTCAGAATAGTTCAAGATGATGAATTACAGTAGTTGGATGAAGTTTCTTAAGATAATTTGTCTGTATTCAACAGTGTCCATTTTGGCTTTTTCTCACCATTCTAAGCCTATTTTGGACACAGGAGGTGAAATGTGTTACCATGGACTGATAGACTTACATTTCCGCCCAGAAAACACTCAGAATAGTTAAAGATGATGAATTACAGTAGTTGGATGAAGTTTCTTAAGATAATTTGTCTGTATTCAACAGTGTCCATTTTGGCTTTCTCTCACCATTCTAAGCCTGTTTTAGACACAGGAGGTGAAATGTCTTTCCAGGGGCTGGCAAACCTGAACTTCTGTACAGGAAACATTCAGAATAGTTCAAGATGATGAATTACAGTAGTTGGATGAAGTTTCTTAAGATAATTTGTCTGTATTCAACAGTGTCCATTTTGGCTTTCTCTCACCATTCTAATTCTCCATTCTAATTCACCATTCTCACCAGCCTATTTTAGACACAGGAGGTGAATTGTCTTTCCAGGGGCTGGCAAACCTGAACTTCTGTACAGGAAACACTCAGAATAGTTCAAGATGATGAATTACAGTAGTTGGATGAAGTTTCTTAAGATAATTTGTCTGTATTCAACAGTGTCCATTTTGGCTTTCTCTCACCATTCTAAGCCTATTTTGGACACAGGAGGTGAAATGTGTTACCATGGACTGATAGACTTACATTTCCGCCCAGAAAACACTCAGAATAGTTCAAGATGATGAATTACAGTAGTTGGATGAAGTTTCTTAAGATAATTTGTCTGTATTCAACAGTGTCCATTTTGGCTTTCTCTCACCATTCTAAGCCTGTTTTAGACACAGGAGGTGAATTGTCTTTCCAGGGGCTGGCAAACCTGAACTTCTGCACAGGAAACACTCAGAATAGTTCAAGATGATGAATTACAGTAGTTGGATGAAGTTTCTGAAGATAATTTGTCTGTATTCAACAGTGTCCATTTTGGCTTTTTCTCACCATTCTAAGCCTATTTTGGACACAGGAGGTGAAATGTGTTACCATGGACTGATAGACTTACATTTCCGCCCAGAAAACACTCAGAATAGTTAAAGATGATGAATTACAGTAGTTGGATGAAGTTTCTTAAGATAATTTGTCTGTATTCAACAGTGTCCATTTTGGCTTTCTCTCACCATTCTAATTCACCATTCTCACCAGCCTATTTTAGACACAGGAGGTGAATTGTCTTTCCAGGGGCTGGCAAACCTGAACTTCTGTACAGGAAAAAATCAGAATACTTCAAGATGATGAATTACAGTAGTTGGATGAAGTTTCTTAAGATAATTTGTCTGTATTCAACAGTGTCCATTTTGGCTTTCTCTCACCATTCTAATTCATCACTCTCACCAGCCTATTTTGGACACAGGAGGTGAATTGTCTTTCCAGGGGCTGGCAAACCTGAACTTCTGTACAGGAAACACTCAGAATAGTTCAAGATGATGAATTACATTAGTAAGATCAAGTTTCTTAAGATAATTTGTCTGTATTCAACAGTGTCCATTTTGGCTTTCTCTCACCATTCTAATTCACCATTCTCACCAGCCTATTTTAGACACAGGAGGTGAATTGTCTTTCCAGGGGCTGGCAAACCTGAACTTCTGTACAGGAAACACTCAGAATAGTTCAAGATGATGAATTACAGTAGTTGGATGAAGTTTCTTAAGACAATTTGTCTGTATTCAACAGTGTCCATTTTGGCTTTCTCTCACCATTCTAAGCCTATTTTAGACACAGGAGGTGAAATGTGTTACCATGGACTGATAGACTTACATTTCCGCCCAGAAAACACTCAGAATAGTTCAAGATGATGAATTACATTAGTAAGATCAAGTTTCTTAAGATAATTTGTCTGTATTCAACAGTGTCCATTTTGGCTTTCCCTCACCATTCTAAGCCTATTTTAGACACAGGAGGTGAAATGTGTTACCATGGACTGATAGACTTACATTTCCGCCCAGAAAACACTCAGAATAGTTCAAGATGATGAATTACAGTAGTTGGATGAAGTTTCTTAAGATAATTTGTCTGTATTCAACAGTGTCCATTTTGGCTTTCTCTCACCATTCTAAGCCTGTTTTAGACACAGGAGGTGAAATGTCTTTCCAGGGGCTGGCAAACCTGAACTTCTGTACAGGAAACATTCAGAATAGTTCAAGATGATGAATTACAGTAGTTGGATGAAGTTTCTTAAGATAATTTGTCTGTATTCAACAGTGTCCATTTTGGCTTTCTCTCACCATTCTAATTCTCCATTCTAATTCACCATTCTCACCAGCCTATTTTAGACACAGGAGGTGAATTGTCTTTCCAGGGGCTGGCAAACCTGAACTTCTGTACAGGAAACACTCAGAATAGTTCAAGATGATGAATTACAGTAGTTGGATGAAGTTTCTTAAGATAATTTGTCTGTATTCAACAGTGTCCATTTTGGCTTTCTCTCACCATTCTAAGCCTATTTTGGACACAGGAGGTGAAATGTGTTACCATGGACTGATAGACTTACATTTCCGCCCAGAAAACACTCAGAATAGTTCAAGATGATGAATTACAGTAGTTGGATGAAGTTTCTTAAGATAATTTGTCTGTATTCAACAGTGTCCATTTTGGCTTTCTCTCACCATTCTAATTCTCCATTCTAATTCACCATTCTCACCAGCCTATTTTAGACACAGGAGGTGAATTGTCTTTCCAGGGGCTGGCAAACCTGAACTTCTGAACAGGAAACACTCAGAATAGTTCAAGATGATGAATTACAGTAGTTGGATGAAATTTCTTAAGATAATTTGTCTGTATTCAACAGTGTCCATTTTGGCTTTCTCTCACCATTCTAAGCCTATTTTAGACACAGGAGGTGAAATGTGTTACCATGGACTGATAGACTTACATTTCCGCCCAGAAAACACTCAGAATAGTTCAAGATGATGAATTACAGTAGTTGGATGAAGTTTCTTAAGATAATTTGTCTGTATTCAACAGTGTCCATTTTGGCTTTCTCTCACCATTCTAAGCCTGTTTTAGACACAGGAGGTGAATTGTCTTTCCAGGGGCTGGCAAACCTGAACTTCTGTACAGGAAACACTCAGAATAGTTCAAGATGATGAATTACAGTAGTTGGATGAAGTTTCTTAAGATAATTTGTCTGTATTCAACAGTGTCCATTTTGGCTTTCTCTCACCATTCTAATTCTCCATTCTAATTCACCATTCTCACCAGCCTATTTTAGACACAGGAGGTGAATTGTCTTTCCAGGGGCTGGCAAACCTGAACTTCTGTACAGGAAACACTCAGAATAGTTCAAGATGATGAATTACAGTAGTTGGATGAAGTTTCTTAAGATAATTTGTCTGTATTCAACAGTGTCCATTTTGGCTTTCTCTCACCATTCTAATTCATCACTCTCACCAGCCTATTTTAGACACAGGAGGTGGATTGTCTTTCCAGGGGCTGGCAAACCTGAACTTCTGTACAGGAAACACTCAGAATAGGTCAAGATGATGAATTACAGTAGTTGGATGAAGTTTCTTAAGATAATTTGTCTGTATTCAACAGTGTCCATTTTGGCTTTCCCTCACCATTCTAAGCCTATTTTAGACACAGGAGGTGAAATGTGTTACCATGGACTGATAGACTTACATTTCCGCCCAGAAAACACTCAGAATAGTTAAAGATGATGAATTACAGTAGTTGGATGAAGTTTCTTAAGATAATTTGTCTGTATTCAACAGTGTCCATTTTGGCTTTCTCTCACCATTCTAAGCTTATTTTGGACACAGGAGGTGAAATGTGTTACCATGGACTGATAGACTTACATTTCCGCCCAGAAAACACTCAGAATAGTTAAAGATGATGAATTACATTAGTAAGATCAAGTTTCTTAAGATAATTTGTCTGTATTCAACAGTGTCCATTTTGGCTTTCTCTCACCATTCTAATTCTCCATTCTAATTCACTATTCTCACCAGCCTATTTTAGACACAGGAGGTGAATTGTCTTTCCAGGGGCTGGCAAACCTGAACTTCTGTACAGGAAACACTCAGAATAGTTCAAGATGATGAATTACAGTAGTTGGATGAAGTTTCTTAAGATAATTTGTCTGTATTCAACAGTGTCCATTTTGGCTTTCTCTCACCATTCTAAGCCTATTTTGGACACAGGAGGTGAAATGTGTTACCATGGACTGATAGACTTACATTTCCGCCCAGAAAACACTCAGAATAGTTCAAGATGATGAATTACAGTAGTTGGATGAAGTTTCTTAAGATAATTTGTCTGTATTCAACAGTGTCCATTTTGGCTTTCTCTCACCATTCTAAGCCTGTTTTAGACACAGGAGGTGAATTGTCTTTCCAGGGGCTGGCAAACCTGAACTTCTGCACAGGAAACACTCAGAATAGTTCAAGATGATGAATTACAGTAGTTGGATGAAGTTTCTTAAGATAATTTGTCTGTATTCAACAGTGTCCATTTTGGCTTTTTCTCACCATTCTAAGCCTATTTTGGACACAGGAGGTGAAATGTGTTACCATGGACTGATAGACTTACATTTCCGCCCAGAAAACACTCAGAATAGTTAAAGATGATGAATTACAGTAGTTGGATGAAGTTTCTTAAGATAATTTGTCTGTATTCAACAGTGTCCATTTTGGCTTTCTCTCACCATTCTAAGCCTGTTTTAGACACAGGAGGTGAAATGTCTTTCCAGGGGCTGGCAAACCTGAACTTCTGTACAGGAAACATTCAGAATAGTTCAAGATGATGAATTACAGTAGTTGGATGAAGTTTCTTAAGATAATTTGTCTGTATTCAACAGTGTCCATTTTGGCTTTCTCTCACCATTCTAATTCTCCATTCTAATTCACCATTCTCACCAGCCTATTTTAGACACAGGAGGTGAATTGTCTTTCCAGGGGCTGGCAAACCTGAACTTCTGTACAGGAAACACTCAGAATAGTTCAAGATGATGAATTACAGTAGTTGGATGAAGTTTCTTAAGATAATTTGTCTGTATTCAACAGTGTCCATTTTGGCTTTCTCTCACCATTCTAAGCCTATTTTGGACACAGGAGGTGAAATGTGTTACCATGGACTGATAGACTTACATTTCCGCCCAGAAAACACTCAGAATAGTTCAAGATGATGAATTACAGTAGTTGGATGAAGTTTCTTAAGATAATTTGTCTGTATTCAACAGTGTCCATTTTGGCTTTCTCTCACCATTCTAAGCCTGTTTTAGACACAGGAGGTGAATTGTCTTTCCAGGGGCTGGCAAACCTGAACTTCTGCACAGGAAACACTCAGAATAGTTCAAGATGATGAATTACAGTAGTTGGATGAAGTTTCTGAAGATAATTTGTCTGTATTCAACAGTGTCCATTTTGGCTTTTTCTCACCATTCTAAGCCTATTTTGGACACAGGAGGTGAAATGTGTTACCATGGACTGATAGACTTACATTTCCGCCCAGAAAACACTCAGAATAGTTAAAGATGATGAATTACAGTAGTTGGATGAAGTTTCTTAAGATAATTTGTCTGTATTCAACAGTGTCCATTTTGGCTTTCTCTCACCATTCTAATTCACCATTCTCACCAGCCTATTTTAGACACAGGAGGTGAATTGTCTTTCCAGGGGCTGGCAAACCTGAACTTCTGTACAGGAAAAAATCAGAATACTTCAAGATGATGAATTACAGTAGTTGGATGAAGTTTCTTAAGATAATTTGTCTGTATTCAACAGTGTCCATTTTGGCTTTCTCTCACCATTCTAATTCATCACTCTCACCAGCCTATTTTGGACACAGGAGGTGAATTGTCTTTCCAGGGGCTGGCAAACCTGAACTTCTGTACAGGAAACACTCAGAATAGTTCAAGATGATGAATTACATTAGTAAGATCAAGTTTCTTAAGATAATTTGTCTGTATTCAACAGTGTCCATTTTGGCTTTCTCTCACCATTCTAATTCACCATTCTCACCAGCCTATTTTAGACACAGGAGGTGAATTGTCTTTCCAGGGGCTGGCAAACCTGAACTTCTGTACAGGAAACACTCAGAATAGTTCAAGATGATGAATTACAGTAGTTGGATGAAGTTTCTTAAGACAATTTGTCTGTATTCAACAGTGTCCATTTTGGCTTTCTCTCACCATTCTAAGCCTATTTTAGACACAGGAGGTGAAATGTGTTACCATGGACTGATAGACTTACATTTCCGCCCAGAAAACACTCAGAATAGTTCAAGATGATGAATTACATTAGTAAGATCAAGTTTCTTAAGATAATTTGTCTGTATTCAACAGTGTCCATTTTGGCTTTCCCTCACCATTCTAAGCCTATTTTAGACACAGGAGGTGAAATGTGTTACCATGGACTGAT
The DNA here is from genome assembly GCF_042242105.1 of Pempheris klunzingeri. NCBI lineage: Eukaryota > Metazoa > Chordata > Actinopteri > Acropomatiformes > Pempheridae > Pempheris > Pempheris klunzingeri. Next base: position 459,573 of record NC_092032.1, read on the forward strand.
AGACTTACATTTCCGCCCAGAAAACACTCAGAATAGTTCAAGATGATGAATTACAGTAGTTGGATGAAGTTTCTTAAGATAATTTGTCTGTATTCAACAGTGTCCATTTTGGCTTTCTCTCACCATTCTAAGCCTGTTTTAGACACAGGAGGTGAAATGTCTTTCCAGGGGCTGGCAAACCTGAACTTCTGTACAGGAAACATTCAGAATAGTTCAAGATGATGAATTACAGTAGTTGGATGAAGTTTCTTAAGATAATTTGTCTGTATTCAACAGTGTCCATTTTGGCTTTCTCTCACCATTCTAATTCTCCATTCTAATTCACCATTCTCACCAGCCTATTTTAGACACAGGAGGTGAATTGTCTTTCCAGGGGCTGGCAAACCTGAACTTCTGTACAGGAAACACTCAGAATAGTTCAAGATGATGAATTACAGTAGTTGGATGAAGTTTCTTAAGATAATTTGTCTGTATTCAACAGTGTCCATTTTGGCTTTCTCTCACCATTCTAAGCCTATTTTGGACACAGGAGGTGAAATGTGTTACCATGGACTGATAGACTTACATTTCCGCCCAGAAAACACTCAGAATAGTTCAAGATGATGAATTACAGTAGTTGGATGAAGTTTCTTAAGATAATTTGTCTGTATTCAACAGTGTCCATTTTGGCTTTCTCTCACCATTCTAATTCTCCATTCTAATTCACCATTCTCACCAGCCTATTTTAGACACAGGAGGTGAATTGTCTTTCCAGGGGCTGGCAAACCTGAACTTCTGAACAGGAAACACTCAGAATAGTTCAAGATGATGAATTACAGTAGTTGGATGAAATTTCTTAAGATAATTTGTCTGTATTCAACAGTGTCCATTTTGGCTTTCTCTCACCATTCTAAGCCTATTTTAGACACAGGAGGTGAAATGTGTTACCATGGACTGATAGACTTACATTTCCGCCCAGAAAACACTCAGAATAGTTCAAGATGATGAATTACAGTAGTTGGATGAAGTTTCTTAAGATAATTTGTCTGTATTCAACAGTGTCCATTTTGGCTTTCTCTCACCATTCTAAGCCTGTTTTAGACACAGGAGGTGAATTGTCTTTCCAGGGGCTGGCAAACCTGAACTTCTGTACAGGAAACACTCAGAATAGTTCAAGATGATGAATTACAGTAGTTGGATGAAGTTTCTTAAGATAATTTGTCTGTATTCAACAGTGTCCATTTTGGCTTTCTCTCACCATTCTAATTCTCCATTCTAATTCACCATTCTCACCAGCCTATTTTAGACACAGGAGGTGAATTGTCTTTCCAGGGGCTGGCAAACCTGAACTTCTGTACAGGAAACACTCAGAATAGTTCAAGATGATGAATTACAGTAGTTGGATGAAGTTTCTTAAGATAATTTGTCTGTATTCAACAGTGTCCATTTTGGCTTTCTCTCACCATTCTAATTCTCCATTCTAATTCACCATTCTCACCAGCCTATTTTAGACACAGGAGGTGAATTGTCTTTCCAGGGGCTGGCAAACCTGAACTTCTGTACAGGAAACACTCAGAATAGTTCAAGATGATGAATTACAGTAGTTGGATGAAGTTTCTTAAGATAATTTGTCTGTATTCAACAGTGTCCATTTTGGCTTTTTCTCACCATTCTAAGCCTATTTTGGACACAGGAGGTGAAATGTGTTACCATGGACTGATAGACTTACATTTCCGCCCAGAAAACACTCAGAATAGTTCAAGATGATGAATTACAGTAGTTGGATGAAGTTTCTTAAGATAATTTGTCTGTATTCAACAGTGTCCATTTTGGCTTTCTCTCACCATTCTAATTCTCCATTCTAATTCACCATTCTCACCAGCCTATTTTAGACACAGGAGGTGAATTGTCTTTCCAGGGGCTGGCAAACCTGAACTTCTGTACAGGAAACACTCAGAATAGTTCAAGATGATGAATTACAGTAGTTGGATGAAGTTTCTTAAGATAATTTGTCTGTATTCAACAGTGTCCATTTTGGCTTTCTCTCACCATTCTAATTCACCATTCTCACCAGCCTATTTTAGACACAGGAGGTGAATTGTCTTTCCAGGGGCTGGCAAACCTGAACTTCTGTACAGGAAAAAATCAGAATAGTTCAAGATGATGAATTACAGTAGTTGGATGAAGTTTCTTAAGATAATTTGTCTGTATTCAACAGTGTCCATTTTGGCTTTCTCTCACCATTCTAATTCATCACTCTCACCAGCCTATTTTAGACACAGGAGGTGAATTGTCTTTCCAGGGGCTGGCAAACCTGAACTTCTGTACAGGAAACACTCAGAATAGTTCAAGATGATGAATTACATTAGTAAGATCAAGTTTCTTAAGATAATTTGTCTGTATTCAACAGTGTCCATTTTGGCTTTCCCTCACCATTCTAAGCCTATTTTAGGACACAAGAGGTGAAATGTGTTACCATGGACTGATAGACTTACATTTCCGCCCAGAAAACACTCAGAATAGTTAAAGATGATGAATTACAGTAGTTGGATGAAGTTTCTTAAGATAATTTGTCTGTATTCAACAGTGTCCATTTTGGCTTTCTCTCACCATTCTAAGCTTATTTTGGACACAGGAGGTGAAATGTGTTACCATGGACTGATAGACTTACATTTCCGCCCAGAAAACACTCAGAATAGTTAAAGATGATGAATTACATTAGTAAGATCAAGTTTCTTAAGATAATTTGTCTGTATTCAACAGTGTCCATTTTGGCTTTCTCTCACCATTCTAATTCACCATTCTCACCAGCCTATTTTAGACACAGGAGGTGAATTGTCTTTCCAGGGGCTGGCAAACCTGAACTTCTGTACAGGAAACACTCAGAATAGTTCAAGATGATGAATTACAGTAGTTGGATGAAGTTTCTTAAGATAATTTGTCTGTATTCAACAGTGTCCATTTTGGCTTTCTCTCACCATTCTAAGCCTATTTTAGACACAGGAGGTGAAATGTGTTACCATGGACTGATAGACTTACATTTACGCCCAGAAAACACTCAGAATAGTTCAAGATGATGAATTACATTAGTAAGATCAAGTTTCTTAAGATAATTTGTCTGTATTCAACAGTGTCCATTTTGGCTTTCCCTCACCATTCTAAGCCTATTTTAGACACAGGAGGTGAAATGTGTTACCATGGACTGATAGACTTACATTTCCGCCCAGAAAACACTCAGAATAGTTCAAGATGATGAATTACATTAGTAAGATCAAGTTTCTTAAGATAATTTGTCTGTATTCAACAGTGTCCATTTTGACTTTCCCTCACCATTCTAAGCCTATTTTAGACACAGGAGGTGAAATGTGTTACCATGGACTGATAGACTTACATTTCCGCCCAGAAAACACTCAGAATAGTTCAAGATGATGAATTACAGTAGTTGGATGAAGTTTCTTAAGATAATTTGTCTGTATTCAACAGTGTCCATTTTGGCTTTCTCTCACCATTCTAAGCCTGTTTTAGACACAGGAGGTGAAATGTCTTTCCAGGGGCTGGCAAACCTGAACTTCTGTACAGGAAACATTCAGAATAGTTCAAGATGATGAATTACAGTAGTTGGATGAAGTTTCTTAAGATAATTTGTCTGTATTCAACAGTGTCCATTTTGGCTTTCTCTCACCATTCTAATTCTCCATTCTAATTCACCATTCTCACCAGCCTATTTTAGACACAGGAGGTGAATTGTCTTTCCAGGGGCTGGCAAACCTGAACTTCTGTACAGGAAACACTCAGAATAGTTCAAGAGGATGAATTACAGTAGTTGGATGAAGTTTCTTAAGATAATTTGTCTGTATTCAACAGTGTCCATTTTGGCTTTCTCTCACCATTCTAATTCATCACTCTCACCAGCCTATTTTAGACACAGGAGGTGAATTGTCTTTCCAGTGGCTGGCAAACCTGAACTTCTGTACAGGAAACACTCAGAATAGTTCAAGATGATGAATTACATTAGTAAGATCAAGTTTCTTAAGATAATTTGTCTGTATTCAACAGTGTCCATTTTGGCTTTCTCTCACCATTCTAAGCCTATTTTAGACACAGGAGGTGAAATGTGTTACCATGGACTGATAGACTTACATTTCCGCCCAGAAAACACTCAGAATAGTTCAAGATGATGAATTACATTAGTAAGATCAAGTTTCTTAAGATAATTTGTCTGTATTCAACAGTGTCCATTTTGGCTTTCCCTCACCATTCTAAGCCTATTTTAGACACAGGAGGTGAAATGTGTTACCATGGACTGATAGACTTACATTTCCGCCCAGAAAACACTCAGAATAGTTAAAGATGATGAATTACAGTAGTTGGATGAAGTTTCTTAAGATAATTTGTCTGTATTCAACAGTGTCCATTTTGGCTTTCTCTCACCATTCTAAGCTTATTTTGGACACAGGAGGTGAAATGTGTTACCATGGACTGATAGACTTACATTTCCGCCCAGAAAACACTCAGAATAGTTAAAGATGATGAATTACATTAGTAAGATCAAGTTTCTTAAGATAATTTGTCTGTATTCAACAGTGTCCATTTTGGCTTTCTCTCACCATTCTAATTCTCCATTCTAATTCACCATTCTCACCAGCCTATTTTAGACACAGGAGGTGAATTGTCTTTCCAGGGGCTGGCAAACCTGAACTTCTGTACAGGAAACACTCAGAATAGTTCAAGATGATGAATTACAGTAGTTGGATGAAGTTTCTTAAGATAATTTGTCTGTATTCAACAGTGTCCATTTTGGCTTTCTCTCACCATTCTAAGCCTATTTTAGACACAGGAGGTGAAATGTGTTACCATGGACTGATAGACTTACATTTCCGCCCAGAAAACACTCAGAATAGTTCAAGATGATGAATTACAGTAGTTGGATGAAGTTTCTTAAGATAATTTGTCTGTATTCAACAGTGTCCATTTTGGCTTTCTCTCACCATTCTAAGCCTGTTTTAGACACAGGAGGTGAATTGTCTTTCCAGGGGCTGGCAAACCTGAACTTCTGTACAGGAAACACTCAGAATAGTTCAAGATGATGAATTACAGTAGTTGGATGAAGTTTCTTAAGATAATTTGTCTGTATTCAACAGTGTCCATTTTGGCTTTCTCTCACCATTCTAATTCTCCATTCTAATTCACCATTCTCACCAGCCTATTTTAGACACAGGAGGTGAATTGTCTTTCCAGGGGCTGGCAAACCTGAACTTCTGTACAGGAAACACTCAGAATAGTTAAAGATGATGAATTACATTAGTAAGATCAAGTTTCTTAAGATAATTTGTCTGTATTCAACAGTGTCCATTTTGGCTTTCTCTCACCATTCTAATTCACCATTCTCACCAGCCTATTTTAGACACAGGAGGTGAATTGTCTTTCCAGGGGCTGGCAAACCTGAACTTCTGTACAGGAAACACTCAGAATAGTTCAAGATGATGAATTACAGTAGTTGGATGAAGTTTCTTAAGATAATTTGTCTGTATTCAACAGTGTCCATTTTGGCTTTCTCTCACCATTCTAAGCCTATTTTAGACACAGGAGGTGAAATGTGTTACCATGGACTGATAGACTTACATTTCCGCCCAGAAAACACTCAGAATAGTTCAAGATGATGAATTACATTAGTAAGATCAAGTTTCTTAAGATAATTTGTCTGTATTCAACAGTGTCCATTTTGGCTTTCCCTCACCATTCTAAGCCTATTTTAGACACAGGAGGTGAAATGTGTTACCATGGACTGATAGACTTACATTTCCGCCCAGAAAACACTCAGAATAGTTCAAGATGATGAATTACATTAGTAAGATCAAGTTTCTTAAGATAATTTGTCTGTATTCAACAGTGTCCATTTTGGCTTTCCCTCACCATTCTAAGCCTATTTTAGACACAGGAGGTGAAATGTGTTACCATGGACTGATAGACTTACATTTCCGCCCAGAAAACACTCAGAATAGTTCAAGATGATGAATTACAGTAGTTGGATGAAGTTTCTTAAGATAATTTGTCTGTATTCAACAGTGTCCATTTTGGCTTTCTCTCACCATTCTAAGCCTGTTTTAGACACAGGAGGTGAAATGTCTTTCCAGGGGCTGGCAAACCTGAACTTCTGTACAGGAAACATTCAGAATAGTTCAAGATGATGAATTACAGTAGTTGGATGAAGTTTCTTAAGATAATTTGTCTGTATTCAACAGTGTCCATTTTGGCTTTCTCTCACCATTCTAATTCTCCATTCTAATTCACCATTCTCACCAGCCTATTTTAGACACAGGAGGTGAATTGTCTTTCCAGGGGCTGGCAAACCTGAACTTCTGTACAGGAAACACTCAGAATAGTTCAAGATGATGAATTACAGTAGTTGGATGAAGTTTCTTAAGATAATTTGTCTGTATTCAACAGTGTCCATTTTGGCTTTCTCTCACCATTCTAATTCATCACTCTCACCAGCCTATTTTAGACACAGGAGGTGAATTGTCTTTCCAGTGGCTGGCAAACCTGAACTTCTGTACAGGAAACACTCAGAATAGTTCAAGATGATGAATTACATTAGTAAGATCAAGTTTCTTAAGATAATTTGTCTGTATTCAACAGTGTCCATTTTGGCTTTCTCTCACCATTCTAAGCCTATTTTAGACACAGGAGGTGAAATGTGTTACCATGGACTGATAGACTTACATTTCCGCCCAGAAAACACTCAGAATAGTTCAAGATGATGAATTACATTAGTAAGATCAAGTTTCTTAAGATAATTTGTCTGTATTCAACAGTGTCCATTTTGGCTTTCCCTCACCATTCTAAGCCTATTTTAGACACAGGAGGTGAAATGTGTTACCATGGACTGATAGACTTACATTTCCGCCCAGAAAACACTCAGAATAGTTAAAGATGATGAATTACAGTAGTTGGATGAAGTTTCTTAAGATAATTTGTCTGTATTCAACAGTGTCCATTTTGGCTTTCTCTCACCATTCTAAGCTTATTTTGGACACAGGAGGTGAAATGTGTTACCATGGACTGATAGACTTACATTTCCGCCCAGAAAACACTCAGAATAGTTAAAGATGATGAATTACATTAGTAAGATCAAGTTTCTTAAGATAATTTGTCTGTATTCAACAGTGTCCATTTTGGCTTTCTCTCACCATTCTAATTCACCATTCTCACCAGCCTATTTTAGACACAGGAGGTGAATTGTCTTTCCAGGGGCTGGCAAACCTGAACTTCTGTACAGGAAACACTCAGAATAGTTCAAGATGATGAATTACAGTAGTTGGATGAAGTTTCTTAAGATAATTTGTCTGTATTCAACAGTGTCCATTTTGGCTTTCTCTCACCATTCTAAGCCTATTTTAGACACAGGAGGTGAAATGTGTTACCATGGACTGATAGACTTACATTTCCGCCCAGAAAACACTCAGAATAGTTCAAGATGATGAATTACATTAGTAAGATCAAGTTTCTTAAGATAATTTGTCTGTATTCAACAGTGTCCATTTTGGCTTTCCCTCACCATTCTAAGCCTATTTTAGACACAGGAGGTGAAATGTGTTACCATGGACTGATAGACTTACATTTCCGCCCAGAAAACACTCAGAATAGTTCAAGATGATGAATTACATTAGTAAGATCAAGTTTCTTAAGATAATTTGTCTGTATTCAACAGTGTCCATTTTGGCTTTCCCTCACCATTCTAAGCCTATTTTAGACACAGGAGGTGAAATGTGTTACCATGGACTGATAGACTTACATTTCCGCCCAGAAAACACTCAGAATAGTTCAAGATGATGAATTACAGTAGTTGGATGAAGTTTCTTAAGATAATTTGTCTGTATTCAACAGTGTCCATTTTGGCTTTCTCTCACCATTCTAAGCCTGTTTTAGACACAGGAGGTGAAATGTCTTTCCAGGGGCTGGCAAACCTGAACTTCTGTACAGGAAACATTCAGAATAGTTCAAGATGATGAATTACAGTAGTTGGATGAAGTTTCTTAAGATAATTTGTCTGTATTCAACAGTGTCCATTTTGGCTTTCTCTCACCATTCTAATTCTCCATTCTAATTCACCATTCTCACCAGCCTATTTTAGACACAGGAGGTGAATTGTCTTTCCAGGGGCTGGCAAACCTGAACTTCTGTACAGGAAACACTCAGAATAGTTCAAGAGGATGAATTACAGTAGTTGGATGAAGTTTCTTAAGATAATTTGTCTGTATTCAACAGTGTCCATTTTGGCTTTCTCTCACCATTCTAATTCATCACTCTCACCAGCCTATTTTAGACACAGGAGGTGAATTGTCTTTCCAGTGGCTGGCAAACCTGAACTTCTGTACAGGAAACACTCAGAATAGTTCAAGATGATGAATTACATTAGTAAGATCAAGTTTCTTAAGATAATTTGTCTGTATTCAACAGTGTCCATTTTGGCTTTCTCTCACCATTCTAAGCCTATTTTAGACACAGGAGGTGAAATGTGTTACCATGGACTGATAGACTTACATTTCCGCCCAGAAAACACTCAGAATAGTTCAAGATGATGAATTACATTAGTAAGATCAAGTTTCTTAAGATAATTTGTCTGTATTCAACAGTGTCCATTTTGGCTTTCCCTCACCATTCTAAGCCTATTTTAGACACAGGAGGTGAAATGTGTTACCATGGACTGATAGACTTACATTTCCGCCCAGAAAACACTCAGAATAGTTAAAGATGATGAATTACAGTAGTTGGATGAAGTTTCTTAAGATAATTTGTCTGTATTCAACAGTGTCCATTTTGGCTTTCTCTCACCATTCTAAGCTTATTTTGGACACAGGAGGTGAAATGTGTTACCATGGACTGATAGACTTACATTTCCGCCCAGAAAACACTCAGAATAGTTAAAGATGATGAATTACATTAGTAAGATCAAGTTTCTTAAGATAATTTGTCTGTATTCAACAGTGTCCATTTTGGCTTTCTCTCACCATTCTAATTCTCCATTCTAATTCACCATTCTCACCAGCCTATTTTAGACACAGGAGGTGAATTGTCTTTCCAGGGGCTGGCAAACCTGAACTTCTGTACAGGAAACACTCAGAATAGTTCAAGATGATGAATTACAGTAGTTGGATGAAGTTTCTTAAGATAATTTGTCTGTATTCAACAGTGTCCATTTTGGCTTTCTCTCACCATTCTAAGCCTATTTTAGACACAGGAGGTGAAATGTGTTACCATGGACTGATAGACTTACATTTCCGCCCAGAAAACACTCAGAATAGTTCAAGATGATGAATTACAGTAGTTGGATGAAGTTTCTTAAGATAATTTGTCTGTATTCAACAGTGTCCATTTTGGCTTTCTCTCACCATTCTAAGCCTGTTTTAGACACAGGAGGTGAATTGTCTTTCCAGGGGCTGGCAAACCTGAACTTCTGTACAGGAAACACTCAGAATAGTTCAAGATGATGAATTACAGTAGTTGGATGAAGTTTCTTAAGATAATTTGTCTGTATTCAACAGTGTCCATTTTGGCTTTCTCTCACCATTCTAATTCTCCATTCTAATTCACCATTCTCACCAGCCTATTTTAGACACAGGAGGTGAATTGTCTTTCCAGGGGCTGGCAAACCTGAACTTCTGTACAGGAAACACTCAGAATAGTTCAAGATGATGAATTACAGTAGTTGGATGAAGTTTCTTAAGATAATTTGTCTGTATTCAACAGTGTCCATTTTGGCTTTCTCTCACCATTCTAAGCCTATTTTGGACACAGGAGGTGAAATGTGTTACCATGGACTGATAGACTTACATTTCCGCCCAGAAAACACTCAGAATAGTTCAAGATGATGAATTACAGTAGTTGGATGAAGTTTCTTAAGATAATTTGTCTGTATTCAACAGTGTCCATTTTGGCTTTCTCTCACCATTCTAATTCTCCATTCTAATTCACCATTCTCACCAGCCTATTTTAGACACAGGAGGTGAATTGTCTTTCCAGGGGCTGGCAAACCTGAACTTCTGAACAGGAAACACTCAGAATAGTTCAAGATGATGAATTACAGTAGTTGGATGAAATTTCTTAAGATAATTTGTCTGTATTCAACAGTGTCCATTTTGGCTTTCTCTCACCATTCTAAGCCTATTTTAGACACAGGAGGTGAAATGTGTTACCATGGACTGATAGACTTACATTTCCGCCCAGAAAACACTCAGAATAGTTCAAGATGATGAATTACAGTAGTTGGATGAAGTTTCTTAAGATAATTTGTCTGTATTCAACAGTGTCCATTTTGGCTTTCTCTCACCATTCTAAGCCTGTTTTAGACACAGGAGGTGAATTGTCTTTCCAGGGGCTGGCAAACCTGAACTTCTGTACAGGAAACACTCAGAATAGTTCAAGATGATGAATTACAGTAGTTGGATGAAATTTCTTAAGATAATTTGTCTGTATTCAACAGTGTCCATTTTGGCTTTCTCTCACCATTCTAATTCTCCATTCTAATTCACCATTCTCACCAGCCTATTTTAGACACAGGAGGTGAATTGTCTTTCCAGGGGCTGGCAAACCTGAACTTCTGAACAGGAAACACTCAGAATAGTTCAAGATGATGAATTACAGTAGTTGGATGAAATTTCTCAAGATAATTTGTCTGTATTCAACAGTGTCCATTTTGGCTTTCTCTCACCATTCTAAGCCTATTTTGGACACAGGAGGTGAAATGTGTTACCATGGACTGATAGACTTACATTTCCGCCCAGAAAACACTCAGAATAGTTCAAGATGATGAATTACAGTAGTTGGATGAAGTTTCTTAAGATAATTTGTCTGTATTCAACAGTGTCCATTTTGGCTTTCTCTCACCATTCTAATTCTCCAGTCTAATTCACCATTCTCACCAGCCTATTTTAGACACAGGAGGTGAATTGTCTTTCCAGGGGCTGGCAAACCTGAACTTCTGAACAGGAAACACTCAGAATAGTTCAAGATGATGAATTACAGTAGTTGGATGAAATTTCTTAAGATAATTTGTCTGTATTCAACAGTGTCCATTTTGGCTTTCTCTCACCATTCTAAGCCTATTTTAGACACAGGAGGTGAAATGTGTTACCATGGACTGATAGACTTACATTTCCGCCCAGAAAACACTCAGAATAGTTCAAGATGATGAATTACAGTAGTTGGATGAAGTTTCTTAAGATAATTTGTCTGTATTCAACAGTGTCCATTTTGGCTTTCTCTCACCATTCTAAGCCTGTTTTAGACACAGGAGGTGAATTGTCTTTCCAGGGGCTGGCAAACCTGAACTTCTGTACAGGAAACACTCAGAATAGTTCAAGATGATGAATTACAGTAGTTGGATGAAGTTTCTTAAGATAATTTGTCTGTATTCAACAGTGTCCATTTTGGCTTTCTCTCACCATTCTAAGCTTATTTTGGACACAGGAGGTGAAATGTGTTACCATGGACTGATAGACTTACATTTCCACCCAGAAAACACTCAGAATAGTTAAAGATGATGAATTACATTAGTAAGATCAAGTTTCTTAAGATAATTTGTCTGTATTCAACAGTGTCCATTTTGGCTTTCTCTCACCATTCTAAGCCTATTTTAGACACAGGAGGTGAAATGTGTTACCATGGACTGATAGACTTACATTTCCGCCCAGAAAACACTCAGAATAGTTAAAGATGATGAATTAAAGTAGTTGGATGAAGTTTCTTAAGATAATTTGTCTGTATTCAACAGTGTCCATTTTGGCTTTCTCTCACCATTCTAATTCACCATTCTCACCAGCCTATTTTAGACACAGGAGGTGAGTTGTCTTTCCAGGGGCTGGCAAACCTGAACTTCTGTACAGGAAACACTCAGAATAGGTCAAGATGATGAATTACAGTAGTTGGATGAAGTTTCTTAAGATAATTTGTCTGTATTCAACAGTGTCCATTTTGGCTTTCTCTCACCATTCTAAGCTTATTTTGGACACAGGAGGTGAAATGTGTTACCATGGACTGATAGACTTACATTTCCGCCCAGAAAACACTCAGAATAGTTAAAGATGATGAATTACATTAGTAAGATCAAGTTTCTTAAGATAATTTGTCTGTATTCAACAGTGTCCAGTTTGGCTTTCTCTCACCATTCTAATTCTCCATTCTAATTCACCATTCTCACCAGCCTATTTTAGACACAGGAGGTGAATTGTCTTTCCAGGGGCTGGCAAACCTGAACTTCTGTACAGGAAACACTCAGAATAGTTCAAGATGATGAATTACAGTAGTTGGATGAAGTTTCTTAAGATAATTTGTCTGTATTCAACAGTGTCCATTTTGGCTTTCTCTCACCATTCTAAGCCTGTTTTAGACACAGGAGGTGAATTGTCTTTCCAGGGGCTGGCAAACCTGAACTTCTGTACAGGAAACACTCAGAATAGTTCAAGATGATGACTTACAGTAGTTGGATGAAGTTTCTTAAGATAATTTGTCTGTATTCAACAGTGTCCATTTTGGCTTTCTCTCACCATTCTAAGCTTATTTTAGACACAGGAGGTGAAATGTGTTACCATGGACTGATAGACTTACATTTCCACCCAGAAAACACTTAGAATAGTTAAAGATGATGAATTACATTAGTAAGATCAAGTTTCTTAAGATAATTTGTCTGTATTCAACAGTGTCCATTTTGGCTTTCTCTCACCATTCTAAGCCTATTTTAGACACAGGAGGTGAAATGTGTTACCATGGACTGAAAGACTTACATTTCCGCCCAGAAAACACTCAGAATAGTTAAAGATGATGAATTACAGTAGTTGGATGAAGTTTCTTAAGATAATTTGTCTGTATTCAACAGTGTCCATTTTGGCTTTCTCTCACCATTCTAAGCTTATTTTGGACAGAGGAGGTGAAATGTGTTACCATGGACTGATAGACTTACATTTCCGCCCAGAAAACACTCAGAATAGTTAAAGATGATGAATTACATTAGTAAGATCAAGTTTCTTAAGATAATTTGTCTGTATTCAACAGTGTCCATTTTGGCTTTCTCTCACCATTCTAAGCCTATTTTAGACACAGGAGGTGAAATGTGTTACCATGGACTGATAGACTTACATTTCCGCCCAGAAAACACTCAGAATAGTTAAAGATGATGAATTAAAGTAGTTGGATGAAGTTTCTTAAGATAATTTGTCTGTATTCAACAGTGTCCATTTTGGCTTTCTCTCACCATTCTAATTCACCATTCTCACCAGCCTATTTTAGACACAGGAGGTGAGTTGTCTTTCCAGGGGCTGGCAAACCTGAACTTCTGTACAGGAAACACTCAGAATAGGTCAAGATGATGAATTACAGTAGTTGGATGAAGTTTCTTAAGATAATTTGTCTGTATTCAACAGTGTCCATTTTGGCTTTCTCTCACCATTCTAAGCTTATTTTGGACACAGGAGGTGAAATGTGTTACCATGGACTGATAGACTTACATTTCCGCCCAGAAAACACTCAGAATAGTTAAAGATGATGAATTACATTAGTAAGATCAAGTTTCTTAAGATAATTTGTCTGTATTCAACAGTGTCCAGTTTGGCTTTCTCTCACCATTCTAATTCTCCATTCTAATTCACCATTCTCACCAGCCTATTTTAGACACAGGAGGTGAATTGTCTTTCCAGGGGCTGGCAAACCTGAACTTCTGTACAGGAAACACTCAGAATAGTTCAAGATGATGAATTACAGTAGTTGGATGAAGTTTCTTAAGATAATTTGTCTGTATTCAACAGTGTCCATTTTGGCTTTCTCTCACCATTCTAAGCCTGTTTTAGACACAGGAGGTGAATTGTCTTTCCAGGGGCTGGCAAACCTGAACTTCTGTACAGGAAACACTCAGAATAGTTAAAGATGATGAATTACATTAGTAAGATCAAGTTTCTTAAGATAATTTGTCTGTATTCAACAGTGTCCATTTTGGCTTTCTCTCACCATTCTAAGCCTATTTTAGACACAGGAGGTGAAATGTGTTACCATGGACTGATAGACTTACATTTCCGCCCAGAAAACACTCAGAATAGTTAAAGATGATGAATTACATTAGTAAGATCAAGTTTCTTAAGATAATTTGTCTGTATTCAACAGTGTCCATTTTGGCTTTCTCTCACCATTCTAAGCCTATTTTAGACACAGGAGGTGAAATGTGTTACCATGGACTGATAGACTTACATTTCCGCCCAGAAAACACTCAGAATAGTTAAAGATGATGAATTACAGTAGTTGGATGAAGTTTCTTAAGATAATTTGTCTGTATTCAACAGTGTCCATTTTGGCTTTCTCTCACCATTCTAAGCTTATTTTGGACAGAGGAGGTGAAATGTGTTACCATGGACTGATAGACTTACATTTCCGCCCAGAAAACACTCAGAATAGTTAAAGATGATGAATTACATTAGTAAGATCAAGTTTCTTAAGATAATTTGTCTGTATTCAACATTGTCCATTTTGGCTTTCTCTCACCATTCTAATTCTCCATTCTAATTCACCATTCTCACCAGCCTATTTTAGACACAGGAGGTTAGTTGTCTTTCCAGGGGCTGGCAAACCTGAACTTCTGTACAGGAAACACTCAGAATAGGTCAAGATGATGAATTACAGTAGTTGGATGAAGTTTCTTAAGATAATTTGTCTGTATTCAACAGTGTCCATTTTGGCTTTCTCTCACCATTCTAAGCTTATTTTGGACACAGGAGGTGAAATGTGTTACCATGGACTGATAGACTTACATTTACGCCCAGAAAACACTCAGAATAGTTAAAGATGATGAATTACATTAGTAAGATCAAGTTTCTTAAGATAATTTGTCTGTATTCAACCGTGTCCATTTTGGCTTTCCCTCACCATTCTAAGCCTATTTTAGACACAGGAGGTGAAATGTGTTACCATGGACTGATAGACTTACATTTCCGCCCAGAAAACACTCAGAATAGTTAAAGATGATGAATTACAGTAGTTGGATGAAGTTTCTTAAGATAATTTGTCTGTATTCAACAGTGTCCATTTTGGCTTTCTCTCACCATTCTAAGCTTATTTTGGACACAGGACACCTCCTGTGTCCAAAATAATAATAATCCATGTGTTACCATGGACTGATAGACTTACATTTCCGCCCAGAAAACACTCAGAATATTTCAAGATGATGAATTACAGTAGTTGGATGAAGTTTCTTAAGATAATTTGTCTGTATTCAACAGTGTCCATTTTGGCTTTCTCTCACCATTCTAAGCTTATTTTGGACACAGGAGGTGAAATGTGTTAGCATGGACTGATAGACTTACATTTCCGCCCAGAAAACACTCAGAATAGTTAAAGATGATGAATTAAAGTAGTTGGATGAAGTTTCTTAAGATAATTTGTCTGTATTCAACAGTGTCCATTTTGGCTTTCTCTCACCATTCTAATTCACCATTCTCACCAGCCTATTTTAGACACAGGAGGTGAGTTGTCTTTCCAGGGGCTGGCAAACCTGAACTTCTGTACAGGAAACACTCAGAATAGGTCAAGATGATGAATTACAGTAGTTGGATGAAGTTTCTTAAGATAATTTGTCTGTATTCAACAGTGTCCATTTTGGCTTTCTCTCACCATTCTAAGCTTATTTTGGACACAGGAGGTGAAATGTGTTACCATGGACTGAAAACACAGAAAACACTCAGAATAGTTCAAGATGATGAATTACAGTAGTTGGATGAAGTTTCTTAAGATAATTTGTCTGTATTCAACAGTGTCCATTTTGGCTTTCTCTCACCATTCTAAGCTTATTTTGGACACAGGAGGTGAAATGTGTTACCATGGACTGATAGACTTACATTTCCGCCCAGAAAACACTCAGAATAGTTCAAGATGATGAATTACAGTAGTTGGATGAAGTTTCTTAAGATAATTTGTCTGTATTCAACAGTGTCCATTTTGGCTTTCTCTCACCATTCTAAGCTTATTTTGGACACAGGAGGTGAAATGTGTTACCATGGACTGATAGACTTACATTTCCGCCCAGAAAACACTCAGAATAGTTAAAGATGATGAATTACATTAGTAAGATCAAGTTTCTTAAGATAATTTGTCTGTATTCAACAGTGTCCAGTTTGGCTTTCTCTCACCATTCTAATTCTCCATTCTAATTCACCATTCTCACCAGCCTATTTTAGACACAGGAGGTGAATTGTCTTTCCAGGGGCTGGCAAACCTGAACTTCTGTACAGGAAACACTCAGAATAGTTCAAGATGATGAATTACAGTAGTTGGATGAAGTTTCTTAAGATAATTTGTCTGTATTCAACAGTGTCCATTTTGGCTTTCTCTCACCATTCTAAGCTTATTTTAGACACAGGAGGTGAAATGTGTTACCATGGACTGATAGACTTACATTTCCACCCAGAAAACACTTAGAATAGTTAAAGATGATGAATTACATTAGTAAGATCAAGTTTCTTAAGATAATTTGTCTGTATTCAACAGTGTCCATTTTGGCTTTCTCTCACCATTCTAAGCCTATTTTAGACACAGGAGGTGAAATGTGTTACCATGGACTGATAGACTTACATTTCCGCCCAGAAAACACTCAGAATAGTTAAAGATGATGAATTACATTAGTAAGATCAAGTTTCTTAAGATAATTTGTCTGTATTCAACAGTGTCCATTTTGGCTTTCTCTCACCATTCTAAGCCTATTTTAGACACAGGAGGTGAAATGTGTTACCATGGACTGATAGACTTACATTTCCGCCCAGAAAACACTCAGAATAGTTAAAGATGATGAATTACAGTAGTTGGATGAAGTTTCTTAAGATAATTTGTCTGTATTCAACAGTGTCCATTTTGGCTTTCTCTCACCATTCTAAGCTTATTTTGGACAGAGGAGGTGAAATGTGTTACCATGGACTGATAGACTTACATTTCCGCCCAGAAAACACTCAGAATAGTTAAAGATGATGAATTACATTAGTAAGATCAAGTTTCTTAAGATAATTTGTCTGTATTCAACATTGTCCATTTTGGCTTTCTCTCACCATTCTAATTCTCCATTCTAATTCACCATTCTCACCAGCCTATTTTAGACACAGGAGGTGAGTTGTCTTTCCAGGGGCTGGCAAACCTGAACTTCTGTACAGGAAACACTCAGAATAGGTCAAGATGATGAATTACAGTAGTTGGATGAAGTTTCTTAAGATAATTTGTCTGTATTCAACAGTGTCCATTTTGGCTTTCTCTCACCATTCTAAGCTTATTTTGGACACAGCAGGTTAAATGTGTTACCATGGACTGATAGACTTACATTTCCGCCCAGAAAACACTCAGAATAGTTAAAGATGATGAATTACATTAGTAAGATCAAGTTTCTTAAGATAATTTGTCTGTATTCAACCGTGTCCATTTTGGCTTTCCCTCACCATTCTAAGCCTATTTTAGACACAGGAGGTGAAATGTGTTACCATGGACTGATAGACTTACATTTCCGCCCAGAAAACACTCAGAATAGTTAAAGATGATGAATTACAGTAGTTGGATGAAGTTTCTTAAGATAATTTGTCTGTATTCAACAGTGTCCATTTTGGCTTTCTCTCACCATTCTCACCAGCCTATTTTAGACACAGGAGGTGAATTGTCTTTCCAGGGGCTGGCAAACCTGAACTTCTGTACAGGAAACACTCAGAATAGTTCAAGATGATGAATTACAGTAGTTGGATGAAGTTTCTTAAGATAATTTGTCTGTATTCAACAGTGTCCATTTTGGCTTTCTCTCACCATTCTAATTCACCATTCTCACCAGCCTATTTTAGACACAGGAGGTGAATTGTCTTTCCAGGGGCTGGCAAACCTGAACTTCTGTACAGGAAACACTCAGAATAGTTCAAGATGATGAATTACAGTAGTTGGATGAAGTTTCTTAAGATAATTTGTCTGTATTCAACAGTGTCCATTTTGGCTTTCTCTCACCATTCTAATTCTCCATTCTAATTCACCATTCTCACCAGCCTATTTTAGACACAGGAGGTGAATTGTCTTTCCAGGGGCTGGCAAACCTGAACTTCTGTACAGGAAACACTCAGAATAGTTCAAGATGATGAATTACAGTAGTTGGATGAAATTTCTTAAGATAATTTGTCTGTATTCAACAGTGTCCATTTTGGCTTTCTCTCACCATTCTAATTCTCCATTCTAATTCACCATTCTCACCAGCCTATTTTAGACACAGGAGGTGAATTGTCTTTCCAGGGGCTGGCAAACCTGAACTTCTGAACAGGAAACACTCAGAATAGTTCAAGATGATGAATTACAGTAGTTGGATGAAGTTTCTTAAGATAATTTGTCTGTATTCAACAGTGTCCATTTTGGCTTTCTCTCACCATTCTAAGCTTATTTTGGACACAGGAGGTGAAATGTGTTACCATGGACTGATAGACTTACATTTCCGCCCAGAAAACACTCAGAATAGTTAAAGATGATGAATTACATTAGTAAGATCAAGTTTCTTAAGATAATTTGTCTGTATTCAACAGTGTCCATTTTGGCTTTCTCTCACCATTCTAAGCTTATTTTGGACACAGGAGGTGAAATGTGTTACCATGGACTGATAGACTTACATTTCCGCCCAGAAAACACTCAGAATAGTTAAAGATGATGAATTACATTAGTAAGATCAAGTTTCTTAAGATAATTTGTCTGTATTCAACAGTGTCCATTTTGGCTTTCTCTCACCATTCTAAGCCTATTTTAGACACAGGAGGTGAAATGTGTTACCATGGACTGATAGACTTACATTTCCGCCCAGAAAACACTCAGAATAGTTAAAGATGATGAATTAAAGTAGTTGGATGAAGTTTCTTAAGATAATTTGTCTGTATTCAACAGTGTCCATTTTGGCTTTCTCTCACCATTCTAATTCACCATTCTCACCAGCCTATTTTAGACACAGGAGGTGAGTTGTCTTTCCAGGGGCTGGCAAACCTGAACTTCTGTACAGGAAACACTCAGAATAGGTCAAGATGATGAATTACAGTAGTTGGATGAAGTTTCTTAAGATAATTTGTCTGTATTCAACAGTGTCCATTTTGGCTTTCTCTCACCATTCTAAGCTTATTTTGGACACAGGAGGTGAAATGTGTTACCATGGACTGATAGACTTACATTTCCGCCCAGAAAACACTCAGAATAGTTCAAGATGATGAATTACATTAGTAAGATCAAGTTTCTTAAGATAATTTGTCTGTATTCAACAGTGTCCATTTTGGCTTTTTCTCACCATTCTAAGCCTATTTTGGACACAGGAGGTGAAATGTGTTACCATGGACTGATAGACTTACATTTCCGCCCAGAAAACACTCAGAATAGTTAAAGATGATGAATTACATTAGTAAGATCAAGTTTCTTAAGATAATTTGTCTGTATTAAACAGTGTCCATTTTGGCTTTCTCTCACCATTCTAAGCCTATTTTAGACACAGGAGGTGAAATGTGTTACCATGGACTGATAGACTTACATTTCCGCCCAGAAAACACTCAGAATAGTTAAAGATGATGAATTACATTAGTAAGATCAAGTTTCTTAAGATAATTTGTCTGTATTCAACAGTGTCCATTTTGGCTTTCTCTCACCATTCTAAGCCTATTTTAGACACAGGAGGTGAAATGTGTTACCATGGACTGATAGACTTACATTTCCGCCCAGAAAACACTCAGAATAGTTAAAGATGATGAATTACATTAGTAAGATCAAGTTTCTTAAGATAATTTGTCTGTATTCAACCGTGTCCATTTTGGCTTTCCCTCACCATTCTAAGCCTATTTTGGACACAGGAGGTTAAATGTGTTACCATGGACTGATAGACTTACATTTCCGCCCAGAAAACACTCAGAATAGTTAAAGATGATGAATTACATTAGTAAGATCAAGTTTCTTAAGATAATTTGTCTGTATTAAACAGTGTCCATTTTGGCTTTCTCTCACCATTCTAAGCCTATTTTAGACACAGGAGGTGAAATGTGTTACCATGGACTGATAGACTTACATTTCCGCCCAGAAAACACTCAGAATAGTTAAAGATGATGAATTACAGTAGTTGGATGAAGTTTCTTAAGATAATTTGTCTGTATTCAACAGTGTCCATTTTGGCTTTCTCTCACCATTCTAAGCTTATTTTGGACACAGGAGGTGAAATGTGTTACCATGGACTGATAGACTTACATTTCCGCCCAGAAAACACTCAGAATAGTTCAAGATGATGAATTACAGTAGTTGGATGAAGTTTCTTAAGATAATTTGTCTGTATTCAACAGTGTCCATTTTGGCTTTCTCTCACCATTCTAAGCTTATTTTGGACACAGGAGGTGAAATGTGTTACCATGGACTGATAGACTTACATTTCCGCCCAGAAAACACTCAGAATAGTTAAAGATGATGAATTACATTAGTAAGATCAAGTTTCTTAAGATAATTTGTCTGTATTCAACCGTGTCCATTTTGGCTTTCCCTCACCATTCTAAGCCTATTTTAGACACAGGAGGTGAAATGTGTTACCATGGACTGATAGACTTACATTTCCGCCCAGAAAACACTCAGAATAGTTAAAGATGATGAATTACAGTAGTTGGATGAAGTTTCTTAAGATAATTTGTCTGTATTCAACAGTGTCCATTTTGGCTTTCTCTCACCATTCTAAGCTTATTTTGGACACAGGACACCTCCTGTGTCCAAAATAATAATAATCCATGTGTTACCATGGACTGATAGACTTACATTTCCGCCCAGAAAACACTCAGAATATTTCAAGATGATGAATTACAGTAGTTGGATGAAGTTTCTTAAGATAATTTGTCTGTATTCAACAGTGTCCATTTTGGCTTTCTCTCACCATTCTAAGCTTATTTTGGACACAGGAGGTGAAATGTGTTAGCATGGACTGATAGACTTACATTTCCGCCCAGAAAACACTCAGAATAGTTAAAGATGATGAATTAAAGTAGTTGGATGAAGTTTCTTAAGATAATTTGTCTGTATTCAACAGTGTCCATTTTGGCTTTCTCTCACCATTCTAATTCACCATTCTCACCAGCCTATTTTAGACACAGGAGGTGAGTTGTCTTTCCAGGGGCTGGCAAACCTGAACTTCTGTACAGGAAACACTCAGAATAGGTCAAGATGATGAATTACAGTAGTTGGATGAAGTTTCTTAAGATAATTTGTCTGTATTCAACAGTGTCCATTTTGGCTTTCTCTCACCATTCTAAGCTTATTTTGGACACAGGAGGTGAAATGTGTTACCATGGACTGAAAACACAGAAAACACTCAGAATAGTTCAAGATGATGAATTACAGTAGTTGGATGAAGTTTCTTAAGATAATTTGTCTGTATTCAACAGTGTCCATTTTGGCTTTCTCTCACCATTCTAAGCTTATTTTGGACACAGGAGGTGAAATGTGTTACCATGGACTGATAGACTTACATTTCCGCCCAGAAAACACTCAGAATAGTTCAAGATGATGAATTACAGTAGTTGGATGAAGTTTCTTAAGATAATTTGTCTGTATTCAACAGTGTCCATTTTGGCTTTCTCTCACCATTCTAAGCTTATTTTGGACACAGGAGGTGAAATGTGTTACCATGGACTGATAGACTTACATTTCCGCCCAGAAAACACTCAGAATAGTTAAAGATGATGAATTACATTAGTAAGATCAAGTTTCTTAAGATAATTTGTCTGTATTCAACAGTGTCCAGTTTGGCTTTCTCTCACCATTCTAATTCTCCATTCTAATTCACCATTCTCACCAGCCTATTTTAGACACAGGAGGTGAATTGTCTTTCCAGGGGCTGGCAAACCTGAACTTCTGTACAGGAAACACTCAGAATAGTTCAAGATGATGAATTACAGTAGTTGGATGAAGTTTCTTAAGATAATTTGTCTGTATTCAACAGTGTCCATTTTGGCTTTCTCTCACCATTCTAAGCTTATTTTAGACACAGGAGGTGAAATGTGTTACCATGGACTGATAGACTTACATTTCCACCCAGAAAACACTTAGAATAGTTAAAGATGATGAATTACATTAGTAAGATCAAGTTTCTTAAGATAATTTGTCTGTATTCAACAGTGTCCATTTTGGCTTTCTCTCACCATTCTAAGCCTATTTTAGACACAGGAGGTGAAATGTGTTACCATGGACTGATAGACTTACATTTCCGCCCAGAAAACACTCAGAATAGTTAAAGATGATGAATTACATTAGTAAGATCAAGTTTCTTAAGATAATTTGTCTGTATTCAACAGTGTCCATTTTGGCTTTCTCTCACCATTCTAAGCCTATTTTAGACACAGGAGGTGAAATGTGTTACCATGGACTGATAGACTTACATTTCCGCCCAGAAAACACTCAGAATAGTTAAAGATGATGAATTACAGTAGTTGGATGAAGTTTCTTAAGATAATTTGTCTGTATTCAACAGTGTCCATTTTGGCTTTCTCTCACCATTCTAAGCTTATTTTGGACAGAGGAGGTGAAATGTGTTACCATGGACTGATAGACTTACATTTCCGCCCAGAAAACACTCAGAATAGTTAAAGATGATGAATTACATTAGTAAGATCAAGTTTCTTAAGATAATTTGTCTGTATTCAACATTGTCCATTTTGGCTTTCTCTCACCATTCTAATTCTCCATTCTAATTCACCATTCTCACCAGCCTATTTTAGACACAGGAGGTGAGTTGTCTTTCCAGGGGCTGGCAAACCTGAACTTCTGTACAGGAAACACTCAGAATAGGTCAAGATGATGAATTACAGTAGTTGGATGAAGTTTCTTAAGATAATTTGTCTGTATTCAACAGTGTCCATTTTGGCTTTCTCTCACCATTCTAAGCTTATTTTGGACACAGCAGGTTAAATGTGTTACCATGGACTGATAGACTTACATTTCCGCCCAGAAAACACTCAGAATAGTTAAAGATGATGAATTACATTAGTAAGATCAAGTTTCTTAAGATAATTTGTCTGTATTCAACCGTGTCCATTTTGGCTTTCCCTCACCATTCTAAGCCTATTTTAGACACAGGAGGTGAAATGTGTTACCATGGACTGATAGACTTACATTTCCGCCCAGAAAACACTCAGAATAGTTAAAGATGATGAATTACAGTAGTTGGATGAAGTTTCTTAAGATAATTTGTCTGTATTCAACAGTGTCCATTTTGGCTTTCTCTCACCATTCTCACCAGCCTATTTTAGACACAGGAGGTGAATTGTCTTTCCAGGGGCTGGCAAACCTGAACTTCTGTACAGGAAACACTCAGAATAGTTCAAGATGATGAATTACAGTAGTTGGATGAAGTTTCTTAAGATAATTTGTCTGTATTCAACAGTGTCCATTTTGGCTTTCTCTCACCATTCTAATTCACCATTCTCACCAGCCTATTTTAGACACAGGAGGTGAATTGTCTTTCCAGGGGCTGGCAAACCTGAACTTCTGTACAGGAAACACTCAGAATAGTTCAAGATGATGAATTACAGTAGTTGGATGAAGTTTCTTAAGATAATTTGTCTGTATTCAACAGTGTCCATTTTGGCTTTCTCTCACCATTCTAATTCTCCATTCTAATTCACCATTCTCACCAGCCTATTTTAGACACAGGAGGTGAATTGTCTTTCCAGGGGCTGGCAAACCTGAACTTCTGTACAGGAAACACTCAGAATAGTTCAAGATGATGAATTACAGTAGTTGGATGAAATTTCTTAAGATAATTTGTCTGTATTCAACAGTGTCCATTTTGGCTTTCTCTCACCATTCTAATTCTCCATTCTAATTCACCATTCTCACCAGCCTATTTTAGACACAGGAGGTGAATTGTCTTTCCAGGGGCTGGCAAACCTGAACTTCTGAACAGGAAACACTCAGAATAGTTCAAGATGATGAATTACAGTAGTTGGATGAAGTTTCTTAAGATAATTTGTCTGTATTCAACAGTGTCCATTTTGGCTTTCTCTCACCATTCTAAGCTTATTTTGGACACAGGAGGTGAAATGTGTTACCATGGACTGATAGACTTACATTTCCGCCCAGAAAACACTCAGAATAGTTAAAGATGATGAATTACATTAGTAAGATCAAGTTTCTTAAGATAATTTGTCTGTATTCAACAGTGTCCATTTTGGCTTTCTCTCACCATTCTAAGCTTATTTTGGACACAGGAGGTGAAATGTGTTACCATGGACTGATAGACTTACATTTCCGCCCAGAAAACACTCAGAATAGTTAAAGATGATGAATTACATTAGTAAGATCAAGTTTCTTAAGATAATTTGTCTGTATTCAACAGTGTCCATTTTGGCTTTCTCTCACCATTCTAAGCCTATTTTAGACACAGGAGGTGAAATGTGTTACCATGGACTGATAGACTTACATTTCCGCCCAGAAAACACTCAGAATAGTTAAAGATGATGAATTAAAGTAGTTGGATGAAGTTTCTTAAGATAATTTGTCTGTATTCAACAGTGTCCATTTTGGCTTTCTCTCACCATTCTAATTCACCATTCTCACCAGCCTATTTTAGACACAGGAGGTGAGTTGTCTTTCCAGGGGCTGGCAAACCTGAACTTCTGTACAGGAAACACTCAGAATAGGTCAAGATGATGAATTACAGTAGTTGGATGAAGTTTCTTAAGATAATTTGTCTGTATTCAACAGTGTCCATTTTGGCTTTCTCTCACCATTCTAAGCTTATTTTGGACACAGGAGGTGAAATGTGTTACCATGGACTGATAGACTTACATTTCCGCCCAGAAAACACTCAGAATAGTTCAAGATGATGAATTACATTAGTAAGATCAAGTTTCTTAAGATAATTTGTCTGTATTCAACAGTGTCCATTTTGGCTTTTTCTCACCATTCTAAGCCTATTTTGGACACAGGAGGTGAAATGTGTTACCATGGACTGATAGACTTACATTTCCGCCCAGAAAACACTCAGAATAGTTAAAGATGATGAATTACATTAGTAAGATCAAGTTTCTTAAGATAATTTGTCTGTATTAAACAGTGTCCATTTTGGCTTTCTCTCACCATTCTAAGCCTATTTTAGACACAGGAGGTGAAATGTGTTACCATGGACTGATAGACTTACATTTCCGCCCAGAAAACACTCAGAATAGTTAAAGATGATGAATTACATTAGTAAGATCAAGTTTCTTAAGATAATTTGTCTGTATTCAACAGTGTCCATTTTGGCTTTCTCTCACCATTCTAAGCCTATTTTAGACACAGGAGGTGAAATGTGTTACCATGGACTGATAGACTTACATTTCCGCCCAGAAAACACTCAGAATAGTTAAAGATGATGAATTACATTAGTAAGATCAAGTTTCTTAAGATAATTTGTCTGTATTCAACCGTGTCCATTTTGGCTTTCCCTCACCATTCTAAGCCTATTTTGGACACAGGAGGTTAAATGTGTTACCATGGACTGATAGACTTACATTTCCGCCCAGAAAACACTCAGAATAGTTAAAGATGATGAATTACATTAGTAAGATCAAGTTTCTTAAGATAATTTGTCTGTATTAAACAGTGTCCATTTTGGCTTTCTCTCACCATTCTAAGCCTATTTTAGACACAGGAGGTGAAATGTGTTACCATGGACTGATAGACTTACATTTCCGCCCAGAAAACACTCAGAATAGTTAAAGATGATGAATTACAGTAGTTGGATGAAGTTTCTTAAGATAATTTGTCTGTATTCAACAGTGTCCATTTTGGCTTTCTCTCACCATTCTAAGCTTATTTTGGACACAGGAGGTGAAATGTGTTACCATGGACTGATAGACTTACATTTCCGCCCAGAAAACACTCAGAATAGTTCAAGATGATGAATTACAGTAGTTGGATGAAGTTTCTTAAGATAATTTGTCTGTATTCAACAGTGTCCATTTTGGCTTTCTCTCACCATTCTAAGCTTATTTTGGACACAGGAGGTGAAATGTGTTACCATGGACTGATAGACTTACATTTCCGCCCAGAAAACACTCAGAATAGTTAAAGATGATGAATTACATTAGTAAGATCAAGTTTCTTAAGATAATTTGTCTGTATTCAACAGTGTCCATTTTGGCTTTCTCTCACCATTCTAAGCCTATTTTAGACACAGGAGGTGAAATGTGTTACCATGGACTGATAGACTTACATTTCCGCCCAGAAAACACTCAGAATAGTTAAAGATGATGAATTAAAGTAGTTGGATGAAGTTTCTTAAGATAATTTGTCTGTATTCAACAGTGTCCATTTTGGCTTTCTCTCACCATTCTAATTCACCATTCTCACCAGCCTATTTTAGACACAGGAGGTGAGTTGTCTTTCCAGGGGCTGGCAAACCTGAACTTCTGTACAGGAAACACTCAGAATAGGTCAAGATGATGAATTACAGTAGTTGGATGAAGTTTCTTAAGATAATTTGTCTGTATTAAACAGTGTCCATTTTGGCTTTCTCTCACCATTCTAAGCCTATTTTAGACACAGGAGGTGAAATGTGTTACCATGGACTGATAGACTTACATTTCCGCCCAGAAAACACTCAGAATAGTTAAAGATGATGAATTACAGTAGTTGGATGAAGTTTCTTAAGATAATTTGTCTGTATTCAACAGTGTCCATTTTGGCTTTCTCTCACCATTCTAAGCTTATTTTGGACACAGGAGGTGAAATGTGTTACCATGGACTGATAGACTTACATTTCCGCCCAGAAAACACTCAGAATAGTTCAAGATGATGAATTACAGTAGTTGGATGAAGTTTCTTAAGATAATTTGTCTGTATTCAACAGTGTCCATTTTGGCTTTCTCTCACCATTCTAAGCTTATTTTGGACACAGGAGGTGAAATGTGTTACCATGGACTGATAGACTTACATTTCCGCCCAGAAAACACTCAGAATAGTTCAAGATGATGAATTACATTAGTAAGATCAAGTTTCTTAAGATAATTTGTCTGTATTCAACAGTGTCCATTTTGGCTTTCTCTCACCATTCTAATTCTCCATTCTAATTCACCATTCTCACCAGCCTATTTTAGACACAGGAGGTGAATTGTCTTTCCAGGGGCTGGCAAACCTGAACTTCTGTACAGGAAACACTCAGAATAGTTCAAGATGATGAATTACAGTAGTTGGATGAAGTTTCTTAAGATAATTTGTCTGTATTCAACAGTGTCCATTTTGGCTTTCTCTCACCATTCTAAGCCTATTTTAGACACAGGAGGTGAAATGTGTTACCATGGACTGATAGACTTACATTTCCGCCCAGAAAACACTCAGAATAGTTCAAGATGATGAATTACATTAGTAAGATCAAGTTTCTTAAGATAATTTGTCTGTATTAAACAGTGTCCATTTTGGCTTTCTCTCACCATTCTAAGCCTATTTTAGACACAGGAGGTGAAATGTGTTACCATGGACTGATAGACTTACATTTCCGCCCAGAAAACACTCAGAATAGTTAAAGATGATGAATTACAGTAGTTGGATGAAGTTTCTTAAGATAATTTGTCTGTATTCAACAGTGTCCATTTTGGCTTTCTCTCACCATTCTAAGCTTATTTTGGACACAGGAGGTGAAATGTGTTACCATGGACTGATAGACTTACATTTCCGCCCAGAAAACACTCAGAATAGTTAAAGATGATGAATTACATTAGTAAGATCAAGTTTCTTAAGATAATTTGTCTGTATTCAACATTGTCCATTTTGGCTTTCTCTCACCATTCTAATTCTCCATTCTAATTCACCATTCTCACCAGCCTATTTTAGACACAGGAGGTGAGTTGTCTTTCCAGGGGCTGGCAAACCTGAACTTCTGTACAGGAAACACTCAGAATAGGTCAAGATGATGAATTACAGTAGTTGGATGAAGTTTCTTAAGATAATTTGTCTGTATTCAACAGTGTCCATTTTGGCTTTCCCTCACCATTCTAAGCCTATTTTAGACACAGGAGGTGAAATGTGTTTCCATGGACTGATAGACTTACATTTCCGCCCAGAAAACACTCAGAATAGTTCAAGATGATGAATTACAGTAGTTGGATGAAGTTTCTTAAGATAATTTGTCTGTATTCAACAGTGTCCATTTTGGCTTTCTCTCACCATTCTAAGCTTATTTTGGACACAGGAGGTGAAATGTGTTACCATGGACTGATAGACTTACATTTCCGCCCAGAAAACACTCAGAATAGTTAAAGATGATGAATTACATTAGTAAGATCAAGTTTCTTAAGATAATTTGTCTGTATTCAACAGTGTCCATTTTGGCTTTCTCTCACCATTCTAAGCTTATTTTGGACACAGGAGGTGAAATGTGTTACCATGGACTGATAGACTTACATTTCCGCCCAGAAAACACTCAGAATAGTTAAAGATGATGAATTACATTAGTAAGATCAAGTTTCTTAAGATAATTTGTCTGTATTCAACAGTGTCCATTTTGGCTTTCTCTCACCATTCTAAGCCTATTTTAGACACAGGAGGTGAAATGTGTTACCATGGACTGATAGACTTACATTTCCGCCCAGAAAACACTCAGAATAGTTAAAGATGATGAATTACAGTAGTTGGATGAAGTTTCTTAAGATAATTTGTCTGTATTCAACAGTGTCCATTTTGGCTTTCTCTCACCATTCTAAGCTTATTTTGGACAGAGGAGGTGAAATGTGTTACCATGGACTGATAGACTTACATTTCCGCCCAGAAAACACTCAGAATAGTTCAAGATGATGAATTACATTAGTAAGATCAAGTTTCTTAAGATAATTTGTCTGTATTCAACAGTGTCCATTTTGGCTTTCTCTCACCATTCTAAGCTTATTTTGGACACAGGAGGTGAAATGTGTTACCATGGACTGATAGACTTACATTTCCGCCCAGAAAACACTCAGAATAGTTAAAGATGATGAATTACATTAGTAAGATCAAGTTTCTTAAGATAATTTGTCTGTATTCAACAGTGTCCATTTTGGCTTTCTCTCACCATTCTAAGCCTATTTTAGACACAGGAGGTGAAATGTGTTACCATGGACTGATAGACTTACATTTCCGCCCAGAAAACACTCAGAATAGTTCAAGATGATGAATTACATTAGTAAGATCAAGTTTCTTAAGATAATTTGTCTGTATTAAACAGTGTCCATTTTGGCTTTCTCTCACCATTCTAAGCCTATTTTAGACACAGGAGGTGAAATGTGTTACCATGGACTGATAGACTTACATTTCCGCCCAGAAAACACTCAGAATAGTTAAAGATGATGAATTACATTAGTAAGATCAAGTTTCTTAAGATAATTTGTCTGTATTCAACAGTGTCCATTTTGGCTTTCTCTCACCATTCTAAGCTTATTTTGGACACAGGAGGTGAAATGTGTTAGCATGGACTGATAGACTTACATTTCCGCCCAGAAAACACTCAGAATAGTTAAAGATGATGAATTAAAGTAGTTGGATGAAGTTTCTTAAGATAATTTGTCTGTATTCAACAGTGTCCATTTTGGCTTTCTCTCACCATTCTAATTCACCATTCTCACCAGCCTATTTTAGACACAGGAGGTGAGTTGTCTTTCCAGGGGCTGGCAAACCTGAACTTCTGTACAGGAAACACTCAGAATAGGTCAAGATGATGAATTACAGTAGTTGGATGAAGTTTCTTAAGATAATTTGTCTGTATTCAACAGTGTCCATTTTGGCTTTCTCTCACCATTCTAAGCTTATTTTGGACACAGGAGGTGAAATGTGTTACCATGGACTGAAAACACAGAAAACACTCAGAATAGTTCAAGATGATGAATTACAGTAGTTGGATGAAGTTTCTTAAGATAATTTGTCTGTATTCAACAGTGTCCATTTTGGCTTTCTCTCACCATTCTAAGCTTATTTTGGACACAGGAGGTGAAATGTGTTACCATGGACTGATAGACTTACATTTCCGCCCAGAAAACACTCAGAATAGTTCAAGATGATGAATTACAGTAGTTGGATGAAGTTTCTTAAGATAATTTGTCTGTATTCAACAGTGTCCATTTTGGCTTTCTCTCACCATTCTAAGCTTATTTT
Source organism: Pempheris klunzingeri (assembly GCF_042242105.1). NCBI lineage: Eukaryota > Metazoa > Chordata > Actinopteri > Acropomatiformes > Pempheridae > Pempheris > Pempheris klunzingeri. The sequence goes on from NC_092032.1 coordinate 489,693, forward strand.
GGACACAGGAGGTGAAATGTGTTACCATGGACTGATAGACTTACATTTCCGCCCAGAAAACACTCAGAATAGTTAAAGATGATGAATTACATTAGTAAGATCAAGTTTCTTAAGATAATTTGTCTGTATTCAACAGTGTCCAGTTTGGCTTTCTCTCACCATTCTAATTCTCCATTCTAATTCACCATTCTCACCAGCCTATTTTAGACACAGGAGGTGAATTGTCTTTCCAGGGGCTGGCAAACCTGAAGTTCTGTACAGGAAACACTCAGAATAGTTCAAGATGATGAATTACAGTAGTTGGATGAAGTTTCTTAAGATAATTTGTCTGTATTCAACAGTGTCCATTTTGGCTTTCTCTCACCATTCTAAGCTTATTTTAGACACAGGAGGTGAAATGTGTTACCATGGACTGATAGACTTACATTTCCACCCAGAAAACACTTAGAATAGTTAAAGATGATGAATTACATTAGTAAGATCAAGTTTCTTAAGATAATTTGTCTGTATTCAACAGTGTCCATTTTGGCTTTCTCTCACCATTCTAAGCCTATTTTAGACACAGGAGGTGAAATGTGTTACCATGGACTGATAGACTTACATTTCCGCCCAGAAAACACTCAGAATAGTTAAAGATGATGAATTACATTAGTAAGATCAAGTTTCTTAAGATAATTTGTCTGTATTCAACAGTGTCCATTTTGGCTTTCTCTCACCATTCTAAGCCTATTTTAGACACAGGAGGTGAAATGTGTTACCATGGACTGATAGACTTACATTTCCGCCCAGAAAACACTCAGAATAGTTAAAGATGATGAATTACAGTAGTTGGATGAAGTTTCTTAAGATAATTTGTCTGTATTCAACAGTGTCCATTTTGGCTTTCTCTCACCATTCTAAGCTTATTTTGGACAGAGGAGGTGAAATGTGTTACCATGGACTGATAGACTTACATTTCCGCCCAGAAAACACTCAGAATAGTTAAAGATGATGAATTACATTAGTAAGATCAAGTTTCTTAAGATAATTTGTCTGTATTCAACATTGTCCATTTTGGCTTTCTCTCACCATTCTAATTCTCCATTCTAATTCACCATTCTCACCAGCCTATTTTAGACACAGGAGGTGAGTTGTCTTTCCAGGGGCTGGCAAACCTGAACTTCTGTACAGGAAACACTCAGAATAGGTCAAGATGATGAATTACAGTAGTTGGATGAAGTTTCTTAAGATAATTTGTCTGTATTCAACAGTGTCCATTTTGGCTTTCTCTCACCATTCTAAGCTTATTTTGGACACAGCAGGTTAAATGTGTTACCATGGACTGATAGACTTACATTTCCGCCCAGAAAACACTCAGAATAGTTAAAGATGATGAATTACATTAGTAAGATCAAGTTTCTTAAGATAATTTGTCTGTATTCAACCGTGTCCATTTTGGCTTTCCCTCACCATTCTAAGCCTATTTTAGACACAGGAGGTGAAATGTGTTACCATGGACTGATAGACTTACATTTCCGCCCAGAAAACACTCAGAATAGTTAAAGATGATGAATTACAGTAGTTGGATGAAGTTTCTTAAGATAATTTGTCTGTATTCAACAGTGTCCATTTTGGCTTTCTCTCACCATTCTCACCAGCCTATTTTAGACACAGGAGGTGAATTGTCTTTCCAGGGGCTGGCAAACCTGAACTTCTGTACAGGAAACACTCAGAATAGTTCAAGATGATGAATTACAGTAGTTGGATGAAGTTTCTTAAGATAATTTGTCTGTATTCAACAGTGTCCATTTTGGCTTTCTCTCACCATTCTAATTCACCATTCTCACCAGCCTATTTTAGACACAGGAGGTGAATTGTCTTTCCAGGGGCTGGCAAACCTGAACTTCTGTACAGGAAACACTCAGAATAGTTCAAGATGATGAATTACAGTAGTTGGATGAAGTTTCTTAAGATAATTTGTCTGTATTCAACAGTGTCCATTTTGGCTTTCTCTCACCATTCTAATTCTCCATTCTAATTCACCATTCTCACCAGCCTATTTTAGACACAGGAGGTGAATTGTCTTTCCAGGGGCTGGCAAACCTGAACTTCTGTACAGGAAACACTCAGAATAGTTCAAGATGATGAATTACAGTAGTTGGATGAAATTTCTTAAGATAATTTGTCTGTATTCAACAGTGTCCATTTTGGCTTTCTCTCACCATTCTAATTCTCCATTCTAATTCACCATTCTCACCAGCCTATTTTAGACACAGGAGGTGAATTGTCTTTCCAGGGGCTGGCAAACCTGAACTTCTGAACAGGAAACACTCAGAATAGTTCAAGATGATGAATTACAGTAGTTGGATGAAGTTTCTTAAGATAATTTGTCTGTATTCAACAGTGTCCATTTTGGCTTTCTCTCACCATTCTAAGCTTATTTTGGACACAGGAGGTGAAATGTGTTACCATGGACTGATAGACTTACATTTCCGCCCAGAAAACACTCAGAATAGTTAAAGATGATGAATTACATTAGTAAGATCAAGTTTCTTAAGATAATTTGTCTGTATTCAACAGTGTCCATTTTGGCTTTCTCTCACCATTCTAAGCTTATTTTGGACACAGGAGGTGAAATGTGTTACCATGGACTGATAGACTTACATTTCCGCCCAGAAAACACTCAGAATAGTTAAAGATGATGAATTACATTAGTAAGATCAAGTTTCTTAAGATAATTTGTCTGTATTCAACAGTGTCCATTTTGGCTTTCTCTCACCATTCTAAGCCTATTTTAGACACAGGAGGTGAAATGTGTTACCATGGACTGATAGACTTACATTTCCGCCCAGAAAACACTCAGAATAGTTAAAGATGATGAATTAAAGTAGTTGGATGAAGTTTCTTAAGATAATTTGTCTGTATTCAACAGTGTCCATTTTGGCTTTCTCTCACCATTCTAATTCACCATTCTCACCAGCCTATTTTAGACACAGGAGGTGAGTTGTCTTTCCAGGGGCTGGCAAACCTGAACTTCTGTACAGGAAACACTCAGAATAGGTCAAGATGATGAATTACAGTAGTTGGATGAAGTTTCTTAAGATAATTTGTCTGTATTCAACAGTGTCCATTTTGGCTTTCTCTCACCATTCTAAGCTTATTTTGGACACAGGAGGTGAAATGTGTTACCATGGACTGATAGACTTACATTTCCGCCCAGAAAACACTCAGAATAGTTCAAGATGATGAATTACATTAGTAAGATCAAGTTTCTTAAGATAATTTGTCTGTATTCAACAGTGTCCATTTTGGCTTTTTCTCACCATTCTAAGCCTATTTTGGACACAGGAGGTGAAATGTGTTACCATGGACTGATAGACTTACATTTCCGCCCAGAAAACACTCAGAATAGTTAAAGATGATGAATTACATTAGTAAGATCAAGTTTCTTAAGATAATTTGTCTGTATTAAACAGTGTCCATTTTGGCTTTCTCTCACCATTCTAAGCCTATTTTAGACACAGGAGGTGAAATGTGTTACCATGGACTGATAGACTTACATTTCCGCCCAGAAAACACTCAGAATAGTTAAAGATGATGAATTACATTAGTAAGATCAAGTTTCTTAAGATAATTTGTCTGTATTCAACAGTGTCCATTTTGGCTTTCTCTCACCATTCTAAGCCTATTTTAGACACAGGAGGTGAAATGTGTTACCATGGACTGATAGACTTACATTTCCGCCCAGAAAACACTCAGAATAGTTAAAGATGATGAATTACATTAGTAAGATCAAGTTTCTTAAGATAATTTGTCTGTATTCAACCGTGTCCATTTTGGCTTTCCCTCACCATTCTAAGCCTATTTTGGACACAGGAGGTTAAATGTGTTACCATGGACTGATAGACTTACATTTCCGCCCAGAAAACACTCAGAATAGTTAAAGATGATGAATTACATTAGTAAGATCAAGTTTCTTAAGATAATTTGTCTGTATTAAACAGTGTCCATTTTGGCTTTCTCTCACCATTCTAAGCCTATTTTAGACACAGGAGGTGAAATGTGTTACCATGGACTGATAGACTTACATTTCCGCCCAGAAAACACTCAGAATAGTTAAAGATGATGAATTACAGTAGTTGGATGAAGTTTCTTAAGATAATTTGTCTGTATTCAACAGTGTCCATTTTGGCTTTCTCTCACCATTCTAAGCTTATTTTGGACACAGGAGGTGAAATGTGTTACCATGGACTGATAGACTTACATTTCCGCCCAGAAAACACTCAGAATAGTTCAAGATGATGAATTACAGTAGTTGGATGAAGTTTCTTAAGATAATTTGTCTGTATTCAACAGTGTCCATTTTGGCTTTCTCTCACCATTCTAAGCTTATTTTGGACACAGGAGGTGAAATGTGTTACCATGGACTGATAGACTTACATTTCCGCCCAGAAAACACTCAGAATAGTTAAAGATGATGAATTACATTAGTAAGATCAAGTTTCTTAAGATAATTTGTCTGTATTCAACAGTGTCCATTTTGGCTTTCTCTCACCATTCTAAGCCTATTTTAGACACAGGAGGTGAAATGTGTTACCATGGACTGATAGACTTACATTTCCGCCCAGAAAACACTCAGAATAGTTAAAGATGATGAATTAAAGTAGTTGGATGAAGTTTCTTAAGATAATTTGTCTGTATTCAACAGTGTCCATTTTGGCTTTCTCTCACCATTCTAATTCACCATTCTCACCAGCCTATTTTAGACACAGGAGGTGAGTTGTCTTTCCAGGGGCTGGCAAACCTGAACTTCTGTACAGGAAACACTCAGAATAGGTCAAGATGATGAATTACAGTAGTTGGATGAAGTTTCTTAAGATAATTTGTCTGTATTAAACAGTGTCCATTTTGGCTTTCTCTCACCATTCTAAGCCTATTTTAGACACAGGAGGTGAAATGTGTTACCATGGACTGATAGACTTACATTTCCGCCCAGAAAACACTCAGAATAGTTAAAGATGATGAATTACAGTAGTTGGATGAAGTTTCTTAAGATAATTTGTCTGTATTCAACAGTGTCCATTTTGGCTTTCTCTCACCATTCTAAGCTTATTTTGGACACAGGAGGTGAAATGTGTTACCATGGACTGATAGACTTACATTTCCGCCCAGAAAACACTCAGAATAGTTCAAGATGATGAATTACAGTAGTTGGATGAAGTTTCTTAAGATAATTTGTCTGTATTCAACAGTGTCCATTTTGGCTTTCTCTCACCATTCTAAGCTTATTTTGGACACAGGAGGTGAAATGTGTTACCATGGACTGATAGACTTACATTTCCGCCCAGAAAACACTCAGAATAGTTCAAGATGATGAATTACATTAGTAAGATCAAGTTTCTTAAGATAATTTGTCTGTATTCAACAGTGTCCATTTTGGCTTTCTCTCACCATTCTAATTCTCCATTCTAATTCACCATTCTCACCAGCCTATTTTAGACACAGGAGGTGAATTGTCTTTCCAGGGGCTGGCAAACCTGAACTTCTGTACAGGAAACACTCAGAATAGTTCAAGATGATGAATTACAGTAGTTGGATGAAGTTTCTTAAGATAATTTGTCTGTATTCAACAGTGTCCATTTTGGCTTTCTCTCACCATTCTAAGCCTATTTTGGACACAGGAGGTGAAATGTGTTACCATGGACTGATAGACTTACATTTCCGCCCAGAAAACACTCAGAATAGTTCAAGATGATGAATTACATTAGTAAGATCAAGTTTCTTAAGATAATTTGTCTGTATTCAACAGTGTCCATTTTGGCTTTTTCTCACCATTCTAAGCCTATTTTGGACACAGGAGGTGAAATGTGTTACCATGGACTGATAGACTTACATTTCCGCCCAGAAAACACTCAGAATAGTTAAAGATGATGAATTACATTAGTAAGATCAAGTTTCTTAAGATAATTTGTCTGTATTAAACAGTGTCCATTTTGGCTTTCTCTCACCATTCTAAGCCTATTTTAGACACAGGAGGTGAAATGTGTTACCATGGACTGATAGACTTACATTTCCGCCCAGAAAACACTCAGAATAGTTAAAGATGATGAATTACATTAGTAAGATCAAGTTTCTTAAGATAATTTGTCTGTATTCAACAGTGTCCATTTTGGCTTTCTCTCACCATTCTAAGCCTATTTTAGACACAGGAGGTGAAATGTGTTACCATGGACTGATAGACTTACATTTCCGCCCAGAAAACACTCAGAATAGTTAAAGATGATGAATTACATTAGTAAGATCAAGTTTCTTAAGATAATTTGTCTGTATTCAACCGTGTCCATTTTGGCTTTCCCTCACCATTCTAAGCCTATTTTGGACACAGGAGGTTAAATGTGTTACCATGGACTGATAGACTTACATTTCCGCCCAGAAAACACTCAGAATAGTTAAAGATGATGAATTACATTAGTAAGATCAAGTTTCTTAAGATAATTTGTCTGTATTAAACAGTGTCCATTTTGGCTTTCTCTCACCATTCTAAGCCTATTTTAGACACAGGAGGTGAAATGTGTTACCATGGACTGATAGACTTACATTTCCGCCCAGAAAACACTCAGAATAGTTAAAGATGATGAATTACAGTAGTTGGATGAAGTTTCTTAAGATAATTTGTCTGTATTCAACAGTGTCCATTTTGGCTTTCTCTCACCATTCTAAGCTTATTTTGGACACAGGAGGTGAAATGTGTTACCATGGACTGATAGACTTACATTTCCGCCCAGAAAACACTCAGAATAGTTCAAGATGATGAATTACAGTAGTTGGATGAAGTTTCTTAAGATAATTTGTCTGTATTCAACAGTGTCCATTTTGGCTTTCTCTCACCATTCTAAGCTTATTTTGGACACAGGAGGTGAAATGTGTTACCATGGACTGATAGACTTACATTTCCGCCCAGAAAACACTCAGAATAGTTAAAGATGATGAATTACATTAGTAAGATCAAGTTTCTTAAGATAATTTGTCTGTATTCAACAGTGTCCATTTTGGCTTTCTCTCACCATTCTAAGCCTATTTTAGACACAGGAGGTGAAATGTGTTACCATGGACTGATAGACTTACATTTCCGCCCAGAAAACACTCAGAATAGTTAAAGATGATGAATTAAAGTAGTTGGATGAAGTTTCTTAAGATAATTTGTCTGTATTCAACAGTGTCCATTTTGGCTTTCTCTCACCATTCTAATTCACCATTCTCACCAGCCTATTTTAGACACAGGAGGTGAGTTGTCTTTCCAGGGGCTGGCAAACCTGAACTTCTGTACAGGAAACACTCAGAATAGGTCAAGATGATGAATTACAGTAGTTGGATGAAGTTTCTTAAGATAATTTGTCTGTATTAAACAGTGTCCATTTTGGCTTTCTCTCACCATTCTAAGCCTATTTTAGACACAGGAGGTGAAATGTGTTACCATGGACTGATAGACTTACATTTCCGCCCAGAAAACACTCAGAATAGTTAAAGATGATGAATTACAGTAGTTGGATGAAGTTTCTTAAGATAATTTGTCTGTATTCAACAGTGTCCATTTTGGCTTTCTCTCACCATTCTAAGCTTATTTTGGACACAGGAGGTGAAATGTGTTACCATGGACTGATAGACTTACATTTCCGCCCAGAAAACACTCAGAATAGTTCAAGATGATGAATTACAGTAGTTGGATGAAGTTTCTTAAGATAATTTGTCTGTATTCAACAGTGTCCATTTTGGCTTTCTCTCACCATTCTAAGCTTATTTTGGACACAGGAGGTGAAATGTGTTACCATGGACTGATAGACTTACATTTCCGCCCAGAAAACACTCAGAATAGTTCAAGATGATGAATTACATTAGTAAGATCAAGTTTCTTAAGATAATTTGTCTGTATTCAACAGTGTCCATTTTGGCTTTCTCTCACCATTCTAATTCTCCATTCTAATTCACCATTCTCACCAGCCTATTTTAGACACAGGAGGTGAATTGTCTTTCCAGGGGCTGGCAAACCTGAACTTCTGTACAGGAAACACTCAGAATAGTTCAAGATGATGAATTACAGTAGTTGGATGAAGTTTCTTAAGATAATTTGTCTGTATTCAACAGTGTCCATTTTGGCTTTCTCTCACCATTCTAAGCCTATTTTAGACACAGGAGGTGAAATGTGTTACCATGGACTGATAGACTTACATTTCCGCCCAGAAAACACTCAGAATAGTTCAAGATGATGAATTACATTAGTAAGATCAAGTTTCTTAAGATAATTTGTCTGTATTAAACAGTGTCCATTTTGGCTTTCCCTCACCATTCTAAGCCTATTTTAGACACAGGAGGTGAAATGTGTTTCCATGGACTGATAGACTTACATTTCCGCCCAGAAAACACTCAGAATAGTTCAAGATGATGAATTACAGTAGTTGGATGAAGTTTCTTAAGATAATTTGTCTGTATTCAACAGTGTCCATTTTGGCTTTCTCTCACCATTCTAAGCTTATTTTGGACACAGGAGGTGAAATGTGTTACCATGGACTGATAGACTTACATTTCCGCCCAGAAAACACTCAGAATAGTTAAAGATGATGAATTACATTAGTAAGATCAAGTTTCTTAAGATAATTTGTCTGTATTCAACAGTGTCCATTTTGGCTTTCTCTCACCATTCTAAGCTTATTTTGGACACAGGAGGTGAAATGTGTTACCATGGACTGATAGACTTACATTTCCGCCCAGAAAACACTCAGAATAGTTAAAGATGATGAATTACATTAGTAAGATCAAGTTTCTTAAGATAATTTGTCTGTATTCAACAGTGTCCATTTTGGCTTTCTCTCACCATTCTAAGCCTATTTTAGACACAGGAGGTGAAATGTGTTACCATGGACTGATAGACTTACATTTCCGCCCAGAAAACACTCAGAATAGTTAAAGATGATGAATTACAGTAGTTGGATGAAGTTTCTTAAGATAATTTGTCTGTATTCAACAGTGTCCATTTTGGCTTTCTCTCACCATTCTAAGCTTATTTTGGACAGAGGAGGTGAAATGTGTTACCATGGACTGATAGACTTACATTTCCGCCCAGAAAACACTCAGAATAGTTCAAGATGATGAATTACATTAGTAAGATCAAGTTTCTTAAGATAATTTGTCTGTATTCAACAGTGTCCATTTTGGCTTTCTCTCACCATTCTAAGCTTATTTTGGACACAGGAGGTGAAATGTGTTACCATGGACTGATAGACTTACATTTCCGCCCAGAAAACACTCAGAATAGTTAAAGATGATGAATTACATTAGTAAGATCAAGTTTCTTAAGATAATTTGTCTGTATTCAACAGTGTCCATTTTGGCTTTCTCTCACCATTCTAAGCCTATTTTAGACACAGGAGGTGAAATGTGTTACCATGGACTGATAGACTTACATTTCCGCCCAGAAAACACTCAGAATAGTTCAAGATGATGAATTACATTAGTAAGATCAAGTTTCTTAAGATAATTTGTCTGTATTAAACAGTGTCCATTTTGGCTTTCTCTCACCATTCTAAGCCTATTTTAGACACAGGAGGTGAAATGTGTTACCATGGACTGATAGACTTACATTTCCGCCCAGAAAACACTCAGAATAGTTAAAGATGATGAATTACATTAGTAAGATCAAGTTTCTTAAGATAATTTGTCTGTATTCAACAGTGTCCATTTTGGCTTTCTCTCACCATTCTAAGCCTATTTTAGACACAGGAGGTGAAATGTGTTACCATGGACTGATAGACTTACATTTCCGCCCAGAAAACACTCAGAATAGTTAAAGATGATGAATTACATTAGTAAGATCAAGTTTCTTAAGATAATTTGTCTGTATTAAACAGTGTCCATTTTGGCTTTCTCTCACCATTCTAAGCCTATTTTAGACACAGGAGGTGAAATGTGTTACCATGGACTGATAGACTTACATTTCCGCCCAGAAAACACTCAGAATAGTTAAAGATGATGAATTACATTAGTAAGATCAAGTTTCTTAAGATAATTTGTCTGTATTAAACAGTGTCCATTTTGGCTTTCTCTCACCATTCTAAGCCTATTTTAGACACAGGAGGTGAAATGTGTTACCATGGACTGATAGACTTACATTTCCGCCCAGAAAACACTCAGAATAGTTAAAGATGATGAATTACATTAGTAAGATCAAGTTTCTTAAGATAATTTGTCTGTATTCAACAGTGTCCATTTTGGCTTTCTCTCACCATTCTAAGCTTATTTTGGACACAGGAGGTGAAATGTGTTACCATGGACTGATAGACTTACATTTCCGCCCAGAAAACACTCAGAATAGTTCAAGATGATGAATTACATTAGTAAGATCAAGTTTCTTAAGATAATTTGTCTGTATTCAACAGTGTCCATTTTGGCTTTCTCTCACCATTCTAATTCTCCATTCTAATTCACCATTCTCACCAGCCTATTTTAGACACAGGAGGTGAATTGTCTTTCCAGGGGCTGGCAAACCTGAACTTCTGTACAGGAAACACTCAGAATAGTTCAAGATGATGAATTACAGTAGTTGGATGAAGTTTCTTAAGATAATTTGTCTGTATTCAACAGTGTCCATTTTGGCTTTCCCTCACCATTCTAAGCCTATTTTAGACACAGGAGGTGAAATGTGTTACCATGGACTGATAGACTTACATTTCCGCCCAGAAAACACTCAGAATAGTTCAAGATGATGAATTACATTAGTAAGATCAAGTTTCTTAAGATAATTTGTCTGTATTCAACAGTGTCCATTTTGGCTTTCTCTCACCATTCTAAGCTTATTTTGGACACAGGAGGTGAAATGTGTTACCATGGACTGATAGACTTACATTTCCGCCCAGAAAACACTCAGAATAGTTAAAGATGATGAATTACATTAGTAAGATCAAGTTTCTTAAGATAATTTGTCTGTATTCAACAGTGTCCATTTTGGCTTTCTCTCACCATTCTAAGCGCATTTTAGACACAGGAGGTGAAATGTGTTACCATGGACTGATAGACTTACATTTCCGCCCAGAAAACACTGAGAATAGTTAAAGATGATGAATTACATTAGTAAGATCAAGTTTCTTAAGATAATTTGTCTGTATTCAACAGTGTCCATTTTGGCTTTCTCTCACCATTCTAATTGTCCATTCTAATTCACCATTCTCACCAGCCTATTTTAGACACAGGAGGTGAATTGTCTTTCCAGGGGCTGGCAAACCTGAACTTCTGTACAGGAAACACTCAGAATAGTTAAAGATGATGAATTACATTAGTAAGATCAAGTTTCTTAAGATAATTTGTCTGTATTCAACAGTGTCCATTTTGGCTTTCTCTCACCATTCTAAGCCTATTTTAGACACAGGAGGTGAAATGTGTTACCATGGACTGATAGACTTACATTTCCGCCCAGAAAACACTCAGAATAGTTAAAGATGATGAATTACATTAGTAAGATCAAGTTTCTTAAGATAATTTGTCTGTATTCAACAGTGTCCATTTTGGCTTTCTCTCACCATTCTAATTCTCCATTCTAATTCACCATTCTCACCAGCCTATTTTAGACACAGGAGGTGAATTGTCTTTCCAGGGGCTGGCAAACCTGAACTTCTGTACAGGAAACACTCAGAATAGTTAAAGATGATGAATTACATTAGTAAGATCAAGTTTCTTAAGATAATTTGTCTGTATTCAACAGTGTCCATTTTGGCTTTCTCTCACCATTCTAAGCAGCCTATTTTAGACACAGGAGGTGAAATGTGTTACCATGGACTGATAGACTTACATTTCCGCCCAGAAAACACTCAGAATAGTTCAAGATGATGAATTACATTAGTAAGATCAAGTTTCTTAAGATAATTTGTCTGTATTCAACAGTGTCCATTTTGGCTTTCTCTCACCATTCTAAGCTTATTTTGGACACAGGAGGTGAAATGTGTTACCATGGACTGATAGACTTACATTTCCGCCCAGAAAACACTCAGAATAGTTAAAGATGATGAATTACATTAGTAAGATCAAGTTTCTTAAGATAATTTGTCTGTATTCAACAGTGTCCATTTTGGCTTTCTCTCACCATTCTAAGCAGCCTATTTTAGACACAAGAGGTGAAATGTGTTACCATGGACTGATAGACTTACATTTCCGCCCAGAAAACACTCAGAATAGTTCAAGATGATGAATTACATTAGTAAGATCAAGTTTCTTAAGATAATTTGTCTGTATTCAACAGTGTCCATTTTGGCTTTCTCTCACCATTCTAAGCTTATTTTGGACACAGGAGGTGAAATGTGTTACCATGGACTGATAGACTTACATTTCCGCCCAGAAAACACTCAGAATAGTTCAAGATGATGAATTACATTATTAAGATCAAGTTTCTTAAGATAATTTGTCTGTATTCAACAGTGTCCATTTTGGCTTTCTCTCACCATTCTAATTCTCCATTCTAATTCACCATTCTCACCAGCCTATTTTAGACACAGGAGGTGAATTGTCTTTCCAGGGGCTGGCAAACCTGAACTTCTGTACAGGAAACACTCAGAATAGTTCAAGATGATGAATTACAGTAGTTGGATGAAGTTTCTTAAGATAATTTGTCTGTATTCAACAGTGTCCATTTTGGCTTTCTCTCACCATTCTAAGCCTATTTTAGACACAGGAGGTGAAATGTGTTACCATGGACTGATAGACTTACATTTCCGCCCAGAAAACACTCAGAATAGTTCAAGATGATGAATTACATTAGTAAGATCAAGTTTCTTAAGATAATTTGTCTGTATTCAACAGTGTCCATTTTGGCTTTCTCTCACCATTCTAAGCTTATTTTGGACACAGGAGGTGAAATGTGTTACCATGGACTGATAGACTTACATTTCCGCCCAGAAAACACTCAGAATAGTTAAAGATGATGAATTACATTAGTAAGATCAAGTTTCTTAAGATAATTTGTCTGTATTCAACAGTGTCCATTTTGGCTTTCCCTCACCATTCTAAGCCTATTTTAGACACAGGAGGTGAAATGTGTTACCATGGACTGATAGACTTACATTTCCACCCAGAAAACACTTAGAATAGTTAAAGATGATGAATTACAGTAGTTGGATGAAGTTTCTTAAGATAATTTGTCTGTATTCAACAGTGTCCATTTTGGCTTTCCCTCACCATTCTAATTCTCCATTCTAATTCACCATTCTCACCAGCCTATTTTAGACACAGGAAGTGAATTGTCTTTCCAGGGGCTGGCAAAGCTGAACTTCTGTACAGGAAACACTCAGAATAGTTCAAGATGATGAATTACAGTAGTTGGATCAAGTTTCTTAAGATAATTTGTCTATATTCAACAGTGTCCATTTTGGCTTTCTCTCACCATTCTAAGCCTATTTTAGACACAGGAGGTGAATTGTGTTACCATGGACTGATAGACTTACATTTCCGCCCAGAAAACACTCAGAATAGTTAAAGATGATGAATTACATTAGTAAGATCAAGTTTCTTAAGATAATTTGTCTGTATTCAACAGTGTCCATTTTGGCTTTCCCTCACCATTCTAATTCATCATTCTCACCAGCCTATTTTAGACACAGGAGGTGAATTGTCTTTCCAGGGGCTGGCAAACCTGAACTTTTGTACAGGAAACACTCAGAATAGTTAAAGATGATGAATTACAGTAGTTGGATGAAGTTTCTTAAGATAATTTGTCTGTATTCAACAGTGTCCATTTTGGCTTTCTCTCACCATTCTAAGCTTATTTTGGACACAGGAGGTGAAATGTGTTACCATGGACTGATAGACTTACATTTCCGCCCAGAAAACACTCAGAATAGTTCAAGATGATGAATTACAGTAGTTGGATGAAGTTTCTTAAGATAATTTGTCTGTATTCAACAGTGTCCATTTTGGCTTTCTCTCACCATTCTAAGCTTATTTTGGACACAGGAGGTGAAATGTGTTACCATGGACTGATAGACTTACATTTCTGCCCAGAAAACACTCAGAATAGTTAAAGATGATGAATTACATTAGTAAGATCAAGTTTCTTAAGATAATTTGTCTGTATTCAACAGTGTCCATTTTGGCTTTCTCTCACCATTCTAATTCTCCATTCTAATTCACCACTCTCACCAGCCTATTTTAGACACAGGAGGTGAATTGTCTTTCCAGGGGCTGCCAAACCTGAACTTCTGTACAGGAAACACTCAGAATAGTTCAAGATGATGAATTACAGTAGTTGGATGAAGTTTCTTAAGATAATTTGTCTGTATTCAACAGTGTCCATTTTGGCTTTCCCTCACCATTCTAATTCATCATTCTCACCAGCCTATTTTAGACACAGGAGGTGAATTGTCTTTCCAGGGGCTGGCAAACCTGAACTTTTGTACAGGAAACACTCAGAATAGTTAAAGATGATGAATTACAGTCGTAAGATCAAGTTTCTTAAGATAATTTGTCTGTATTCAACAGTGTCCATTTTGGCTTTCTCTCACCATTCTAAGCCTATTTTAGACACAGGAGGTGAGTTGTCTTTCCAGGGGCTGGAAACCTGAACTTCTGTACAGGAAACACTCAGAATAGTTAAAGATGATGAATTACAGTAGTTGGATGAAGTTTCTTAAGATAATTTGTCTGTATTCAACAGTGTCCATTTTGGCTTTCTCTCACCATTCTAAGCCTGTTTTAGACACAGGAGGTGAAATGTGTTACCATGGACTGATAGACTTACATTTCCGCCCAGAAAACACTGAGAATAGTTAAAGATGATGAATTACATTAGTAAGATCAAGTTTCTTAAGATAATTTGTCTGTATTCAACAGTGTCCATTTTGGCTTTCTCTCACCATTCTAATTCTCCATTCTAATTCACCATTCTCACCAGCCTATTTTAGACACAGGAGGTGAATTGTCTTTCCAGGGGCTGGCAAACCTGAACTTCTGTACAGGAAACACTCAGAATAGTTAAAGATGATGAATTACAGTAGTTGGATGAAGTTTCTTAAGATAATTTGTCTGTATTCAACAGTGTCCATTTTGGCTTTCTCTCACCATTCTAAGCCTATTTTAGACACAGGAGGTGAAATGTGTTACCATGGACTGATAGACTTACATTTCCGCCCAGAAAAGACTCAGAATAGTTAAAGATGATGAATTACATTAGTTGGATGAAGTTTCTTAAGATAATTTGTCTGTATTCAACAGTGTCCATTTTGGCTTTCTCTCACCATTCTAAGCCTATTTTAGACACAGGAGGTGAAATGTGTTACCATGGACTGATAGACTTACATTTCCGCCCAGAAAACACTCAGAATAGTTCAAGATGATGAATTACAGTAGTTGGATGAAGTTTCTTAAGATAATTTGTCTGTATTCAACAGTGTCCATTTTGGCTTTCTCTCACCATTCTAAGCCTATTTTAGACACAGGAGGTGAAATGTCTTTCCAGGGGCTGGCAAACCTGAACTTCTGTACAGGAAACACTCAGAATAGTTCAAGATGATGAATTACAGTAGTTTGATGAAGTTTCTTAAGATAATTTGTCTGTATTCAACAGTGTCCATTTTGGCTTTCTCTCACCATTCCAGTGAGCTTAGTTTGGGGAGAAAACATGAACATATGATGAACACAGACAAATTATCTTAAACATGATGCATTACATTAGTTAGATCAAGTTTCTTAACTATTCTGAGTGTTTCCTGTACTGAACTTCAGGTGTGCCACTGCTTCCTCCTCAGGATTTCAGGTGTGCCAGTGCTTCCTGCACAGGATTTCAGAGCTGTCAGATCTAGAAACACAATTCACCTCCTTTGTCCAATGAGCTTAGTTTGGGGAGAAAACATGAACATATGATGAACACAGACAAATTATCTTAAGAAACTTGATCTTTCTAATGTAATTCATCATCTTTAACTATTCTGAGTGTTTTCTGGGCGGAAATGTAAGTCTATCAGTCCATGGTAACACATTTCACCTCCTGTGTCTAAAATAGGCTTAGAATGGTGAGAGAAAGCCCAAATGGACACTGTTGAATACAGACAAATTATCTTAAGAAACTTCATCCAACTACTGTAATTCATCATCTTTAACTATTCTGAGCATTTCCTGTACAGAAGTTCAGGTTTGCCAGCCCCTGGAAAGACAATTCACTTCCTGTGTCCAAAATAGTCTTAGAATGGTGAGAGAAAGCCAAAATGGACACTGTTGAATACAGACAAATTAGCTGGAGAAACTTCATCCAACTAATGTAATTCATCATCTTTAACTATCCTGAGTGTTTCCTAGGCTTAGAATGGTGAGAGAAAGCCAAAATGGACACTGTTGAATACAGACAATTTATTTAAAGAAACTTAATCCAACTAATGTAATCCATCATCTTTAACTATTCTAAGTGTTTTCTGGGCAGAAATGTAAGTCTATCAGTCCATGATAACACATTTCACCTCCTGTGTCCAAAATAGGCTTAGAATGGTGAGAGAAAGCCAAAATGGACACTGTTGAATACAGACAAATTATCTTAAGAAACTTCATCCAATTAATGTAATTCATCATCTTTAACTATTCTGAGTGTTTCCTAGGCTTAGAATGGTGAGAGAAAGCCAAAATGGACACTGTTGAATACAGACAAATTATCTTAAGAAACTTCATCCAACTAATGTAATCCATCATCTTTAACTATTCTAAGTGTTTTCTGGGCAGAAATGTAAGTCAGTGTGCCAGTGTTTCCTGCACCGTATTTCAGGTGTGCCAGTCTTTCCTGCACAGGATTTCAGACCTGTCAAACCCAGAAACACAATTCACCTCCTCTGTCCAATGAGCTTAGTTTGGGGATAAAACATGAACATGAACGTATGATGAACACAGACAAATTATCTTAAACATGATGCATTACATTAGTTAGATCAAGTTTCTTAACTATTCTGAGTGTTTACTGTACAGAATTTCAGGTGTGCCAGTGTTTCCTGCACAAGATTTCAGACCTGTCAGACCCAGAAACAGAATTCACCTCTTGTGTCTAAAATAAGCTTAGATTGGGGAGAAATCATGAAAATGAACGGATGATGAACACAGACAAATTATCTTAAGAAACTTGATCTTTCTAATGAAATTCTTCATATTAAACTGTTCTGAGTGTTTCCTGTACAAGATTTCAGTTGTGCCAGTGCTTCCTGTACAGAATTTCAGGTGTGCCAGTGATTCATGCACAGGATTTCAGGTGAGCCAGTGTTTCTTGCACAGGATTTCAGACTTGTCAGACCCAGAAACATCATTCACCTCCTGTGTCCAATGAGCTTAATTCAGGGAGAAAACGTGAAAATGAAAGTATGATGAATGCGGCCAAATCATCTTAAGAAACTTGATCTTACTCGTGTAATTCATCATCTTAAACTATTCTGAATGTTTCCTGTACAGGATTTCAGGTGTGCCAGTTTTTCCTGCACAGGATTTCAGAACTGTCAGACCCAGAAACACATTTCACCTCTTGTGTCTAAAATAAGCTTAGTTTGGGGAGAAAACATGAAAATGAACGTATGATGAACACAGACAAATTATCGTAAGAAACTTGACTTTACTAATGCAATTCATCATCTTAAACTATTCTGAGTGTTTCCTGTACAGGATTTCAGGTGTGCCAGTGTTTCCTGCACCGTATTTCAGGTATGCCAGTCTTTCCTGCACAGGATTTCAGACCTGTCAAACCCAGAAACACAATTCACCTCCTTTGTCCAATGAGCTTAGTTTAGGGATAAAACATGAACATGAACGTATGATGAACACAGACAAATTATCTTAAACATGATGCATTACATTAGTTAGATCAAGTTTCTTAACTATTCTGAATGTTTACTGTACAGAATTTCAGGTGTGCCAGTGTTTCCTGCACAGGATTTCAGGTGAGCCAGTTTTTCCTGCACAGGATTTCAGAACTGTCAGATCCAGAAACACATTTCACCTCTTGTGTCTAAAATAAGCTTAGTTTGGGGAGAAAACATGAAAATGAACGTATGATGAACACAGACAAATTATCGTAAGAAACTTGACTTTACTAATGCAATTCATCATCTTAAACTATTCTGAGTGTTTCCTGTACAGGATTTCAGGTGTGCCAGTGTTTCCTGCACCGTATTTCAGGTGTGCCAGTCTTTCCTGCACAGGATTTCAGACCTGTCAAACCCAGAAACACAATTCACCTCCTTTGTCCAATGAGCTTAGTTTAGGGATAAAACATGAACATGAACGTATGATGAACACAGACAAATTATCTTAAACATGATGCATTACATTAGTTAGATCAAGTTTCTTAACTATTCTGAATGTTTACTGTACAGAATTTCAGGTGTGCCAGTGTTTCCTGCACAGGATTTCAGGTGAGCCAGTGTTTCTTGCACAGGATTTCAGACCTGTCAGACCCAGAAACATAATTCACCTCCTTTGTCCAATGAGCTTAATTCAGGGAGAAAACGTGAAAATGAACGTATGAAGAATGCAGACAAATTATCTTAAGAAACTTGATCTTACTCATGTAATTCATCATCTTTAACTATTCTGAATGTTTCCTGTACAGGATTTCAGGTGTGCCAGTGTTTCCTGCACAGGATTTCAGATTTGCCAGTGTTTCCTGCACAGGATTTCAGAACTGTCAGACCCAGAAACACAATTCACCTCTTGTGTCTAAAATAAGCTTAGTTTGGGGAGAAAACATGAAAATGAACGTATGATGAACACAGACAAATTATCTTAAGAAACTTGATTTTACTAATGCAATTTATCATCTTAAACTATTCTGAGTGTTTCCTGTACAGGATTTCAGGTGTGCCAGTGTTTCCTGCAAAGGATTTCAGACCTGTCAGGGGGTGAATTGTGTTTCTGGGTCTGTGTCCAATGAGCTTAGTTTGGGGAGAAAACATGAACATGAACATATGATGAACACTGACAAATTATCTTAAGAAACTTGATCTTACTAATGTAATTCATCATCTTAACCTTTTCTGAGTGTTTCCTGTACAGGATTTCAGATGTGCCAGTGTTTCCTGCTCATTATTTCAGGTGTGCCAGTGTTTCCTGCAAAGGATTTCAGACCTGTCAGACCCAGAAACATAATTCACCTCCTGTGTCCAATGAGCTTAGTTTGGGGAGAAAACATGAACATGAACGTATGATGAACACATACAAATTATCTTAAGAAACTTGATCTTACTAATGTAATTCATCATCTTTAACTATTCTGAGTGTTTCTGTACAGCATTTCAGCTGTGCCAGTGTTTCCTGCACAGGATTTCAGATTTGCCAGCGTTTCCTGCACAGGATTTCAGACCTGTCAGACCCAGAAACACAATTCACCTACTGTGTCCACAATAAGCTTAGTTTGGGGAGAAAACATGAAAATGAACGTATGATGAACACAGACAAATTATCTTAAGAAACTTGATCTTACTAATGTAATTCATCATCAGCCTTTTAAACCTCTATTTCTCTCTTTATAGGTCATATGCGAGGAATGAAACAATTAGCAGTGTTTTGTAATTTTTTGTAACACAGAGTGCCATCTAAATCTTGCGCTCCCAGAATGCAGGCCTACTGGTGGTTCCCAAAGTCTTCAAAAGTAGTGCAGGAGCCAGAGATTTCAGCTATCAGGCATCCAGTTTGGATTCAGGAGGCAGACACCCTCTCTACATTTAAGAGTAGATTAAAAACCTTCCTTAGTGATAAAGCCTATAGTTTAGGGCTGGCTCTCAGGCCTTGGACCAGCCCCTAGTTATGCTGCTATAGGCTTAGCCTGCCAGGGGACTCCCATGATGCACTGGGCATAGAGAGAGGACTCTATTCTCTATCCTCCTCTTCCTCTCCATCCTTATGCTTCATGTCTCTTTAATGTCTGTTACTAACTTGGTATCTTGCTGTGCTTTTCTCATCTCTCAAGTTCCTGTGGATCCTGGTCCTGGTTCTCCTGGCTGTGGTTCTCTGGTTCCTGTGGATCCTGGTCCTGCTGCTGGTTCTCTGGCTTCATGAATCACTGCTGCGGATTGTCGGCCACTCGTCATGTTTTTCAGTGCTACCATAGTGCTAATTCATTAGTCACATTCCTATTGTCAGTGCGAAAGCTGCTGTTGTATAGTTGCTGTTTGTGTTGTCTCTCTTTCTCTCCCTCTCTCTCTGTCTCTCTCTCCAACCTCCACCCAACAGGAATCCTGACAGAAAGCCCCCCACCTCTGAGCCTGGTTCTGTTCGAGGTTTCTTCCCGTTAAAGGGAGGTGCTCCCTGCCACTGTTCATCATCCACTATTATTTTACATTCTTATACTAAACCATGCAGAATTTAGTTTGACTCAAACTCATCAGTAAAACTTCAACCGAAATGCATTAACCACTATGATATAACATTCCCACACTAAACTGCATAACTTTGTAGGTGACACCTGCTGGCAAGTCAGTGTTACTGCACTGTCAAAAATGAGCTTAATAAGGTCAACTTGGACTCCAAGAGCCACTTCCTCAACTAAAATTCAAAAATAAACAGCGTCAGTAACAGAAGGTAATAATGCTCATCTGCTATTAAGGAAAAAAAACATCAGTAAAACGTGATCCAGACTTTATCATCCATTATTATTTTATATTCTTATACTAAATCATACAGTTGATTAGTTTAACATAAGCTTTCAGATATAGACTGCTACTACTGAATGAATAAACATGAGATTGATATGCATTGTCTCGTTTCACTCATATTTTCCAGAATAGCTTTTCTTTTAACCGGATGAGGTGGCAACAGAGTGCTATGAAAGTTCAGATACAGTACAGGCACAGTAACTGTGAATAATGATCTGTATTTTTTAATATCATATTTATTATTTATTGACCTATTTAATAATCAGCCTGAGTAGAAAAGAATGTAATAAAGTTAAATTCAGGAAAGCGAAGGAGCAGAGAATCTAACAGTGGCGTGACTGTTTAAGTCAATGTCAATGTAAAAAAAATCAGTTTGCACATTTATTAAGAGACATGATTTTCCTTGTAAATATTTGACTATTCTTTCTGTCTTCAGTATTTCTCTATGTTCATTATACAAGTAAACTATCATTATATTATATATTTCAGTCCATACCAATCCATTAAAATACACTTGGATCGGCTCCTGTACTATCAAGGTCTGCTGAGGACATTGTTATAACTTACCTGACATACCCTTCAGATGGAAGAGATATTCAGAGCAGAGTTTCCCCATATCTCTGTCACTGCAGGAAGCAAATGATCTGATCTTGGAGCGAGAAGATCAGATGGGCAGCAATCAAATCAATCTTTTACTTTATTAGCAAATTCATGTGGGATGTGTGTCACAGGGGAACGACTATGAATACAGAGCGTTCATCATGGAGTTTGTCGACTGGTGTGAGTAGAATCACCTTCTAGTTAATGCCAGCAAGACAAAGGAGATGGTGGTCGAATTTCACAGGAAACCCTCCAACACTGCACATCCCCCTAACCCTTACTCTCTTGATGTCAAGTCCCTACTTGACATTGACACGCATCAAAAATCACCAGCTATTTGAATTCCCATGTGTTGAAATGCAAAGTGAGAGAATTAGAGAATATTAATTAAAAGATGATAAAAGCATCTGTATAAATAGATACCAATTCAGAGAAGTTATGTAGCTCTATTATTGGAAAGCCACAGTAAAGTAATGTTTTAAGGCCTGATTTAAATGCACTGACACTTGTACCTCAGCGTTCCCAGAATCGAAACCAAGCAAGGTGAAGCAGCTTTTAGATCCCCACCTAGCTTCCACCTGAGTAGACCAGATGACCTGAGAGGTCTGGACGCCTCGGACCCAAATACATAACTGAGTTACTTATAAGGTCTAAGACCATTTATTGCTTTGTAAGCAAGTAATATGATTTCAAAATCTATCTTCCGGAGATCAGAGCCATCTTTGTCAGGCAGTGTGGCAAGACAAAGTGCCAGACTAAGTGATAAGAAATACTGCATACATGCTGAGACTGTTGTACAGGATGAAAAAAAGATAAATCAACTGATAGTCCAAGGCGAACAAGGAACAGCACGTCAATCTTTTGGTGACCCTTTGGGAACATCATCATCACATCAAAAAGATCATGACTAGATGTGCAAGCCATGACCCTTGACATTGTTTGTCAGGAAAAGAGTGAAAAGCCCCAGACAAGTGATTCTAGAAATGCTGCCCCCTTCTATGCTACAAGTCTAAAGAGTCTAAAGTCTAAAGAGCTCCTAATATTTAAGATCACAGTCCAATGTCCATGGCACCACCTATGAAATTTATTTATGTTGTTTATTGATTTAAATGAGATGCAGAAAAAATGTTCTGGAAAGCTGGCATCCCTAATGTTGTTGTGGCACGGTCAACAGCTTTTTCAGGCCATGATATAGAGATGGTCAGAAGGGAAATTGCAAGGAGAGAGCCACTTTCCATCCTTTCCGCTGCACATTGAGTGCCCACAGAACAGTTCAATCGGTAGATTCAAATTTGTCTTCTAACACAGACATTCCTGAGTCCAACTATGCTCATCAGGCAACTACTATGTCACAAAATTATAGACTAATAATAATTATGACGTTGGTCTGATTAAGAATGCCACACCCCAAAATCAGTTTACAGGCCCAAAAAACGATGGTATCCTGATGCAGAAGACAGCATGACTCCTGTTATTGAGCAACCCAGCTACAATTTTATCTTGTGTGCCTGGCCATGCAAAATGGTTTTCTGTGATAGATTTGGCTAATGCCTGGCCTCCCAATACCGGTTTGCTTTTACCTTCAAAAGTTAAAACAAATATGCGTGGACTCAACACCCACAGGGATTTTCAGAATCGCCTGCTGTTTATTCAGCTGTGTTGTAGGAAAGTTTGTCAGGTTTCGTATTCTCCAAAGGGAGTACTTTGATTTCGTATGTAGATGATTTACTTGTGTGTTCCACATCTGAAGAAAATTGTACCGCAGATACAAATGCCCTGTTAAAATATTTTGCTTCTCAAGAGCATAGAACCCCAGAAGAACTCCAACTAGTGAAACAACATGTGCACTACTTAGGACATGAGATCTCACATAACACACGGACCATTGGCAAAGACAGCATCAAAGTGGTGTTGTCAATGCCTAAACTAGTGACCAAAAGGCAGTTGTTGTCTTTTTTAGGATGCACAGGATACTGTAGACAGTGGATCTGTGATTAAGCTAATTTGGTTCAACTGCTTTATGACATGGCACATTTGACTGCAAATGACCCAGTGACATGGACTCCTGAAACTACTGACTCCTTTGTGAAGCTGAAGGAATCTTTAGCTTCTGCTCCTCCTCAAAAGACTCCTGTCTGCCCAAGATTTTTTTTCCTATATGGCTATGACCATTTGTCTAAAACAGGAATGATCGATTTTGTTGTTCATGCTAGTGATACAACTCTACAGTAGAGTGGCAGATAATTTTTGCAAAAGATGTCTGTTGTGTGCCCAACACAACATCGATATGTCACACAACACAACACAATCTGCATTTCCAATTCCTCATGGTCCATTTCAGCACCTTTATTGATTTATTGAACTAACTCCAGCAGGAGGCTGAGTATTGCCTTGTGATTATAGATCTGTTCTCTAGGTGGATATAAGTTTTTTCCTGTAAATAGGCAGATGCAAAATCAACTGCTAAACATTTCTTACAGGAGAGCATACCAATGTGAAAGAAAAAATGTCATCAGACAATGGCTCCCATTTTGTTAACAATACAGTGTAGTTTGTGGCAGAAAAAAGTAGGTATTCACCTGAGACAGCATTCTGCTTATCATCCAAAGAATGTTGAAAGAGGTCATCTTTAGAAGAAGCTCACAAACATGATTAAAAAAACAAATCTGCATTGGGTCTCCAGTCTCTCTCTAGTGGTAATGTATATGAGAGGGAGGACGACACTGTTCTACTATTGGTCACATCAGGCATAGCTCTGCCTGTGAAAACTGTGATAACCCAAGTACTGCTCAGTAAAGACTCAAAATGAACAGGAACCAGAGACTGCTCGACCAAGATGTAAATCCACAGGTATCTATTCCTTTTTTTTTTTTTTTTACAAATATTTATAATTTCCAGGATTCATGCACATCACAAGTGC
The DNA here is from genome assembly GCF_042242105.1 of Pempheris klunzingeri. Lineage (NCBI taxonomy): Eukaryota > Metazoa > Chordata > Actinopteri > Acropomatiformes > Pempheridae > Pempheris > Pempheris klunzingeri. The sequence continues at coordinate 513,840 of NC_092032.1, forward strand.
CACTCGTCTTATTGAGACAAATTCGATGGTGGTGGGTTTTGAGTATTTTTACCAAAAAAAACAAAAAACAAAAAAGTTCCATTATATTGAATGGGGCTACCAAGCTCACATGGCCGGAGGTGCATTGAACTCCTGGACGTCAAACGTGTATGACCTTGGACTCTATGGAAAGCTTAGAATGTGACCTTTTAAATTGGGTATGGCTTAAGTGATTATGACCATGATACTGAATCTTTATTAAATAGATTAAATATTATAATAGCTTAGATTCTCCTCTTACCAGAAAGGACAGGCTCTTCATGTTTTCATTTGAAGCCTTACATGTTTGGTTTGAGACAGGCCCGGCAGAAATACAGGAGGATATGTGTAGGCCAAAATGCTGGTCATTTTAGGCCTGTGAAAACAGTTGTATACAAGCATTTTAAAACTATGCGCTGCAGCCCAGTAGAAGGTCTAAAATGAACAATTTTTGACTCTCTGAAAAGGTGAAAATCTGATCAGATCATAATGGCCTGATGCACTAGACTGAGGATAGAGGGAGGATTTGACCTAATTTTTATTCTTGATGGAAAGAGGTGAATCTAAGCTTTAATTTGATGCCTTACATGTTTGAATTGGGACAGGCCTGGGAGAAATATAGGAGGACACTGCTTCTGTTCTTGTAGTTTTTAGAAATATTTGTATCATGTGTTTGAATGTTTTTATTTTTTGAATTAGGTTTCCTTTATTAATCAAGTAATTTATTAAACATTTGAATCAGATTTTATCTTTACCTGATGTGGTTGACTGCTACGAGTCCGGTCCTCTGGCTGATTGTGGACGGCCTCATCCATTGGTGGCTGTGGACAACCTTGTCCTCTGGCTGGCTGTGGGTGGGCTGTTGTGGTTGGCTGATGTGGATGTGGTAGTCTGGCTGGCTGTGAATTGCCTGAACCTCTGGCTGGCAGTGGACAGCCTTGTTCTTTGGGTGGCTGAGGACGGCCTGGTCCTTTGGTTGGTTGTAGATAGCCTGCTGTGGATGGATGTGAACAGTCTTTTCATCTGGCTGGCTGTAGGCGGCCTGAACCACTGGTTAGCTTTGGACGGACTGGTCTAGACCTATGGCGAGCTGTTAACAACCTTGTTCTCTGGCTGATTATGTACAGCCTGCTGTGGATGGCTGCTGCGGGTCTAGTCCTCTGGCTATGGACAGCTTGGCCCTCTGGCTGGCTTTGGGTGGCCTGTTGTGGTTGGCTGATGCGGATGTGGTAGTCTGGCTGGCTGTGGATTGCCTGAACCTCTGCCTGGCAGTGGACAGCCTTGTCCTCTTGCTGGCTGTGGATGGCCTGGACCTCTGGCGGCTGTAGGTGGGCTGGACCTCTGGCTGACTTTGGACGGACTGGTCTTCTGGCTGAATGTGGACAGACTGGTCCTCTGGCTGGCAGTGGATGGCCAGTGGTGGTTGGCAGCTGCGGACGTGGTCCTCTGGCTTGCTGTTAACCTTCTGCTGTGGTTGGCTATCAACGATCTTGTTCTCTGGCTGGCTGTAGACGGCCTGGTTGTTTGGCTGGCTGTAGACAGCCTGCTTTGGTTGACTGCTTCGAGTCTGGTACTCTGGCTGGCTGTGGACGGCCTGCTGTGGTTGACTGCTTTGGGTCTGGTCCTCTACCTGGCATTGGACGGCCTAATCCTCTGGCTGGCTGTGGACTGCCTTGTCCTCTTGCTGGCTGTGGATGGCCTGCTGCAAGTCTGGTCCTCTGGCTGGCAGTGGAGTGTGGTCAGCTGGCTGGATGTGAACAGCCCTGTGCTCTGGGTAGTTGCGGATGTCCTGCTGTGGTTGGCTGCTACGGGTCTGTCTTCTGTCTGGTTGTAAACGATCTGGTCCTTTGGCTGTCCACAGCCAGGCAGAGGACCACATCAGCAGATACCAACCACAACAGTCCCTCCACAGCCAGTCTGGTCACCTCGTCGGCTGTGGTTGACTGCATTGGGTATGGTCCACTGGCTGGCTGTGGACAGCCTGGCTGGATGTGACTGGCCGCCGCGTGTATGGTCCTGAGCCTGGCTGTGGACGGCCTGGTCCTCTGGCTGGTTGTGGACAGCCTTATCCTCTGCTGGCTGTGGATTGCCTGAATGTCTGGCTGGCTGTTGACAGCCTTGTCCTCTGGGTGGCTGTGGACGGCCTTGTCCTCTGGGTGGCTGTGGACGGCCTGGTCTTCTGGTTGGTTGGAGAAGGTCTGATGTGGTTGGCTGTCAACGGTCTTTACCTCAAGCTGGTTGTGGACAAGCTGCTGTGGTTAGCATTAGCATTACCTATCAAAGGTCTTTTCGTTTGACTGGATGTGGACAGCCTGCTGTGGTTGGCAGCGTTAGGTCTGGCCCTCTGGCCGACTGTAGACAGCTTGCTGTTGTTGTGCTTTGACAAGTGGTAATGTTCAATTTGGCTATCAGAAATAATTAATAATTATCAAAGATAATTAATAATTATTAAAATAAATGAACTTTGAATAAAGTCCACCTCGATTGGGGCACCACCTCAAAAAACGAGGAAAAGACAGCCGTTTTAATTGATTTAGTCTCATAAAAATACTAAACTATCAATTTGGAATTATGTTTTATAATTAATTTAATAATTACTACAAAAATTACCACATTGATAGCTAGCTGAAGGATTTTGGAGTTCTTGACAGTGTAGAGGTTGGCAGTGTTCACCCTTGTACAACATTAAAGGAGACAGCAAGTATTAAAACATTTATTAAAACAGAGCAAAATTCAGGGACATCATTTGTTATTCATTAAGGTGAAGGACTTGCACTTTGGTTGTAAGTACAGCTGAAGCAGAGTAGGTATTAAAGACATCTGCTGTTACAGAAACAAAATCAATCAAACAATCTAACTAAGTCTCTATGACTAAACTAACACATAATAAGAGTGTGTGTGTGTGTGTGTGTGTGATAAGGCTGAGGAATGTGAGATGGGTCCCACAAAGGTGGGGGAGAGAGACCAAATGGTGATGGCCAGACCCCCTGGGGTGTGGGGTAAAGGAGACAAAGGAAGCTAAGTGCTGTTAGCTTAGCTTTGTCCCTCAGTGGCCTGTTGGAAGCTGTGTGTATGAGAGAGATAAAGGTGCAGGTTAAGACAGGATGGTTAGTTTGTAGACCCTGTGTCTGTGTGACCAAACTAACATCAACTAAACTTAATGGCTGCACAGTAATCTACAACACATCACAGTAATCAAACTCAATGAACATTAAAGCAAGTCAATACATTAACAGGGGTAAACCGTGTATGCAGTAATGCTATGCTAATTATGCCCAGTTAGAGTTTGTTACCAGTCCTTAAAGGGGTAGAAGAAATGTCCTTGAGGGTGCTGCTTTCTCAGCCTGTTGCTGGAGGAAAGGTGTGGTTCTTGTCCGTTGCTGTGTGGTTGCAGGCTGGAGGAATCCGGTCGCTCCTTTGTTCCTGTTAGTTAGCAGCTCTGTGCTAACTTGCTGGTGTGCTCCTGTTGTTCGTTCTGGTTATCAGCTGGCAGACTCTGGGTCGTGCCTGCTGGCGCTGATCTGCTTACTTCAGGCAGGACCTTGTGTCGCTACCATGAAGGAGGTGGCTGTTCTGGTACAACCACACTGAGGCAGAGCTTAGCTGAATTGAGCTTCTCTCCTCTTCAGGAGAGATCAGGAGAGCTGGTCTCTCCTCTTCAGGAGAGACGTCCGGAAAAGAGGGAGCAGAAAAGAGAAAGTTCAGTGGGGGTGAACTGGTTTTGTTGGCCTGCGGTCGTAAAATCATGTGTCCCCTCCGGCCAATGGCGATTGTGGAGCTGGGTGCGGGGGTGATTTCACACCTATCTGTGAAACTGGGGGACATTGGGGAAAGGAGTGTAATAGTTTTACAGACAAAGAAACATGCGGTTTCACCATGTGCTATTCACTGTATAGTGAAGCACAACACTGTGGTTGGCTGTCAATGGTTTTTTCCTCGCTGTGGTCATCCGGCTGGCTGTAGACGGCCTGCTACATTGGGATGCTTCAGTTCTGGTGCTGCTATGATCAGCTGGCATAGGCCTTTTTCTTTCACAGGCTTTGGACAGCATGCTGTAGTTGACTGCTTCAAGTCTTTTTCACTGGCTGGCTGTGGATGGCCTGGTCCTTCTGTTGGCTGTGGACGGCCTGCTGTCGTTGGCAACTGTGGGTCTGGTCCTCTGACTGGCTGTGGAAAGCCTGATCGCCTGGCCGGATGTGATTGGCTGCTCTGCTTCTGGTCCTCGGGTTGGCTGTAGACGGCCTGCTGTGGTTGACTGCTTCGAGTCTGGTACACTGGCTGTGGACGGCCTGTTCCTTCTGCTGACTGTGGACGTTCTGCAGTCATTAGCTATCACAGGTCTTTTCCTTTGACTGGATATGGACGGCCTTCTGTGGTTGGCAGCTGTGTGTCTGGTCCTCTGGCTGGCTGTGGAAAGCCTGATCGCCTGGCAGGATGTGATTGGCTGCTGTGCGTCTGGTCCTCAGCCTGGATATGGATCTCCTGCTGTGGTTGACTGCTTTGAGTCTGGTACACTGGCTGGCTGTGGACGGCCTGCTGTCATTTGCTATCAAAGGTCTTTTCCTTTGCCTGGATGTGGACGGCCTGCAGTGGTTGGCAGAGTTAGGTCTGGTCCTCTGGCTGGCTGTAAACGGCCTGCTGTGGTTGACTGCTTCGAGTCTGGTACACTGGCTGGCTGTGGACGGTCTGGTGCTTCTGCTGGCCGTGGACGGCCTGCTGTCATATGCTATCAAAGGTCTTTTCCTTTGGCTGGATGTGGACGGCCTGCTGTCGTTGGCAACTGTGGGCCTGGGTGTGGACAGCCTTTTCTGTTTGGCTGCTGAGGATGTTGTCCTCTGGCTGGCTGTAGCCAGCCTGTTGTGGTTGGCTGTCAATGGTTTTTACCACTAGCTGGGTGTGGACAGCCTTCTGTGGTTGACTGCTACGGATGTGGTCCTCCTCCTGGCTGTAGATGGCCTGATGTGGTTGGCAGCTGTGGGTCTGGTCCTCTGGCTGGCTGTGGAAAGCCTGATCGCCTGGCCGGATGTGATTGGCTGCTCTGCTTCTTGTCCTCCGGCTGGCAATAGACGGCCTGCGCTAGTTGACTGCTTCGAGTCTGGTACACTGGCTATGGACGGCCTGTTCCTTCTGCTGACTGTGGACGTTCTGCAGTCATTAGCTATCACAGGTCTTTTCCTTTGACTGGATGTGGACGGCCTGCTGTGGTTGGCAGCTGTGTGTCTGGTCCTCCAGTTGGCTGTAGATGGCCTGCTGTGGTTGACTGCTTTGAGTCTGGTACACTGGCTATGGACGGCCTGTTCCTTCTGCTGACTGTGGACGTTCTGCAGTCATTAGCTATCAAAGGTCTATTCCTTTTACTGGATGTGGACGGCCTGCTGTGGTTGGCAGCGGTGGGTCTGGTGCTCTGGCTGGCTGTGGACAGGCTGCTGTGGTTAGCATTAGCATTACCTATCAAAGGTCTTTTCCTTTGGCTGTATGTGGATGGCCTGCTGTGGTTGGCAGCGTTACGTCTGGTCCTCTGGCTGGCTGTGGACAGGCTGCTGTGGTTAGCATTCACATTAGCTATCAAAGGTATTTTCCTTTGGTCGGATGTGGACAGCCTGCTGTGGTTGGCAGTGGTGGGTCTGGTACACTGGCTGGCTGTGGACGGCATATTCCTTTTGCTGGCTGTGGACGGCCTGCTGTCGTTAGCTTTCAAAGGTCTTATGCCCTGCATATCTGCTGCTGCTGTCTCCAGCGCTACAGCTTCTGCATGTGCAGCTTCAGTTTCTCGCTGTAGATTGATGCTGTCGATTCTGGCTTCCAGCTTTGCTTTTTCGATTTTGAGTTCACTCTCTCTTTTGGTAAAGGCCAACCTGGCTCTGGCTGCCTCTGCTCTGGCGCGGGCTCTTGCTGCTTCTAAGCTGACTCTAGATCCTGTTGATGAGCGTGAAGAGTGAGAGCGTCTGGAGAGACCGTGAGAGAGAACTGAACCTGATTCAATGCCATCTTGTGAACATGCCCTGTCTTCTACTGGAGCCTCTTCTGATTCGACTGTAGTTTCCATAGTAGCGTACAGTGTAGCCGTATCGTAATCCTTCTTAAATTCCACAGCAAGCGGTCATCCTTTTACTATGCTGTCCTCACTAAAGGTTGTTGCAGGCAACGTATTTTAGCTGTATAGCTAGCTAACATTCATATGCATATAATCCAATGTTGCATCCTCCAAGGATCAGACAGGTGATGTATTTGGCAGGATTTAATATAGGAAAATACTCATACTAATTTCTTTGTAAAACTGAAAAAAGCACAAAAAATACAAGCAGGTAAGCATTAAATATTAGTTAACTTGCATATACATTTATGTCGCTAACAATAAGCCAACATGTTAACCTGCTGTGTTAAATCTCAAGAATAATCACATAAACATGTAAACATAACCGTCATTAATGGCTAACTTACGGATGAAGACGTTTCTATGGACTTAACTGCCAGGATGCAATCAGATAAGCACACGTGTTTGCACTGAGTCCATGGAGGGAAAATAACTTCCTGCAAACATCACTTCCTGCTCAAAGCATCACTTCCTGCTCAAAGCAGCTACTTACTTTTCACCACCAGGTGGTGCTCAACACAGTGCAGATGCTACAAATGAACTGATTCCAATACAGGCTGGCTGTGGACGGCCTGGTCCTTCTGCTGGCTGTGGACGGCCTGCTGTCATTAGCTATCGAACGTCTTTTCCTTTGGTCAGATGTGGATGGCCTGCTGTGGTTGGCAGCGGTGGGTCTGGTCCTCTGGCTGGCTGTGGACAGGTTGCTGTGGTTGGCTGTCAAGGGTTTTTACCTCTAGCTGGGTGTGGACAGCCTGCTCTGGCCGACTGTTGCGGATGTGGTCCTCCGGCTGGCTGTAGACGACCTGCTGCATTTGGATGCTGCAGTTCTGGTTCTGCTATGATCAGCTGTCATAGGCCTTTGGCTGGTGCTTTGGCTGGCTGTGGACGGCCTGCTGTTATTAGCAATCAAAGGTCTTTTCCTTTGGCTGGATGTCGACGGCCTGCTGTGGTTGGCAGCTGTGGGTCTTGTCCTCTGGCTGGCTGTGGACAGGCTGGTCTCCTGGCCGGATGTGATTGGCTGCTCTGCGTCTGGTCCTCAGTCTGGCTGTGGACGGCCTGGTCCGCTAGGTATGGACAGCCTGCTCTGGCAGACTGCTGCGGATGTGGTCCTTCGGCTGGCTGTAGATGGCCTGCTACATTTGGATGGTTTAGTTCGTGTTCTGCTTCGATCAGCTGTCAAAGGTCAAAGGTCTGGTCTTCAGGCTAGCAGTAGCCAGCCTGCTGTGGTTGTACCAGACTAACCCTAACCCACAAAAGAAAAAGACCTTTGACAGCTGAACATATCAGAACCAGAACTGTAGCATTCATATGCAACAGGCCATCTACAGCCAGCCGGAGGACCACATCCGCAGCAGTCAACCAGAGCAGACTGTCCACACCCAGCTAGAGGTAAAGAAGCTTGACAGCCAACCACAGCAGGCTGTCCATTGTCAGCCAGTGGACCAGGCCGTCCACAGCCAGGCTGAGGATCAGACTCACAGCAGTCAACCACAGCAGGCCGTCCAAAGCCCATGAAAGAAAAAGACCGTAGGCCGTCCACATCCAACAAAATTATTGGTTGATTGCTTTGGGTCTGGTCCTCTGGCTGGCAGTGGACAGCCTTGTCCTTTGGGTGGCTGAGGATGGCCTGGTTGTCTGGTTGGTTGTAGAGGGTCTGACGTGTTTGGCTGTCAAATGTCTTGCCCTCTGGATGGCTGTAGACAGCCTGCTGTGGATGGCTGTGAACAGTCTTTTCCTCTGGCTGGCTGTGGACGGCCTAGACCTCTGGGTGGTTGTGGGCATTCCGGACCTCAAGCTGGCTGTAGGCGGCCTGGACCTCCGGCTGGTTTTGGACAGACTGGTCCTCTGGCTGAATGTGGACGGTTTGGTCCTCTGGTGGTTGTGGGCATTCTGGACCTCAAGCTGGCTGTGGGCGGCCTGGACCTCCGGCTGGTTTTGGACAGACTGGTCCTCTGGCTGAATGTGGATGGCTTGGTCCTCTGGTGGCTGTTGATTGCCTGGACATCTGTCTGGTTGTGGACGGAATAGTCCTTTGGCAAGCTGTGGACAGCCTGTGGTGGTTGACTGCTGCGGGTCTGGTTCTCTGGCTGGCTGTGGATGGCCTGCTGTGGTTGGTAGATGCGGATGTGGTCCTGTGGCTGGCTGTGGACGGCCTGGTAATCTGGCCGGGTATGACTGGCTGCTGCAGGTTTGGTCCTCTGGATGGCTGGTCTGGTCCTCTGACTTTGGTGTCAACGACCCGGTCCTTTGGCTGGCTGTGGATGGCCTCGACAAAGTCCACCTTGATTGGGGCACCACCTCGATAAACGAGGAAAAAGGTAGCCAGTTTAATTGACTGGTCTCACAATAATAACTAAACTATCAATTTGGAATTATGATTAATAATTAACTTAATAACTAAATGGTAAATGGGCTGTATTTCTATATCGCCTTTCTAGTTATTTCAACTACTCAAAGCGCTTTTACATGACATCGTCATTCACACATCATTCATACAGGAGGAATCTAATTTGACAAAATTTATTTTGTATAGCCCAATATCACAACAGAGTTGTCTCACTGTGCTTTACAAAGTTCACTGAAATAAACAAGAAGTGTAAGCAAACAAACAATCTAATAAAGGGTTAGACTAACCCTAACCCTAAAGATACAAGTTTAATTCCCGGAATCTGCGAGAAGAGGAGTCCATTAGTGAATATATGGTAAATTTAAGAAAGTTAGCAGCTACTTGCAAATTTGAGGCATTTCTGGATGATGCTCTCAGAGACAGATTTGTGTGTGGTGTCAGGAGCTCAGAGCTTCGCGACCGCATGCTAAATGCCGCCCCTGTGAAAGATCTGACGTTGGCAGGGGCTTATGAGATGGGTCTGGGCCATGAAGTGACCACACAAAATGCACAGCAGTGGTCACAGAAGTCGTTCAAAGCTAACGCCATTGGCAAGACGCCAGCGGCAAAAAAATGTGATAAAGGGAAGCCCTGTTACAGATGCAACGGCAGAGGACACGTGCCAGATCAGTGTTGTTTTAAGGAGGTGCCAAGCGTGTAAGAAGAAGGGACACATCGCCAAGGCTTGCAGATCACGACCAGAGGGAGGAAAGGAGACTCAAACCAAATGGACCAGGCGTCTGGATGCCACAAATCAGGCGGATAAAAGCAACCGGGGGAAAGTCCGCAAACCAACGGCTGGAGAGACCAGCCTTCCGGACAGGCTGCCTGAGGACGTCGATCACAGCAGATGGAGCCCATTGGTGAGGACTCAGAGACACTGAGACATTGAAAAACCTTATTATTTGTATGTAAGGGTAAATGAAAAACGGTTGAAAATGGAAGTAGACACAGGAGTAGCCGTGTCTGTCATATCAGAAAGACTTTACAAACGCAGGTTTAGGAAGGTTAAACTCATGCCTACCAATTGTGTGTTAAGAACTTACAGTGCACAGTTACTTCAGCTGAAAGGGAACATCACTGTGAAAGTAAAGTGTAATGGAAACACTCACAGGCTTAACCTACTAGTGGTCAAAGGTAATGGTCCAGCTTTATTGGGAAGAGACTGGATCCGAAAGCTAAACCTGGATTGGTCTTTTGTACACAGAGTAGCACCTGAGAGTTGGGAGACTTTATGTGACAGATACCCAGAGGTGTTTCAACCCAGTCTAGGGAAGGTGACAGGAATCAAAGCTAAACTCCATGTAGTGGAAGGAGCTATTCCAAAGTTCTGTAAACCACGCTCTGTGCCTTATGCACTCAGGGAGGCAGTTGAAGCACAGTTAAAGAAATTGGAGTCTGATGGCGTTATCACACCTGTTAATTACAGTGAATGGGCTGCGCCAACTGTAAACATCCCTAAGATGGATCAGACAGGAAGGATCTGTGGGGACTATAAAGTCTCTATAAATCCATGGCTTGAGTTAGATCAGTACCCCATACCAAAACCACAGGATTTGTTCACAAAACTAGCAGGAGGTGAGAAATTCACTAAACTGGATTTGTCACAAGCTTATCAACAAGTCGAGTTAGATGAGAGTTCTAAACAGTCCTTGACCATAAACACCCATAAAGGGCTATACCAAGTAAACAGACTTCCTTATGGTGTGGCCTGTGCACCTGCCATATTTCAGAAGTTGATGGATCAAGTTCTGCAGGGCATGGATGGTGTCATCTGCTATTTAGATGACATACTAATCACAGGACGAGACAGGGAAACGCACATGAGACATTTGAAAAAAGTGTTGGAAAGATTGAAATGCTACAATCTCAGGGTTAACCGAGAAAATGTGCCTTTTTCCAACATTAGTGTGATATATTTGGGACATGTCATTGATGCAGATGGAATTCACCCAATGCAGGATAAGTGTGATGCTATTGCAAAGGCAGCAATTCCCACTAATACAACTGAACTTAAGTCTTTCCTCTCGCTGTTGAGCTATTATGGAAAGTTCATACTACATCTTTCTACCCTGATAGCACCTATGACCGGGTTACTGCAGAAAGATGCTAAATGGGAGTGGTCAGTCTCATGCCAGAAGGCATTTGAAGAGGCTAAAAGACAGCTACTTTCTAATCAAGTCCTGGTACATTACAATCCAGACCTGCCCCTCATACTAGATTGTGATGCCTCACCAGTAGGAGTAGGTGCAGTGATCTCACACAAGATGCCAGATGGAAGTGAAAAACCAGTAGCTTTTGCTTCACGGATGCTTACCAAAGCTGAGAAAAACTACGTTCAGATTGATTGATCAAAGGATGGTTGTGTGCACTGGGGTTTCTGGGTGGTCATTCCAGGAAAGCTACAAAACAGGTTATTATCAGAGCTACATGACAGTCATTGGGGGATAGTAAAAATGAAATCTCTCGCCAGAAGCTTATTTTGGTGGCCTACACTTGATGAGGACATTGAAAGCGAGGTAAATCTGTGTGACGTTTGTAAACAGCAGCGTAGCCTGCCTGCCACAGCACCTGTGCATGCGTGGAAATCCGCTTCAGGTCCATGGGAGAGAATACACCTTGATTTTGCAGAAAACAAGGAACAAATGTTTCTTGTAGTTATGGATGCATATGCTCGCTGGCCTGAAATAATACATATGCACACTGCTACAGCCAGCAAAACTATTGAAGTTCTGAGAAATCTGTTTGCAGCATATGGGTTGCCTAAATAGGTGGTGACAGACAATGGACCTCAATTTACTTCTGGTGAATTTGAGACATTTCTTAAGATGAATGCTGTTAAACGCATTAAAACTCCAAATTATCATCCTGCTTCAAACGGATTGGCTGAAAGATTGGTCCAAAACTTCAAAAGGTCTTTGGCCAAGAACAGAGCAGTTGCTGGCATGTCATTGCAGCACTGTATTGCTAATTCTTGTTTAGCTACAGGAATATGCCACATACAGCTACCAAGCAAACACCGGCAGCACTGTTTTTAAACAGACAGGTCCGTACCAGGCTGTCGCTGGTTAAACCGGAAGTATCTCATTCTATCCAAACAGAGAGTTTTTCTACCTCGTCAGGCTGTAAGAAGAAGCTCAGATCTTTCTCTGTAGGTCAGGCAGTACTGGTAAAAAACTACAGGGGAGGAGAGAAGTGGTTGGATGGTGTGATAGCTGAGGTTTTGGGTCCTGTAACGAATTTAGTGTCTGTAAATGGAACATGTGTGAAAAGACATGTAAATCAGATGCTGGATGCAAAGAGAAGGAAGGTGTTGCCTGAACAGACTGTGACTAACACTGAAGGAGACTGGGATTACCACATTGATCCTAGTGTTCATGCACCGTACACTAATGTCTGTGAGCAGACATCTGAGGATCACCCGAGCTCAGTGGAGCCTGATCGAGCTATGAATGAACCTTCACTTTCAAGGAGGCATGGAGCGGCCTAAAAGAAATGTGCGCCCACCTAAACTGTTAGAGGAGGCCTAACGTCTCACATTATGGACATGCACCAAAATGTGTAAGAATGTGGTTATCCATAAGATGTTCTTTGTTTTTTTTTCAGCAGGGTGAAAATTGTAAAAAGAGAAAAAAAAAGTTATGTCTAAGCTACAGGAGAGGAGCTGTGGTGTTTAAAAGAAACACACAGTAAAGAATACTGTGAGCCCCAGAGCGAGGGTGTGTCAGCCAGGAGCTGGCCCGTGGAGTCGTGTTCTGTTCCTGCCGCATGCTAATAAAGCAACACTTGTTGTTAGCTTAGCTTCTGTCGTTTTTTTCACCTAAAGGACGTATCCACACTGTCTGTGGACACAACATTAACTAAACTCCAAGCCTGCCTTAAGGACATAAACTCCTGGAAGAGTAGAAATTTTCTGCTGCTAAACTCAGACAAAACAGCGTGGACAGCTTATTTTCTTATTCTTTCTCATGAGATGTATGTATGTATGTATGTATTTATTTATTTTTGCATGTGAGGCAGAAAACTAATCCTGAAATATAACTGTAGTTCATGTGCATAGGAATAAAAAACTGACTATTATAATTATTAGAACTTTCCTTCACCACAGGCTGTGTCACCATTTTCACTGGATCTATGCTTATCTGACTTTTCTTTCTGTGAGGAACAGAGATTCAACAGACAAACCATGAGATTATTTGAATTCAAGGGAATCTCAGGCCCTTTTTCACCTTCAGTACTTCAAATAGGTTCGGGTTACCACTCTATAAAGTGTATTCTAAATCACTGGTTTTGGTTCTGGAGGACCAGAAGACTGAAGAGGATGTAGTTGTGTGATAGATCCATGCACTTATTGCATTTTGTAGAAAGATTTGTATGTTGCTTACACAGCCGTTCTCCCCCATCCACCTATTTGGACTCTCAAGGGATATGTTCATGTACTCATTCGTGTCCAGATCTGTCTGTTGGAACAAAACACAGAATGGTTTAATCGCTATTAAATATAACGTGAAGTGTATAATTTAATATCTCAGTATAACTTTGACAAAGAAACAAACATCTTCCTAATATATAATAATAACTACGACCTGGATGACTGAGAATCTTCCTCCAAACTCTCCAAGCTCAAAATGTCATTAAAAGTAACCAAAAAGACTTTCAAGTGGCGTACTGAGCGGATGCGTGTTAACCCGCTCCGCTACTCTTATAGCTAATTCCTTTCTAAAAACTCGTTACTAAGACTGATGCATTACCAAATGTAATGGGAATGCCTTCAACACAAGGAAAAAGCAAGCCAAGGCCACAAGAGTGAAGTCCTTCAATCTAAACTGCCTAACTTTGCATCGCAGAGTACCAATTCCAAGATCACTGCTTGCACCAAAGCTGACAAAGCAGCTAACGCTAGTATAGCATCTGAGGATATACTACTTCTCCACCAAATTTTTGATGGAATACTGGCTGCTATTGAGACAGTGAGGAAAGACATTACTGACTGTGCAGAGCGAGTCCCTCAGGCAGAAACTAGAATCTCTACAACTGAAGACAACGTCACTGAACTCCAAGCTAAAGTACAATTGCTCTTACCTAAGACTGGTCAACCTACCTGAGGGAGTGGAGGGCAAAGATGCCTGCACCTTTCTGGAAAGCTGGATACCGGTGGCACTGGAGCTGGTGCCGCTACGATCCAAACTGACCGTAGAGAGGGTACACAGGGTCGGCCGAAGACAAGACAGCAATGCTTCTTCCAGGACACTGATTATAAAATTCCTGAACTACAGAGATAAAAAACTGTGGTAAGAGCAGCCAAGATGAAAAAAGAAATCCTCTACAAGAACCAGCAGGTGAGTTTCTACCAGGACATGGCTGTAGGAATTCACAAGAAGCACAAGGAGTTTGACGAGGCGAGGAGACAGCTGCGATCACATCTTCAGCAGCCCCAAAGAGACAGAATAATTCATCAAGCAGATCAACTTAGAAAACGGACTGGACTTAATTACTCCGTAGCGGACGCTGAAATCGTTGGTAACATAATTTAAAGGCCTGTGTTTTTTGGTTAAGGGGTGAGTACATTTCTCTACTAAGTTGTTTTTCTTTAGGATTGAAGGCTCAAATGCACATATGCTTAAAACTGATTAGTAGGTTACAGCACTGCGTGCATTGGCCAAACTGATATTTTGGACTAATTTCACAGACTGTTAAGGAGAAGGACTGTTAAGCGTGACATAATGATTTAGTACATTTTTGTGATTTGTCTCTAGAACAAATTAATATTATTTAACTTATAGTTTTAGAAATTCCTGTCCTTTTAAATGTCTTGTCGTTAAAGTGAAATTTACTAAATTAGACAACTGACTACACAGTCTTTGCCCTGGGAGCCCTATAGGGGACGAATAGACCCGGATTTTCTATATAATTTAGAAATTGCTCTAGTTCTTCAATAATGTTGCAGCATTTGAAATTAAGGCACCAGTCTGCTGCATTCAAGAGTTTTCTTTTCACATATAGTAGCACAGGAGGTTAAGGTTAGAGTTGTATAGTCACCTGAACAGCACTGTATTGCTGTTCCCCATTTGGATATGGACAGTTATTAGCCAGCTGGAAGCCTAACCTAATTGGAGAGTTTGTGTTGGTTCTAATTTTGTTCATGTCTTGCTGAATGGTAAATGCTTTAAAAAGGTTGGGAAGATGTATCACAGGTTTTCTAAAATGGCAAGTGAACTAAAACCTAAAATGACATTGTAGCATGAGACCTGGTCTCTTGTGGATTCTCCCAGCACTCAATGATCACTAGACCATCGTTATAGGCACAAATCCTTTTTTTAGGGCAAACACCAAGCAAGCTACTCTCCAGGGCAGTATCCTGCCGTTGTTGCTGACCCAGCGTTCAGTTCGCCACTCTTGGCCGTGTGTTTCACTCCCTCCCAGGTCCCGGCGTGCTACTGCTTAAATAGGGAGAGAGGCAATTTACTGCACCTGTTCCCAGGTGCGTTGGTGGTACTTACCTCTCTCCCGCGCCATCTCCTGGGCCAGTCCTGCAACCCTCCCTGTTGCAGCTGAGCTCAAAACCAGCCCACACCTCCACAGAAATCATGGAACTGCATAGGGCTACAAAAACCCAAGAAGATCAAACAAATTATGAATAGAATCAAATCAATGCAATCCAAGATAATTTTTCTCCAAGAAACCCAGTTGATGCATAAAGATGAGCTGAAGGTTAGGAGGAGGTGGAAAGGCATAGTTACAGCTATCTTTAATTCCCAAGCAAGAGGTGTCCTCAAACTAGTTCATGAATCTATACCATTACAGGTGAACAAGGTCATTAAAGATAAAATGGTGACTCCAAATTTTTCCAAGACCCGTTTCTCAATTTAGCCACACTTCCAAGAAGATATGTGATAGCAGGTGATTTCACCTGCACCTTGGATCTGGTGAGGGACAAGAGTTCTGAAGTCAATCGATCACATTCCCGAAGCAGGGGGATAATACTCATTTGGAGGTAGATTAATCCTAATAATGTAAAATTGTCATGCTACTCCAGTACACACCAATCTTACCTCATGTATCAACTTCTTTCTGATTTCAGCGAGTTTAAAGCACAGAATTAAAGATTGCCATTATGATCCCATTCTAATTTCAGACCATGCACCAAATTCCCTTCTGTAGCAAGACCCCACCCCCCAGGTGGTGTTTCAAACAAAAATGGCTGGCAGATCACAGCTTTGTCACCTTCCTAGAAGAACAAATCGAATTCTATTTTGAAACAAATACAACAGAAACTTCAGCAAGTATCAGATGGGAAGCCTTTAGGGCCTTCATTAGGGGACAGTTAATTAACATCACCAGCCCTAAAGCAAAGCAGACTTAACAGAAGGCAAAAATGTTGGAAGCAAAAATTAAAAAGGTATTAGAAAAGGAAAATTATCGTTCAGGCTCTCCTGAGATTCATCGAAAACTACTCCTACTGAGAGCTGAATATAATGACCTGTCCGCATCCAAAGCTTTGGCCACCCTCCTGCGTCTTAAACATTCTGTGATCAGGGTGAAACTCCTGCAAAGGTACTTGCATGGCGAATCAAACAGCTGCAGATTGAATGGTCGATCACCTCACTACAGAACGACCAAGGTGAGACCATCATTGACCCAACCAAAATAAATGAGTCTTTTAGGAAATTCAAGATTCTTGCCAGAAAGAATACTAAATGTGGCCGGGGGTTGTTCCCCCTTTTTGCCACTGCTGGGCACTGTGACAGCTGGGCACTGCGCCAGCGGCGCAGGTACTGATGGCGGGGTGGTGCCAGGTGCGGCGCAGGTATTGATTGCAGGGCGGTGCCAGGGGAACTTTTAAGTTCAGGGCTGTGGCGGCAGTACAGGTCTCCGCTCCTTGCTGACTCCCGTGGTGACTGGTGCGGCGTGGCAGCGCTGTTTGGCGTGGCAGCCCCTTTGTTTGGTGCGTCCACCGTGTGTTGATTCCCATTCGAGCACCCTGAGTTTCCTCCCATGTAAGTACCCTGCCGTCTTTCTATCTTTTGTTTGCACGTTAGCGTGTGTGGGAATCACAAGATCTCCGCTCCTTTCAGGGCTGACGGCCGGGGCAGGGGAGAGAGAGTGATTCATTGGCGCACCACCGTGTATGGTCACTTGCTTGCTCCGGTACGTAAATTCCACGTTGTCTGCCTGTCCTTTTTGTCTGCCGTTTACCACAGAGCGAAACTTTTAGGCTGTGCGTTTGAGTCAACCATCGAGGCCCACATCCTCCGGTGGCTTGGGGGTTTGCTGCACTGGTATGTACAGATATAATTCTTTTTTTTGTTTGTATTCTAAACCGGGTTAAGTTGGTTTATTTTGTTAATCAGCTAAACTTTACATCTGTGTTTACAGCAGCTTGGAGCAACTGCCTGCCCGCTGCTATCGTCACTCCCTGGACTACATTGCTGTTTTGGTTTTGGTTATTTTTGTATTCTTCTGGTTTCTTTTTGTTTCGTGTTGGTTCCGTTGCGGCGTGGGGTCAGCGCAGAGAGGATTCTGCTTTGGTTCAGGGCGGCGCCTGGACCCGTTTTGTAAGATAAGGCTAATGGTGTCACACACCATCTGGAAATGCGTGGCTGTCCACGCCTTATGATGAAGGCCTTCACAAATTAAGTTGTTCTTTTTCTGCTGCTTTCAGGTGCTGTGGGCTGACTGTGGCAGTTACTCCCTGGTGGTGGGGCGTTCTTCATGGTCCCCTCCCTCCTTTTTTTGATTTTGTGTGTGTGTGCATTTGTCACGGTGTGATTGATTTGAGGGCCTCCTTCCTCCTTCTTGGTTATCCTGCCGCATGGTAAGCCCCCAGCCCTGTGGTTTTATATTTTTCTGCCCATTTTATTGAGTGTTTGACCTGGTGTGTGATTTTGTCCATTCTTCTTATGAACAAATTTATTACTAAAATTGATTTATGAAAACACGTCCTGCCCAGTGGTATCTGACCTGTGTGGCTAAGTTCCTGTTGACTTTAGAACAAGGTTTCCTGAGCTTCTCCATGCCACATAAAGATAATAGGAAAAGATCAAAGCGGCTTTATTCCTAGGCAAGCAGGGCTTCCATAACGTTAGAAGACTTTTGAATATTCTTCACAACCAAAAGGGGGCACTAGACTCTGCATTACTGTCTCTTGATGCCGAAAAGGCCTTTGACAGAACAGAATGGCTCTACCTGTTTGAAACTCTATTGCGCTTTGGTCTGGGAGACAATTTTTGCAAATGGATTAGACTGCTCTACACAGAACGCAGAAAGACGACTAATAGCAATATTTCAAAAATAAAGATAAAACGTGGATGTGGACAAGGGGATCCGCTGTCTCCACTATTATTTATCATGGGACAGGGGGAACACCATCTGGCCCTGTATGCAGATGAATTATTTTCCTCAAACGTGAACAAAATCCAATCTGCTGGATCAAGATCTCAGGCTATAAGATAAACAAATCTAAAACCTCAATTATGCTTCTAAACCAAGCAGAAAGGAAAAACCCACCTACAGAAGCCGCTCAATTTAATGTGGCCGACCACTTCATATTACGGTTTAGACCCAGAATCAGGATGGACTCACATGCACGACACCAGGCACTTTTTGACAGTTGAACACTCTTTTAATTCCACAAAGAGAACAGTACTTACAATAGCTTAGACTTGAACTGACTGGCAACATGAAACGCTTGGACAGGACAAGACGCTCTGGCACAGGACAAAGGGAGACGTAGACTATTTATACATGAGGTAATGGAAACAGGTGGAAACAATCAGGGCGGGGCAGACACATCACAAAGACGGGAAACACACAAGGGCAGGAAGTCAAACAGCCTGAAACAAGAGGAGAGTTAGATTCCACAATAAGACAGGAAGTGGGAGACAAGACTAGACACGAGTGAACTAGACAAACTTAAGATACGACGAGACATGACACTTCACATACTTAGGTATTCAAATTGTACCACGTCTTGACAATATAGTAGAAACTAACTATAAACCCGTAACGAATGAAATACTAAACTCAATAGACTGTCAAGTGTACTCCCAATTTCAATGATCATCTATCTTCATTAATTGTGAATATGTGCTGCTTCCCCACTTGAAAAAGGATGATCCCTTCTACCCAGGCTCAAGCTCGATTCCATTCATTGACCAAACAGCTGTATTCCCTTCTTTTATTTTGCAGTTAGCAGTTAGTTCAATCAAGTGGCAGCAAAGTGACAAGGTGACATGGTATCAAAGTGAAAAACCTTTGGACAGAAACAAAGAAAAAATTTTCACATTCTATAGCAAATATAACCAGACATTATATCCTTATATGTAAACCATTTAGCCCAATCATGTACCACATGGAGCTTTTAACATATTTACTTTATCAAACTTTTTAAAACTAATATTTTGATCAAACCTTTACTTTTTTTAAAAATTATCTATTAAAGTGCATGAAGTGATTTTGAAATGCAATCTTTTCCAAACCCCAATTAAGTGCAATATACCCAGCCATTCACACATGGACATGAAAAGGTTGAAATTTCGAGCCCCTCATAAATGGTGCCGATCTCCGTGGCTAAAGCTACAACTAACACAAATCACCGGCAGCAGACTTAGGCAGGTTAAACAGTTTCTTATTCTATTTGGAGTTTTGCATCTTACTGGCTGCCACCTGGATCTTGTATTAGAATCATTAGAATTCTGCACAGTTGGCCTTAGATCTCTACAGCGTTTTGAACGGCAACTTATGGCAACTTTGTTTGCCCGTGGCCTCCCTCACTTCAGCGGTTCCCTCAGATGCCGTGTGGGTCCCTCTATATGTACCAGGTAGCAACCCTGCGGCCGCAGATTATTTCCGCTTCACTAATTGTCGCACCTGTCTATGGCTGTTTACTCTTCTTACAGCTTCTTTCCTTCTCAAAACTCCAGTTTGACTTAACAATAGACATTTGGAGTTCTATACTGTAAAGTAGTCCGGCCAAACAGGTCAAGGAAGGTGGTAGGTAGATAGACTCGGCAGACTTCTTGAGTGCAAACGAGGTGCTTTTATTTTACAGCGCTCCATGAGATAAATCCAATTACCAAATACAAAAAAAAAACAAAAACATAATTCCCAAATTAAACTGTAGCTACTCAAAAGAAACCTATACTGTGACAGCACAGCCCTCATGACTCAATCCTGTCAACTCAACTCAATCCTCCTTTCCCTTTGGAAGAGCTTGCGACTTGTGTACTGGACTGGCCTTTGGGCATCTCCCACGCCCTGCAGTAATACAGCTCCAAGCAGACGCATCTGTCTACACCGTAAATGGACGGTTGAAATCTGGACACTGCAACACAGGCTCATTACACAAACAGTTTTTCAAATCTGTAAAAGCCACATCACACTCTGGAGTCCATTTGACCTTAACTGGAGTAGATTTACGGGTCTGGTCACTGAGAACAGCTGACCTGGCAGAGAAATTGGGGATGAACCGACGGTAGCAGCCGGCCAAACCCAGGAACGATTTTATCTTCCTTTTCGTGGTTGGAGGAGGATAGGCAGCCATGGCTTCAATCTTGCTTACCTGAGGGCGGATGACACCACCCCCGATGATATAACCTAGGTACTCCACCTCAGTCTTGGCGATGTGACATTTACGTGCATTGATGACAAGTCCAGCTTTCAGGATCCGTTGAAGGACGTCCGAGAGGTGTTGAATGTGATCGTCCCAGGTTTCACTGAACACAACAATGTCATCAATGTAGGCTGCTGCATGGCCATCGACTCCTCTCAGAACCTCATCCACCAACCGCTGAAACGTAGCTGGAGCTCCATGCAGTTCAAATGGCATCGTTCTGAAACGATAAAGTCCACTAGGGACCCTAAACGTTGTCAAATCTTTAGAAGATTCAGTCAATGGCACCTGCCAATACCCTTTTACAAAGGTCAAGAGTTGTCAGATATTTGGCTTTTCCTAAGCGCTCAATCGAATCCTCTACTCTTGGCATAGGGTAGGCATCAAAAGCTGAGACTGCATTCAGTTTAGAGAAATTAACACAAAATCTGTCTAATGTCATCTTTCTTTCTTTCTTGCTTCAGTGCAGGCATCAACTTAGCTGGAACTCTGGAGGTGGTGTCCCTAATGGGTTGCTGGTTGGGACAATGGAGACGTATCTCATGTTGAATGAGGTTTGTACAACCTGGCTTGGTACTAAAGAGTCACTTTGTCATAATTCTGCTTTTGACGCTCCTGAGCACTGATCAGATTACAATTTGCCAGATCCTGGAACTGCTCAAGCTTGTCTTTCATCTTTAATACATACGACAGAACACTGCACCTTTTTCCAGGTTTTGGTCCTTCCCAGGCCTCTTTCAGCACATCCACTGGACCCCGTACTGCATGACTATACAGAAGCTGAAATGGAGAGAAGCCTGTTGAGGCTTGTGGCACCTCTCTGTAAGCAAAAAGTAGAAATGGTAGCCGCTGGTCCCAGTCAGCCCCTGAGTCTTCCACAAACTTCCTCGGCATGGATTTCAAGGTTTTGTTGAAGCGTTCAATGAGACCGTCTGTCTGTGGGTGGTAGGGACTGGTCTTGATCCCTCTGATCCCCAGCATTTTGTACACTTCCCTCAGGAGGTTAGATGTAAAATTGGACCCCTGATCAGTGATTATTTCTTTGGGAATCCCAACCCTCGGGAACATTTGTAGAAGGCAGTTAACAATCTGGCGGGCCTTGACCTTTCTTAGGGGAATGCTTCAGGATACCTTGTAGCATAATCACACACCACTAAAATATACCTGTGCCCTGCACTACTCCTCTCTAGTGGGCCTACAATGTCCATGGCAATGCGGGAAAAGGGGGTGTCAATTATTGGCATTGTAATGAGTGGAGCCCTGCCACTTTTCTTTCCTGGTGCTGTTAACTGGCACTGTGGACATGATTTGCAAAATGTAACTGTGTCAGCAAATTGCTGCGGCCAATAAAAGTGAGTTAACATTCTGGAGAAGGTTTTGAGTTGTCCTAAATGACCTGCCCAAGGTACAGAATGAGCTAGCTGCAAGACTAATTGCCTTAAATTTTTTGGCACCACCAACTGGTCTCCCACCTTACTGCGACGATACAGTTGCTCACCCTTTAGGAGAAATATCTCCGACTTCCTCTGTAACCTTGGTTGAGCTAGGAACACACTTTGCTAATAGAGGTGCTAGAGATGGATCCTGCCTTTGAAGCTGAACTATGTCGCTTGGTACCATCATTAGGTCAACATTGTCTGGTTCTGGCACTGACTCAACAATCCTTGTCCCTCTCACTTTATCCTGTCTCCTCTGTACTCTGCTCTTCTTTGCACAAAACTGTCTGGATCCCTCAACCTCAGGAACTTCACAGCTTGCAAATGGTAATTCACTCCCACCTAAACCTGGCTCTGATTGGTGCTCACTGTGTCTAGACCTGGTGACTGCCATCATACTCTCACATGGAACACAGGGATCATTTTCCGCCCTCTTTGATAGTAAATCACCAAGGATGGGAAGGTCCCAGCCTAATACCACTTGGTAAGGGAGTTTATTCATTACTCCCACTGACAGTAAGTACTGCTGGCCCTCAACTTGGATATTAACATTAGCAAGGGGATAGTCAACATTATCACCGTGAACATACCAAACTTTAACTTTACCACTGCACATGAAATCTCTAGGAAGACAATCCTGCCTGACAACGGTGCGACTACTACCTGAATCTAACAGCGCAACACAAGGCTTATCTCCAATAAAGACACAAGTAGTGCGCTCATGGTCACTAGGGGATGCTAAAACCACCACACCATCTTCCTCATGATTCCCAGACTGTGGTGAGCAGCACATGTAGGTTTTGCTAACTGGCTGTTGTGGACAATCTGCCCTAAAGTGACCAGATTTACCACAAGAGTGACACACTAGGGGGCCCTAACTCGACTGTTGGTTGTACTGAACTGGTTTACGTTTCTGAATCTCTGCCCATTCCCTCCCACTGTCTTACTCACTGATGAAGGGACTGAAGTTGTTCGAGGAGTGATGAAACATTTTAGTGGGCGACGGGCAGCATGAAATGCTTCGGCCATCTCTGCTGCTTGTTTTGAAGTGTTACGTTCCTTTATCCAAATGCGAAGATCAGGATTAAGGACTCTCAGGAACTGCTCCATCACAATAGCATCTCCGATTTGTTCCTTTGTTTTTTCTCGCGGGGCCATCCACTTGTCATAAAGGTCTTTCAGGCATGTCTGCAACTCTTTGGGGGCCTCATCTTCCTCTCTTGTAGTGGAACAGAACCTCAATCTGTATGTCTCTGGGCTTATTTCAAATTTTTCAAGAATAGCCTTCTTCACCATTACATAGTCCATCGTCTCATCAAAGTCCATAGCTACATATGCAGCACGTGCTTTACCATTGAGTAGTGGGGCCAGATGAAGTGCCCACTCCTCCTTTGGCCATTGGCATGCTGTGGCAATTCTTTCAAAAGTTGTTAAATAATGTTCAATGTCTTCCTCCTCATGAAATGGCTGGCTGTAAATCCTCTGGAACCTGGTCTTTTGCATTGTCCATAGTCAATTGATGCTTCTTTAATCTCAGAGATTTCTGCATTGCTGTCTCCTACTGGCCTGGAACCACCACTGCCACCATTTGTAAAGTAGTCCGGCCAAACAGGTCAAGGAAGGTGGTAGGTAGACAGACTCGGCAGACTTCTTGAGTACAAACGAGGTGCTTTTATTTTACAGTGCTCCATGAGATAAATCCAATTATAAAATACAAAAGTATTTAAAAAACAACAACATACTTTCCAAATTAAACTGTAGCTACTCAAAAGAAACCTATACTGTGACAGCACAGCCCTCACGACTCAATTCAGTCAATCCCCCCAGCATCCAAGTACCCACTGCTTATATAGTGAATCCAATTTCCTCCTTTGCTTACTTCAGCGCTACCATTTGGTAGCATGGAGACAGTCTGTACAGTGAATTGCAACTAATCTGCAAATAAAAAAATACCACTGCACACACTACAAACCTCAAGACCTTGTTCTATTTCCCCATAATCTAAACAAGCAAAAAACAACAATTTATGTATTTTAACAACAAACATTGGTCAAAAGGAAACAAAAAAAAAAAAACCCTCCACATGGTCTGACCCAATGATGCCATACTGACATCACCTAAACCATAAAATGGGGATGTGTGGGGCCGGCCTCCTCTCAAACACTCCTCCCACATGGTGAGCCAGAACAAACAAAAGGTAAGTATAACAAACAATTGACCCATACTTAAACCTGCAAATTAATAAAGGGTAACTAAACTAAATGACTGAATGTGTTTTACTTTAATTCTTCCTGCGCTCGATATAAAGTGTAACCTGACACACACAAACCCGGGATAGTAAGTGTCCTGCTACACTAGCCTGGTTAATCAAAGCAAAAACATATAAGGAAAACAGACATGTCTAGGGACAAGTGGTGAGAAGACCCATGTGCTCACCCACTTTGTCACATATACCAATGTAGTTAATGGGGAAAATAAATACCCTCAAAATGAATGTGATTCCAAAGCTGCTGTATCTGTTTCAAAATTTAACACTTCTGCCACAGAGTAATTTGTTTGCTCATCTAAAGAGAAGTACTATTGTACTTACCATATGATACAGGGGGGCTCAGATGTCCGAATCCACTTTGGTACTATTGGGCAGCACAGCTAAGAACACTAATATCCCCTATGGAAGGAGATGGAAGGCCATCTACTAAGCTTACCGCTTCCCACTTACTTGTACTCAGCTAATGTTAAAAAGCTTAAAAAACACACAAAAAACCCCATCCTTAGAAACATGATCAGGGTATGGCACCAAATCAAAAAACATCTGGGGGAGACTGCCTTACTTTCAGTATATAGTCTGCTATAATGTCTGCTACTAACTTGGTATCTACCCCTGAGCCTTTCTGTGCTTTTCTCATATCTCTGGTTCCTGTGGATCCTGGTCCTGGTTCTCCTGCTGTGGTTCTCTGGCTTCCTGAATCACTGCTGAGGATTGTCAGCCACTCATGTTTTTCAGTGCTATCATATTGCTAATTTATTCCTATTGTCAGTGCTATAGCTGCTGTTAGTACGTTGGCTGCTGTTTTTGTTGTATCTCTCTCTCTGTCCAACCTCCACCCAACACGGACCCTGACAGAAAGCTGCCCACATCTGAGCCTGGCTCTGTTCGAAGTTTCTTCCCGTTAAAGGGGAGTTCTTCCTGCCACTGTTTCCTAATATAATATCTGATGCTGTTCATGTGGGGATTCCTGAATCCTTAATGTTGAATTCCTGAATCTCTCTCTAATTAAAGAGTTTGGTCTAGACCTGCTCTTTATGGAAAGCATCTTGAGATAACACTGTTATGAATTGGCGCTATATAAATACAGATTGGTTGATTGTTTGATTGATTAATAGTCCAATTTGGGGAACTGACTCATTTACCCCAGAAACGTCAGATGGAGGATTTAAAACATGGGCAGAAAGGGGACAGAAAATACGACAACTATTTGAACCAATCAATAAGACCCTGATGTCTTTTGTAGAAATGGCCAATAAATTCAACGTATCTCATAATCACTTCTCCAAATATCTACAGTTAAGAAACTTCACTAAAAAACAGCAAAATCAACTATGTTGTATTGTATTGGGGGCAGCATGGTGGTGCGGTGGTTGCAACTGCAGCAAGAAGGTTCCAGGTTCGAATCCCGGTTTGAACCTGGGGTCTTTCTGTGTGGAGTTTGTATGTTCTCCCATGCTAGCGTGGGTTCTCTCCAGGTACTCTGGTACTACTACAATCCAAAGACATGCAGACTAGGTTCATTGGTGACTCTAAATTGCCCATAGGTGTGAGTGTGTGAGTGAGTGTTTGTCTGTCTCTATACGTTGGCCCTGTGATTGGCTGGCGACCAGTCCAGGGTGTACCCTTCCTCTCGCCCAAAGTCAGCTGGGATTGGCCCTAGCTCCCCCACGACCCTGATGGATAAACGGTAAAGACATGGATGGATTGTATTGGGAGGGGCATGATATCCAAGATATTTAATCATTTTGTAGATGAATCCTCTGAGTCATCAGTAGAGAGGTTAGGCCACAAGCAGTTATTGATAGGTCCTAAGGTTGTTGGAAGCCTCTGCTTAACATTCATGGATTCTAACCTTTTAACTGGTAAAAACCTTCACATAAGACATGAAATAGGTTTAAAGATTAATACTTAACAGCAAAAACATTTTGCATTAAAACATGTGTTGTAAGTTTACATTGCTAGTATTAAGACTTGTTATTGTGTTTGAACAGCTTTTGTTCAATTACAGACTCAAGCTCCTACCTACATAAAGCAAAAATTTTAAACCAGTATTGACTTAGTATCAAAAAAGGGCTCTTTTACTAAAAGAAAAGTACAGCAACTCTGACAATATTTCAACATCAACATTTATATGGTTTTAGAATGGCACTTAAAAGATCTGGAGCATGTGCATTTTAATCCAGGGAAAATGGATTTAGACTGTATCATTTGCAACCATTCTGACTAGTAAGTATTTGCACATAAATGTCATTAAAAGCCCTATCAGCCCTATTGCCAGCCAGTAATCACCACCAGCTCAAGAATCACCACTAATTTTTTTCTGTTTCAAAAGAAAAAAATAAAGGCAACTTAGTTGGTATATGAAACAACAGGATACGCTTGACAACCAACATTGTGCAAGGGAATACTGGGCCAAGGCTAGAGGACAGCCAGAGTTGGCCTCAACAAGCACATAAATCGCACAAGACACTATGATACTGCACAGCACATTGTAGATATGTATAATATTATATTATGTGTGGTTGACACATATTATACATATCTCCAGAGCTTCATATCCAAAGACATTAGTGTCATGCAACACAGTGCACCACAACATGCCAGTAGTTCACAATACAAGAGAATGTTAAACAGCTTTATACAGTCAGACTAACATCCACATTGAAGATGTGCAGAAGTGATATTGTGGACAACAGCAGCTATACTGGAATATTTCGAAAAGCTTTAGAAACAGACAATGTAGCTCGGCAGAGAATTGGCAGCCTACCATGCCGAGCTCAGCACGCTACAACATCATACAAGACTATTATTATACCTTGGCAATTGTGAGGTAGATGGCAACTAATTAGACTTATTTACCTGGTTTGATGCGGCTCAGTCTTCGCAACAGACAGGGATTTGTAATGCGTCTTTCCAACGACGTACTGCCTAGCTGTCCTTGTTCTTGGCCAGTGTCCAGTCCACAGGCGATGTATTCTGATTGGATAAAACCAATCAACATCCCAGAGGCTAGGATTCCCCCCCTGTTGTGGGGCGGGAGGACGTCAAAGCATGTGTATAAAATTCATCAGCCATAACAGACATCAGTGTGTTTAACCACTTGTTTATTGCAGTATATAACTTATAACTTAGATTCACTGACTGGACTCATAGGATCTGGGTTAATGGAGGCTTTGGACTCGTGATTCCTGATTCAGCTCCAGCTCTAATTGTTTTCGTATTTCTTTGTGTAATAGTTTTACTTTCTCAAAAAAAAAAAGGCAACCTATTATTAACATTCTGATATTGGTTCAGTTACTCTGCATGTGGACTACATTCATAATTTCAATCAACAATTTCGTCTGTTGACATAATAGCTTTGTAAAAAAGTACACAATACAATAGTGATATACTAATGTGACGTGCACGTTCATCAACCCTTCTAATGTAATGTTTGTGTGACTGTGTTTTCTCTTACATTCATATCTGTAAATCATTGTTATTTTGTCTGGCTTCACTGATTGAAAAACAACAGGTGAGGGGGTGTTTGTTGTTTGTTCTGAATTACAATAGCTATACGTTATTGAATGTATGACTGTAATTGCTACTTTTATATGTAAAATTCAATAAACAGAATTGACAAAAAAAAATTAATAAATTATAGGCTATTATGTGAGGTATAATGCCCGATGAGGTGTCCATTATCAAGACTTATTGGACAACATGAGACATTATCCCATACATAATGGACACTTTGGTGGTTCCATTTAAACTCTGTATTAATATGATGGGTACATAGTTTCAGCCTGTGTTTAAAATGAGTAACCATAGCAACAGAGATGCAGTCTATGCTTCTTTTTGCAATTTAGTTACATATTATCAACATATTTCCAACACTGAGAATGCATCATCATCATTAATGCATCATCCTCTGAACACCACAGGATTGCAACGGCACTACACCAACCTGCAATAAGTGCACTGCCCCTCTGAACTCAATAATACTATGCATCACGTAAGAGTTTATTTTACATCCCATATGGTAAATAAATGGTAAATGGTCTGTTTGTACAGCACCTTTCTAATCATTTCGACTACTCAAAGTGCTTTTACATCACATCCTCATTGATCCATTCACACATGATTTATTCAGGAGGAATCTAAGTTGGAGTTCTTTCATACACATTCAGACACTGAAGCTATGCTTCAGGAGCATGTTGGGGTTCAGTGTCTTGCCCAAGAAAACCCCTCCCTGCCCTTCAACACACTGACTCATAGGAGCCGGGGATCAAACCAGCGACTTTCAGATTGATGGACGACTCACTCTACCTCTGAGCCACAGCCGCCTACATGTTGTTCAACTTTTTACTTCAGGCTGCAGCTGACAGTACACACAGCACCTAATTTGTTTGTGAAAATTTTAGATTGATTTGGGGACAATGACATGGCTTGATAGTTAGCTACACAGAATGCATGATTTTTTTTTCTTTGGCAGGTGACCTCGGTATAAACAGGATGATGCCTGGTGTCCATAATTGGGAATTATAGACTCTGTGGAGATTACCATCTGACTAGCAGCCATCAGGACATCAGACAAGGTACAGCACTTATGGGGTCCCTTAGTGTCTCAGCACCAATGCACAATAAGCACAGCAGAGCACACAGCATCTTTCAATTTATGTCAAGACTCACAATCAAGTATGAGTAGGCTACAATACAGGGCTCCATCACTCCTTCGTTATTTTGTTCACATGGTCTGCATTCCTGAGTAACACATGGCCTCACACACCAGTGTTTGCAAACAAATAGTAACATTAACAATATTTCTTACATAATGTCATCTAAAAAGGTGCACTTGAGTCTATGGAAACTCCACTAGAATTTAGAAGTTTCTGGAGGCAACACAAGTTTGTGATGTCTGTCTCATCAGCAGCTCAGTGGGGTTGTTGAAGCACTCTGGTTGAAAATGAATATAATAAAACTAAATCAAACATCTGATATGACAACCTTGTTGTACTCCTTGAATCATGCATTTATTAAGACATTACAGATGCATTATTTACATTAGTTTGATTAAATAACACACAGCAGATGTTTACATTTAAAAAGTGATGAAGGAATTTGTTAACAACTTAGAGTGAGTGACTGTGAGTGCGAGTGTGTGTAGAAGGGTGTGCTTTTTCAGCTGCTCCAGGTGAGTCTGAACCCTGAAGGCAGGGTGGCATACTGGGCTTGGAAAACAATGCAGACTTGATGGGAGGAGGCTGTGAATGGAGCAATGTTGGTTTCCTGAACAAACACAGAAAGGAGAAACTTGTAGTATGCTTGTACATTCAAACTATGAATCGTTGTCCTCGCTGATATAATTAACAGATACATATGTAGTATACAGATACCATTGAGAAATACACAGAAAAACATAGTATCTCTAATAACTCATAGGCGGACTATGTGACACAGTATTGTGTCTACCCTGTAATTTGCAATCACGAAGTTATGAAGAAAACATCAATTGTTTTTAATTATGTCTCCAATGCAGTCTTTCTGCACATTAGATGCTATGGAGGTGTTGCATTTTAAGTCCATTCAGCTGGCACCAGGCTATATGTTTTTGTTGTTTGTACATATAAGAAAACTTTTACACCAACAGTCAGTTTTGAAGTCTTTATGGTTTCATTGGAAATCTGTACTTCACAGGAGAGAATCTGGGTTCAAAGTTAAAGATGCTCTTGCTTCCTCTGTATTTGTATTTGCATTAATTCCATAGTTTTACATTTAATGTCCATTACTACAAGTGTCAGTCTTAAGAAAATACCAATTATAAATACTAAATGCCAAAAAATGTGTGATAATACATTTATTTTATCAATTGACAGCCCTAATTTCAAGGCTTTTCTGATTAGAGGCATAAAATATGTGAGGGCAGAATGGAAACTCATAGAAATGGCTGTTGTGCCCGATTTCGCCTCAGACTGACCGCAGTGGTGAGACAAAGAGACAGTATCTGAAATTTTTACAAAACAGGTGGAAAATCTGCAGCTGTATTTAATCAGACACATACTGAAGATGAGAAACCATATATAGGAGGGAGACAGTGAGTGAAAGAGATGCACAAACTGACACACGTGTTATAAAGTAACTTAACTGGAACTCTCCACTCAGCACCACAACAAAAGACAAATGCAACAACCTATTATTTTCATACAATTTTACCTCTGTTCTGTTCAGAGTGACCTCCTGCTTATTTTTTCAGAAACTCCAATCCAGCGCAATATAAATGAAGCAGCCAATGATATTTAACTAAACAGAGCCATATTTTTCTGTATTTACAGAAAGTCAAGAGCTTAAAGGAAAGGAAAATTGCCTACATCAAGGGTGTCAAACTCAATCAAAGAGGGGGCCAAAATTTAAAACACAGTCTAAATCGTGGGCCAAACAGGCTCAACATTTAGTGAAGAGTCTAAAAGTGACTCTTTTATTATAGTATATAATATAATGATGAATATTTTATTCAGAAATATGACTTTAAACAGCCAAACTTCAACAACTTTTCCTCAATAAAATAAATAAAATTTACTTTTTCTTTTTTGTACTATCCTCATGTTTTGTCTCACAGTGTCGTCTTAATATTCTTTAATTACGGCTACATTAGCCCCACAAACAAGACACACAGGTTTACCTCCGACAGACAAACAGGAAACTCTGCGGCAGCTGTTCAGTGCATTGTGGGATTTGTAGTATTAGAGGTGGGAGTGCGGTTTGCTGACGGGCCATTCTTAATAGTCTCATGAAATTATCTCGAGGGTCGTATATAATTGTATTGTGGGCCGGATGTGGCCCACAGGCCTTGAGTTTGTTCAAAAATCTATTTACAAAATAAGTAATTTGGGGGATTTTTGGACCAGATTTACAGTTTTAAATATTTTTCCAACAATCTCCTACACTGATTTTACATGACTCAATCACAGATCTTTCTGTTGAGCTGACAACATCGTACTATTGAAGCATAATCTCCTCATATATCAAAACCTTTGGTCTTTTCAATCAATATTCCAAGTTCATCAAATGTATTGATAAAACTGTGCTATTATGGGCCCCCCTTAGTCTGCTACATTATAGCTGAAGTAGCAATTGCTTTCTTGGGTTACATACCTCTCCACAGTAAGGTCCAACAGGCTGTGAGGAGGTGTCTGGGCCATCAAACAACTTCAAAAAGTTGTTCTGGCAATCTCCAGGGTCATCAATACTGATCTGTGCAAAGGTAATGGTCACTACCCGACCTCTGGGTGCCATGATGCCCCATTCACAGTGGGTACCATTGGGATAGGTACCCGGGTAGTTGGGACTTGTGAATGAGCCGTGGTCTCCATATAGAGTGCCACCACAACCTATCATCAAAACATTAAACAAAGATGCTTAAGATAAAAGAAAAGCAGGTTGAGCAAACAAATACATTAACTTATCTTTACTGCCTCAAATCAGTATTAACCGCAGCAGTAATACAAATTGAAAAACTAGTAAAAAATCCAATCCAAAAGTATTAAACACATACTGCATTATAGACACAAGAAGAGAATCCATTGTGTGTGTGTGTAGCTGTGTTTTCCTGCTAGTTCTCACAAAAGTAGTTTTACAGCTGCAAAAATAACACACCACTGAGACATAACATGAAGTGTGAATAATTCACACATCATTCATACAAGAGGAACCTAATTACTGGAAGAGATGGTTCATTCACGCTCACACACTGAAGCAATTTGGGCTTCAGTGTCCGGGCCAAGAACACATTGATATGCAGAGCAGCCTGGGATTGAACCGCTGATCTCATAGTTGTCAACCCGCTATACTTCTGGGCCACAGCTGCCCCTTAAATGTGCAGCTGCGTTACTGTTGAATCTGAGGTTCTGGTTTCCAAATTTGTTGATGAGTTTCATCAACAAAATCAGTCAGAGCTTGACCACAATGATTGGTTATCAACTTCTTAGGTTTAAGATGTATCAGTTGGTGACATCAACTGTTTAACTCTTCACTTGTAATGAAAACATGTGAGCTCCTGATGTTTTATTAAACCTGATTTAAAATCATTTGTATGAACAGTTCAGTTCTGACCATGAAGGGAGGATGTCCATGTGGCCTCAAAACCATCTTGGGCGTGAGAGAAGTCACTCTTGAAGCGTAAGTAGAGCAGATTGAATTGGGGGAAGATGGGGCTAGGCAGGGTGCTGCCACAGAAACGACCAAGCAGTGGTGAATCTGCTGTACTGCCATTACGGACCTGAGAGACAGAGAGTTGTGACTTACTGAGACACTGACACGTCACAGAGTCACAGCCTGACGGGTCAGACAGATAACATACAGATCGGAGGAGACTTTACCCACACCATTAACACACATTCACATGTAGTACATAAAATGTACTGTATGGCCAAAAGTATGTGGACACCCTTGTTCAACCTCTTGTTGCCACATGAAATGTTACTGTGCACAAAGCCAAGTCCATAAAGACATTTTCTTCACAGTTGGTGCTGTGCTGTTCCCAGTGGTGTTGAAGAACTTTCCACAGCACCAAATGGCCTGCACATAGCCCTAGAAACTCTAGCCCTCTAAACTCAACACTATCAAACACCTTTGGGATGAACAGGAATGCTGACTGTGGCTGAATGGGAGCTGTATGATTGGTTGATGATATAGTAGCAGATTGGCTGGAATGTTCATATGGCATACTTTTTTTTACATGTGATGTATTTTTCATTACATTTACTGTATTGTAAGATAGATACTTTATTCATCTATCGATTTAAAAAATAAAATCAAGAAATGTCTGTTTTAAAAAAGAAAACACTCAGACATCAATACAACACACACATATTATTTAAATGTGATTATTCCCATGATGACTGTTGTCAGTAAAAGTGTAGTCTCTGAATGTGTGCTGGTTGTTTTACCTCCAGGTAGTCAAATTCACAGTTGCTGTGGCTCTCCACATCAAAATTGTTAAAGAAGAAGGAGATGTAGCTGTTCTGTGGTGCCTTCAGGACAATGATGCAGTCCATGTTGTGGGGGTAGATGTCAGGCCAGCCTGGACTCTTCAAGTAGCCGAATTCCTGTTCATAGGTTCTGCTACAGCCTGGAAACCACCACCAAACCACCAAAGTCAGAGCTTTTATCAGGAACCAAGTTCTCTCAGTTTGGATCATGTACACTGTTTCAAAACCCATTGTAAAATTTTCATCGGAACATTTTTTTGGGGAAAGGGAGATAATGAAGACTGTGAGAGTATGTTCTGTGGATTATTCAGAGAAACAGGAAAGAGATTCTACACTTTGTCAAATGCTGTGAGCAGCACAAATGAAATTCTACTCGCTGTCAAGGGGTGGGGGTGCATATCAAATGGTGCATACCAGTACCTATGCTTCCACTTTATTTAGTACACCAGAAAAAAGATTTAGTATCTCCCAATACATGTTTGCCAAATGGGTAGCATGGTGGTGCAGTGGTTAGCACTGATGCCTCACAGCAAAAAGGTTCTGGGTATGAATCCAGGTTTGATCTTGCTGTGGCTCCACAGTACAAAGACTTATGCACATTAGATTGATTGGTGACTCTAAGAGTGTGAGTGACTGTCTGTCTAGCAATGAAGTTGGCTCCAGCTCCCCCACAACCCTGACGGATAAGCGGTATAGACGATCCAGTTGCATTTAGCAGTGTAGAATCCAGCACACTTTTTTTGTCTGTGCTGACCCGCAATCCTCTGCGCAGCGGAACATATATCACATTGCAAGCACAGACATATGACAGAATTTGACAGTGAAATGACTTATTGAAGGATGGCAGTTATATGTTATGTTATGTGGTCATAAAAAGTAACATTCTGATTAATATCTGATGGATTCTATCCATCCATCTATCCATTATCTATACTGCTTATCCATCAGGATCGTGGGGGAGCTGGAGCCAATGGACTGGATGGAATGGACTGGACCCAGCTGACTTTAGGCGAGAGGCCGGGTCACCCTGGATTACAGATGGTAAAATACCTGCAGCGATCCCACCATAGCAGAAATAAGAATGCCTCCCTCTAGACCAGTGTTTTTCAAGCTTTTTTGAACCACAGCACATTTGAATTTACATTTAAAAAAACCCTGCGGCATACCACCAACCAAAAATTGTATCAAATG
Organism: Pempheris klunzingeri; assembly: GCF_042242105.1. Classification (NCBI taxonomy): domain Eukaryota; kingdom Metazoa; phylum Chordata; class Actinopteri; order Acropomatiformes; family Pempheridae; genus Pempheris; species Pempheris klunzingeri. The sequence continues at coordinate 547,811 of NC_092032.1, forward strand.
GACACACTGTAGCCTAATACAGTATATATAACTAGAAAGTGCAATTTCTGAAGAAATTGCGGTGTGAATGCTGTCTGCTGCCACCGCCATGCTGCTTCGTTCCTGTCACGCTGAAATCCTGCTCTAATATTGTGCTCCTTTCAAGCAGCTCTGCTGCCACCTGGTGGCTTAAACATCAGTGATATGCTGCTGCTCCTCTCATGCTCCCTTACTAATGGTACTGTTTTCATTGAGATGACACACCTCTGAAAATGCAGGTTTTACTTAAAACGGTCCATGTCACAGCCATAAAGTGCAGACCAGTGGACATAAGAGAGTCTCCCGAACATGTAGATGTAAGCTAAGGCCTCCATCTTGTGAAATGAGCGCTTGCTAGCAGGTAAGAGTAGTGTTTCTCTCTCCCTCCCTCCTCTGTCATTTTAACATGGCAGTCAATGAGGCGTTCGGTCGGTGCTCCCGACGCTCCGAGGCTCGTGGGACACGCTGTGTGTGTCTCTGTGTATTGTGAGCCACATATGTTGTGAATGCTTTCAGCATTCACACCAATGACAATTTAGTCTTTCAATGTATTTATACTCATCCAGTGTGAAACCTGGGGCTGTTCAGATGAACACAGCTGATATCCTGGCAGGATTTGAGGAAAGGCACACACAAAGCTCTTCCTCAACAGCTCTCAGTCTCTCTCTGTTTTTTTAGCAGTCATGCTTGAAAAACTCAGCTCACATAGATATGTGAAAGGGGAGGAATGTCGAAATAGCTGTTTGCCAGAATAGGGAACTTCTTGGCAGCAGTCAACCAAAAACTGTCCAAAGGTAGATCAGCAAAGCTTAGCTTTAAACCACAATCTTGTCTCAGTTCAGTTAGTTCCTCCTGCTCCTGCAAAGTCATGTCCTATATACACTACTGAGGAGACAACATGTGTCATTGAGAGAAAATGTCTTTTTCCTGATTTTAATGTGCACGTATATGTATATTTTACCATATAGGTGTGTGTGAACGTGTTTCAATCATTTTATATGATGCTTACATGACGTTTGGATATTTTATTTTTCTCCAAACATTTAGACAGTTGCCTCTAATTGTTGTTTGAAACAGCCAATGGCCAAACCCTATCAGATGTGTACAATATATACACTACTCACAAAAAGTTAGGGATATTGGGCTTTCGGGTGAAATTTCAGGATGAACCTAAAATGCATTCTAACCTTTCCAGGTGAACTTAATGTGACCTTCTCTAAACGTTTGAATACACCATAGAAGAAATAAGAATGCCTCTGTTCAGTGTCACAAGTTTTTGCACAAGTTGCTGTTCTCTAACAAGGAGCTTAACAGCAAAATTCACAACAGGTTTGATCCATGAATCGACCAATACATTTCCTGCTCAGTTCATTCAGATGCTGAAATGTATCTGCCAGGTATTCCAGCCTTGCACACCACTCATCACTTGCAAGCAGCTTTGCGTCATCATACCTCTCATTAGTCAAAAACACTTTTAGTTTCTCCCGCAGCTCATACACACAGGCCAGCACTCTGCCACACGACAACCATCGGACCTCCGTATGGAACAATAGCCCTTTTCCACCGCAGGAACTTTTGTCTCCATCCACAAAATGCACATTGGCTGAGAGTTGTGAATGTCCACTAATATCCATAGACTCATCAAGTTGCACTGCAAATTTCCAAAACAGCAGTTTCGATGTCTGCAGACAAGTCATCAATATGTCTGGCAATTGTGTTATCTGAGAGGGGGACTTTAGCTACTTAAGACACGTCAGGGCTGAGCATCTCATTTACAATGGCTTTGCAGGTAGTTAGTATTAATGTCTGCCAGTGTGTGGCTTTTTTGATTTGGTAACGAGTTCAGCTACTTGGTAGCTAGCTTTGAGAGTTCATTCACCTATGTGGTTTTTTCAAATTAACGTTGCATGTTTCTCAGTGTGTTCATGCAGGTGCACAAAAATTTTCTGTGTTCTTGTTTTGAAGTGACGGGTGTTTCATTTAGAGGTGGCGTTTAAGCTTGCTTGGGACCATGGCACTGTTAGATAGCTTTTCCCCACACACCAAGCATAACGGAATCGCTGCAGTTGGATCCTCGGTGAAAGTGAATCCAAATGAAAGATAACTTTTGCTGTATTGCCTCGAGCTCACTGTTTTTGCCTTCTTTTGACCACCACTCATACTGGGGTCCACTTCGGTGGTTGTATTTTTCCTTTTCAAATATTTATCCGTCGCTATCATTGTTACCTGTTCTACGTATCTCTAGCCTAATTCTACTGTCTTAAATTAACAAGGTCATCAGCTACCTGCTGCCACCCACTGACATGGAAGAGTATTTAATTACTCTGCCAGTCACTACATTGCAGGCACAGGCACACGACAATGGCAGATTATTTGTAGTAACTAAATCAACCTATCAACAATGCTAGCAAGGGTTGAAAACCAGCTTACAGTAGGCACCTGTAACTCACAGACACCTCTCTCTGGAAGAGACCGGCAGAGCAATCAACACAAATCATATTAACACTATTATCTTGGTGTCCGTGGTAAAAGAGGCTAAACTGGAAACACTAAGCTGGGTTAAGCTACAAAGCTACCCCAACAGTTACATCGGTTTGAACTAAAGGTATCAGGTTTAAAGTATTCTACACTCACTAGCAGCTTAAAGTGAGCACTGGTAAAGTGGAACCATTAAAGACTAAGAAATCAGAGAATGAACAGATGAAAACATATAAACATGGAGGGAGACTGCAGTTATGTATCTCATAAAGATAGTGGTGGATGTCGTTTCTGGTTTCGGTGGCTTCAGTGGACAAGCCCCGAGTGTTTCAGGGCACAGAATACTGATTCTTTTTTCCAGAATTTTCAAAACAAATTTTACATAACAAAAGAGAAGGGGGTAACAATTTGGGATCTTACAACTTATGCTGTAGTTATATATGTATGACCCACTGAGCAACAATCTGGATTTCTGTGAGGAACAAAGAGAACAAAGGGAATTTAAATTAGAAAAGACCAATGTAGTGTGACTGTTCATTGGTAATGAGGTCAGTTTGAAATGCAGGATAAATTCTCTGTGTTCCTAACAAACATCCAGATCGTTGGTCAGTGGGTCATACATATATAACTACAGTATGAGTTCTTTGTAAGATCCCAAATTGTTACCCCTTCTCTTTTGTTCAAACACATTTGCAAACATGAATACATGGATGATGTAAATACATTTGAAGTCCTAAATTCTTTCATGAAATGAATCATTTACATATATAAATATATTTTACATATATAAAACTATATAACAGTACTTGAGCGGGATATTTTTTCTCATGTTGGGTCAAGTTTACTGCAGGTACCTACTGGCGATCTGATAGGTGAAACTCAGGCCATTTCCTGTCATGAAGGTGTCAGACTTGAAGTGCACGAGCATTGTTCTGCTGTAGCTGTAGAAGTCTAATGGATGACCATCTGATGCACAGGACTTCTGTGACTGCCCATAGTCTCCCTGGAAAAACAAGATGCACCTCATTCAGATTAAATATTACAATACTGTAACTGTATGTGAGCTTTGTCCCATTTAATTTGGTTTGTTTAGGCCGGTGTCAAAGCTGTCAGTCAATCTCTGATGCAGACTTAACAACAAAACCTTGACTCACCTTTTAAGGTGGTCTTGTTTGTTGTGTGGAAGCAAATCAGAGTAACTACAGGACATTAGATGTGTGATTTTAGCATCAATTCAAGAACTGGATGACTATTAAATCCATCTGCTGATCATGAACTGTAGAGGAGAACAAATACTACTATAATGAAGCAAGAGCTGTGGTTCTGTACAGGATTAGCACCTACATTTGTCTGCTTCCTCTAAGCATTCAGACCAAAAAATGCACTATGTTAAAAAAACCAAGAATTGTTTTGCAACACAAAGGGTGTGATAGATAGATACATAGATAGATAGATAGAGAAAGTGGTATACTGATTCCTGAGACTATGTGTGGATTATGTTTGTATAGCCCCTTTGTAGACTTTTTGACCTCAGAGCACTCAGAGCACCTAGGAACCTAATAGGAACCTTGTATAGTTTCAGTATCTTGTCCAAGGCCTATTTGAAATGCCGCATGGATCTTCAGATTCGTGAATGACCGGCACAACCTCTGAGCCTCAGCCGCCACACAGCACTGACTGGCTGTGGCTTGGTGATAGAGTGGGTTGTCCCGTTTTCAGTGTATGAATAGGTGAAAGTGATCTAGTGTAGGCGTGCTTTGATTGGTTGAAAATGTTAGGCACGATACAAGTACAGACCAATTACATAAATGCACTGTATTCAAGATGCCATCAGACTTTTATAATATAAATTCTCTGAAACATCTTCCCACTGAGATTTGTAGTTGTCTCAGAATTTATAAGCCAACTACTGCTGCCTATTTGTCCCGTTGGTATCTTTTGTGTTGACTACAATATTTTTTGGCCCAGTCCCTGTCTGAACTCACCATAGGCCAGTCCTTCATCTCCAGGTAGTTTGCTGAACAGCTCTGGCTGGGCTGGAGCACAAAGGTCTGGACTGACAATTTGACGGTTTCTTGGGCCGGAGCATCCAGGATCCAACGGCAGGAGGTGTAAGGGGGATAGGCATTGGGGAAGGAGGGTGAAGTCAGGGTCTGGATGGTGGTTGTGGCATTCAGAGTCCCACCACAAACCACTGAGGGAAGGCAGATACACATGTATGGAAAATGCACAAAAGTAAAAGTGTTCAAGAAATATGTGACTCACAAGTTTCTAATTACTTGGGCTAGAGTGCAAGCATTTTTTAGGTTTTCTATTACAGTATAGAAATAAAATGTCAGCATCGAGCATGTTGATATAATTAAAATTAAAATATTTAACAGCTTCTTCGCTGAGATAGTCTGAGCTGAGCTGATATTCTGGGGGGAAATTTAAACAGTTAAACTGTTGTGCCACTCTCTGCTGTGATTGCAGTCTATGTAGCTGAGTGCAGTTGAATGAAGGCAACCTAAATAAATAATTCTCCATTCCCACTACATTTGGGGTGCAAAGCGGTACTGAATAAAAATACTTTCTTTCTTTTGATATGAAATTTTTTTTTTGATATATGAAATGTCTTTCGTCTGTGGGAGGAAGCTGGAGAGAACAAATGCAAACACCCAGTGAGTATTAGTAGTATAGTAATACATGTAGATTGTTCAGTTGAATTCATTAATGCTGTCCTTCCTTGGGCAGGAAAAGCTTTTGATTATGTACATTTTTATCTGCCTCTTTGGGACAACGTGGCTTTGGAGAATTTGGAAAAATAATGGAAGATGCCTTTCAGTTCTTCCATTATTTCTGGGAAAATCAACCCCTATACATAGTTAAGGGGATTCACTCAAACCACTCAGATAGCAAAAGGAAATTCAGATTACTACGCTTACCAATACACATCATGAAGCCAATTTGTCCATCCTTGTTTCAAAGCACTGACAACAGCAACAGCTGTGACATCCAAGTGGAAATTCCATAACAGCCATAACAACCTTGATGTTCAATCATATATGAATTATCTTCATATCTTTCGCTTTAAGGTCTTACATTTTAAAGCTTTTCAGATGAAAATTTAGCCTAGTTTCTGTAGCAAATGGAGAGCAGTGCAGAAGAGAGAGTAGAAAGTGTCTTACTTGGCACAGCTCTGTAGGTAGCATTGAAGCCTCGTCTCTGCACTGAACTATCAGTAACAAAGTGGATAGTCAGGAAGTTTCCGCTTGATACAAAATAGGAGGGAATTGAGTTTCCACAAAATGTCCCAACCAGAGGGAAGTGAATGTTGTCACCATCATACACCTGATAGAGGCACATATACATTAGAGGCATTACAAGATTATAGCAAAGCCATTGCTGTCATAGTATTATGGCTAATGTTGTATTGTCCCATATTGCTTTCACATTAGAAGACATGATCATTAGTTGGTTAGTTATCATAGTTATCACACTACAAAGCTTCATGCAGTATCTACTGCTTATAGCTCACAGATTTTTTTATGCCATTGCAAATCTGTAAGGTCCACAGCTGTTCCTATGATCTTAATTTTGCAGTTGGACATAACTACTTGCAAATTGCGAGGATGGCTATAAACTGTGTGATGGTCATATTTCAATAGCTGTGGGTTCTTTACTTTGACATAGTCGTAGTAGCAAGATGAGGAGCTCTCAAGCTCAAAGGAGTTGAATGTCAGGTTGATTGCCTTGTTGACTGACATCTCAATGGTCCACAGGCAGTCCATCCCAGGCTCATAGCGCCCATCCAGGTTTGGATCTGGAGAACCAAACATACCCATGGGCATAGACAAGAAGCCACCACATCCCTGCTCTGGACCTGCGGGGAATTCAGAAACAAACAAACCATTTCTTAAAACTCATAATGTGTTATACCACAGGCAACTTTACACTAACTTCACCAAGTAGGAAAATAATGTCTAGTAGGATTATTATTGCTTCACTATTTACAGTGAAGGGAACTGCCATTCAGTGTGACCATTTGATTTTACACACATGAAGATATAGTTAGGTTGTTAGGTGTTTTAACAAAAAAACAAAAACAAACATTTACTTTCAGATTAATGTTACATAATGAGTAATGTAATACAACACAAGTAAACCTAACTGAAATATACACTACTTCACTATTTGTCCCTTGTTTATTAAGGGACAAGTTAGTTGCATTTAGTTACATTCAAGTACATGTGAAAACAATGTCAGTAATGACAAACCTGAGAGTAAACCACCTAAACCGCAGTAACCTTGCTTACATTAATGATCGGAGAATTGTGGAATTATCTTCTAAAACGAATTGTGACGTCAAGCAGGGCCGACAGCGCATAGGTGAGCTAACGTGAGCAGATGTGCCTTCATCTCCAGTTATGTAGCAGTTAGTAAGTCAGTAAGTTTAACAGAAGAAATCAATTATCTATATGATGAAATGAAAGTAAAGTAAGGGCATCTCTTGATCAATGGGCACTTCCTATAATTCCAGGTGTTTTTTCTCTAAGAGATGTCAAAAACACCATACGGGAATGTGGACATCGTCTGGAACGTAGACGCTTGAAAGACATTCATACAAAGATGATCAGTGACCTGGATAATGTTTGACTCATACAGGAATATATAAAAAAGGTTATGTTCAATATCATACCCTGAATAAGATTCGATAATCAGGACAACACACAACAGAGACTGGTGTAGCCTTGGACTGGCCCCAGTTATGCTGCCACAGGCTTAGACTACCAGGGGACTCCCCGTGATGCACTGGGCTCCTCTCTCCTCCTCTCCCTCTCCATTCCTCTCTCTTTTTGTTTGAGTTTGGTCTAGACCTGCTCTTTATGGAAAGCGTCTTAAGATAACACTGTTATGAAGTGGCGCTATATAAATAAAGATTGATTGAGACTGAATGATAGATACAAAGGTGCCTAATCAAAGACGTTGTTGATGACTTCCCTCAGGGGCACAGGGGAATGTCTTACCTAAAGTACCAAAATGTCAAGAAACAACGCTGTCTAACTGTTGACACAGATTTTCAACAGATCACTGGAGCTGTGTGAAGTTCCTTCCTGTTTCAAATACTCAACGATTACCTCAGTCCCCAAGAAACCCTCTATCACTGGACTAACTGACAACAAGCCTGTTGCCCTGACCTCTGTGGTTATGAAATCCTTGGAAAACTTAGTGTCAGCCAACCTAGGAGGAAACAGGTGAGACAATGAGCACTGGCCAGGGATGTGTGCTCTGTTTCCTTTGCCAACTCAGCCAGTCCACCCTGCTTCAGGAGCTACAGATCTAGTTCTACACTGCAATCATCCAATCTGTAAAGTAGTCCGGCCAACCAGGTCAAGGAAGGTGGTAGGTAGACAGACTCGGCAGACTTCTTGAGTGCAAACGAGGTGCTTTTATTTTACAGTGCTCCATGAGATAAATCAAATTACAAAATACAAAAATTATTTACAAAAAAAACATAGTTTCCAAATTAAACTGTAGCTACACCCATCTCACCACCTCTTCACTCTGCTACCATCTGGCAGGAGCTACAGACTCATCAGAGCCCACACCTCCAGACTAAAGGACAGCTTCTTCCCAAAAGCCATCACATTACTGAACTCAAACCCTACTCACACACCTCAGGCCTGGCCACTACCCACAGACCTCATAGGTGCAAGCACTGCGGTCACTATAATGTGCAATAAATGTGAACATTGCAATGTTTGCACTACTCACTGCTGCTACTCTTTTATGCCTTTTTATTGTTATTTATTTATTGATGCACAAGTGAATGAGTGAATGAATGTGTGTGTGTGTATGTTACATAGTGTATTTCTAGGTTTTTTTAGCACAGCAAATTTTGTTGCACCACTTGGTGCAATGACAACAAAACTTTCTGATTCTGATTCTGAACTGTGCTGGTATTATGTGACTTTTAACCCCTGAAAGAATGAATGTGAATAAAGAATATAATAATGCACACTTGCACTATGTTTACAATTTACTGAAAAACAGTGACATTGACCTACCGAGTGTTTCGCTGTAAGTAGCCCTCCAGCCAATCCCATTCACTGTGGCATCTGTCCTAAAGATGATGAACAGCTGGTTGGTGGAGGAGCGCAGATCAGGTGGGAGCACTGCACCACAGAATTTTCCTAGCAAAGGTGCCAAGGAGTCCTGTCCATCGTACACTGCTACATAGTCGTAACGACAGGAAGAAGAAGCCTCCAGGTGGAAAGTGTTAAACCTGGGAAATGGAGAATATGAGGGGCTAGAAGCAGGTGTTTCTCTCGGCCTTTAAACATCATTCTTACCAACATCGTCACACAACTTTGTCACATGATTACTGGAAGGACCCAAGCACAACCACATGTTTTTACTGTGGTCACATGGGACTGTGGCCAAAAGTACAACCCTAAACCAATCTAAGCCAATTGTGGACCAATTGTGGAAGGCTTTGATTTTGTCAAAATCCAGATCCAAAATTTCTGTTCTTAATTGTTTTGTGAAAACTCCACAAAAATATGCAAACATTCAAATAAATGTTTAACATTTTTTTTAACATTATTTTTCTATGTGCTTTATGTTTGGTTTTCTTGAGTGACAAACAACATTGTATTTAACTGGGGTTGGTTATACTTAAAAAATAAAATAAAAAAGTAATAATGTCACACTTTCTTTGTTCCTTTATTCACTCTCTTCCTGTCTCTCTCTGTCCCTCCCTTCACTCTTTACATTGCTAAGTGAAGCTTGTAGTTTGTGAACACTGTTGAGAAAAGATATCTTTCCTTTTTACAAAAAACATACCAGTAGCCATGTGTATTTGGGTAAACCATCAATATTTCATCAGATTTAAAGCATTTATTGCGTTACAGAATGTAAAAATCTCCCTCTCAAATGCACTTTGAGTAATCCTGCAGTCCAATTAATGCAGTCAGTGCAGACTTACTTGAGATCCACCACTCTATCTGCTCGGACCATGATATGGTAAGTACAGTTGATGTTGTGGTGGTAGTTGGTCATAGACAGTGCTGCACTGCTCACTGTTCCCATAGTACTGTTGAAGAAACCTCCACATGCTGTAGACAGACAAACACACAGTACCAATATAGATATCTAGAAATTAATAGAACCTTGCCCCTAACTTAGTTACAGTGACTACAGTGGCAAAAACTGTATAACCAAATAGTCTACATTCTCCCCATATTTTTGTTTACTTCAGCTATGATGGCTTAATTTTGCTCATTCAAATATAGCACTCATTCCTGCTCTTCTTTACTTACGAATGGCTCTGTATTCGGCCATGAAGCCACTGTCTGTGATCACAGAGTCAGAGTAGAAGTGGAGTAACATGGGACCAAAGGTGGAGAAAGGCCCTGGGATGCTGGCACCACACAGTGTAGCAATAGCAGGGCCACTAGTAGCCAGGCTGTAGATCTTTAAGCCATCATATAGACAGGTGGAGTGTGCTAGACAACAAACAGACAGGTCACATACTTGAATAATTAACGGTTGGTTATCAAACAAAGAGTAGAAAACATTTAATTGCAAAACGTCCAAAGGCAGACAAGCCAATGTTTTGATTATATCAAGTTTCTTTCTCTATGTATTGCTAATGCTAACACTTGCCTTCTACTTGAAAGGTCTGAAAGGTGAGGATGACCACAGTCTGTTCTCCAGCGTCTATGGTGTAGTTGCAGTTGGAGTAGTCGGGGTAGTTGCCTGGATAATTTGTAGAAACCACACGACCGCTGGGAGCTGTGAAGTTTGCGCCACACCCTAATGAATGGAAGACATCAGACTTGCTTTGCATTTTTTTGGGGGCTGGCCACCGCATACCTCAATCCACACTGAAACACTCAAAAGACTGATTGAAGACTGTGTCTTATGAAATCAAAGACTGTAATGACAATGCAAATAAACCAAACCCTCTCATGTGAGAAAAGATTCATTCTGAACAAACACAGGTACCTAACATTCAAAGGTACTGTGGTGCTATTAACACTGTGACATGAAACTGCCTCGACTGCTTGCTTCTTACTGGTGCTGAAGGAGGCTGAGAAACCTCTGCCAGGGGCTTCAGTACCCTGGAATCGGATTGTGATGATGTTATATGGAGCAATGATGGGGCCTGGGGCCACCGAGCCACAGCCTGTTGACAGCAGAGCCTCAGTACTTTGGGTCTGACCTGACCACACCTGCAGGAAAATGCACACTGACTCAAAAATTCTTGTCAAATGGAACATTGCTTTAAAGATACAGTACAAAAAGTTAGGGATATTCGACTTTCAGGTGAAATGTATGGAAAATGTAAAAAGTGAATGCTACAGTGATACTATATGATGAAAGTAGGGCATTTAAGTAGAAGCATGCAATGGTAATTTTATTCATCTCAAACAATTTATTGAAAGAAAATCTAACAACAGTGGTAGGTATACCACAACAAAAAATTTCAATGTCTCAATAAGTTGGGACGTGGTCAAAGGACGTCCACTCCTCTCCTTTCTGTGACTCTTCCAGTCTCTCTGTATCACTGTTGCAACCTGCTGATGACACTCTGTGACCCTCTAAGCTCAGTGTCTGAGGACTTCCTGTTTGAAGCCTTGCAATGGCGAGGTGCTGTTGATCAACTGTTAGGTGTCGTCTTGGTCTCATGATGTCAGAATGTGAACAGCTTGATGAGGAGGACTGTTTAAATACCAATTCTAACTGAAGCAGGAAATGTATTGGTCGATTCATGGATCAAACCTGTTGTGAATTTTGCTGTTAATCTCCTTGTTAGAGAACAGCAACTTGTGCAAAAAGTACTGAGACACTGAACAGAGGCATTTTTATTTCTGCTATGGTGCATTCAAAAGTTTAGAGAAGGTCACATTAAGTTCACCTGGAAAGGTTAGAATGCATTTTAGGTTGGACTTCCGGGATGGCGCGGAGCAAGATGGCGGCATAGAGTAGAGCTCCTGAGTCGATTAGATAATAACTCCCCCCAAACTATGAAAATATTGAAAACGCGAATTTCAAACTGACAAACTATGAGTGGGGGACGAGGGCAGAGAAGTTTAAAGAAAACAACGATGTCCAAAGACCAAGAACACGAAGTTGAAGGCGAGGCGGCGAGCGGGAAAAACGACGACCCCAAACAGGCCCAGGCGTTACTCGAGGGCCTCGCTGCTATCACGAAAGAGATACGTGACCTAAAAACGGAGATAAAACAAGACCTCGCGACATTCAAAGAGGAATTTAAAGAGGAGGTGAGGCGAGAATTTACCCGCTTTAAGGAAGAAACTAACCGAGAAATGGCACAAAACGTCGCGGAAATTAAAGAGCAACGGAAGGATTTAACCGAGGCACAGCTGCGAGTGGCGGAGCTGGAGGAGTGGAACATGGAGGCGACGGAGGCCATCCTCACTCTGCTAAAACAGCAAACAAAACTTCAAGAGAAGCTGACTGAAGTGGAAGGACACGGAAGACGCTGTAATTTGAGAATTTACAATGTGGCTGAACGGGACAATGAGTCTGTGACGGAACTGGTGGAGGGGCTCCTCCGCCGAGAGCTCATGTTGCCGGAGGGAACCGAGCTCCATATTCAACGTGCGCACAGGAGTCTTGGAAAGAAACCGCCACCGGGTGCATCTCCGAGGTCCATTGTGGTCAACTTTCTTAAGTACGCGACTAAAGAGAGCATTTTGACTAAAGCCTGGAAAGAGAAAATAATAGTCGAGGGGAGGCAGATATTTTTTGACCATGACTACCCCACTGAGGTGATGAAGAAACGTAAATCCTACTCAGACATTAAAAAGACTCTGAAAGACAAAAAGATACGCTTCCAGACACCTCTGAGTAGGATAAGGATCCACTGGTCAGATGGGCCCAAGATCTATAATAACGCCGAGGACGCTGCGCAGGACATGCGGAAAAGAGGGCTGGAGACGGGCGAACGGCGCAGTAACGAACCTTCACTCGAGGAGCGGATTCGGAGAGCATCACCATGGCAACGCGTCGGAGAGAAGCAGGTGATAAACAGAGGGTCCGCTGCGCCTGAGGACGCCAATCAAGACGCGGCGAACAGAGTGAGGGAAATGCTGCAAGAGTTTAGAAGATGAGGAGACGATGAAGACTTAGGTCAACGGAGAGAGGGGGAGTACAGAGAGGGGAAGAGTCCCTAGAGAACCCAGATGGTTTAAATGCCTCCTGTTTTTAAGTTAAGGCAAAACGATGGCTGGGTAAGTAAACAAAACCTAAAGGGGGGAATGTTAAGATCACCCCCCCTCTCCTACAAATGGGACTTCTCTAATGTTTACATGTAAATCGACAGAGAGAGCTATTAAGCTAGTGACTGTTGGACTTAACTAGTAGGATGGGAAGACCTACTGTAGGTATACCCCAAACCGCTAGTGGGGGCCTTTTGTTCAGAAAAAGTCATCCCCCACTCCCACCAACAGGGAGACAGGGCCTACGGAGAGTGAGGCCCTTTTTTGCTGGGAAGTTCAGTTTTTGTGTTCGTTCATATTTTGTTCATGGGAAAAAGTTGGTTGATAACATTACAGTGGAGGGGCTAGGAATTATTTCAAGGGATACAAATAATGCAACATAATGATATAATGGTGGTGTCGCTCAATATTAACGGCTTAAACAATATCAAAAAAAGAAATAAAGCTTTATCTAAGTTTAGAAGAGAGAAAATGCAGGTTATTTTTCTTCAAGAAACTCACCTATCACAGGAGGAGCATGCAAAGTTTAAAAAGTTGGGCTACAGGAATTCTTTTTCCAGTTCCTTTGGGCAAACTCACAAGAGGGGTGTGGTGATACTGATTTCTAACACGGTTAAGTTTGAAATGATCAAAGAAGTTAGTGACAAGAAAGGAAGATATGTCATGATAAAAGGGAAATTAGAAAACCAATTGGTGACACTGCTCAATGTGTATTCTCCTCCAGAAAGTGGGAAAGCATTTTATAAAAAAGTTTTTGATCTTATGAATCTGGAAACAGAAGGGACATTAGTGTGCGGTGGGGATTTTAATGTGGTATTGAATTACGGGTTAGACACTACAAGTATGAAGAGAAACAAAAAACAAATTAATAGGTATATGAATACAATGATGTTAGAAATGGATTTGCAGGATGTATGGAGAGAACTTCACCCACTTGATCGGGATTATACCCACTACTCAGCTCCACATGCTATGTACTCCAGAATTGATTATTTTCTAATGGGTAAAGGAGATATACACAAAGTGAGGGAATGTAAGATAGGGGTGGCTGATGTTTCAGACCATAGTGCCATTTACCTAAAAATTCATCTGAACGACAAGAGGAAAAGTACAGTATGGAGACTTAACGAAGGCATACTGAACAATAAGGAACTAGTAGGAAAAATAAAAGAAGAAATAACCAGATACCGGGAGGAAAATGATAATGGGGAAGTTGACCCGGCAATCTTATGGGATGCCCTGAAGGCAGTGATTAGAGGGAAGCTGATTTCACACACAGCATTCTTACAGAAAGTCAGACTAGAAACATATCAGAAACAAATTGGAAAACTAAAAGAACTGGAACAGCAGCACAAGCAATCAAAAGATTCAGACATATTTAATCAAATTAAAGAAGTTAGGAAAAAAATAGATGATATCCTGTTAGAAGAGGTGGAAAGGAAAGCAAGGTATGTAAAACAGACTTATTACGAGGGGGGATCTAAAGCCACTAAAGCCATGGCTAGACGCATAAGGAAACAACAAGCAATGACTAATATATATAAAATAAGGGACCCTGCAACTAACACAATTCTATATGAACCAGAAGAAATAGAAAAGGTATTTGAGGAATATTACAACAATTTGTGTTCGCAGCCTACTCCTGCAGGTGAAGAACACTTGATGGATATTCTAGACAATTTAGATTTGCCAACAATAGGTGCAAAGCAAAACGCAATACTGACTTCAGAGATTACAGTCGAAGAGATCCAAGGAGCAATTAGTCGGGCGAAATCAGGGAAATCACCGGGAGCTGATGGGATTGGAGCTTCCTTTTATAAAACATTCAAGGAAGAGTTAATTCCACTACTACATGACTCATTTAACTATAGTCTCAGGTCAGGCAAGATCCCTCCCTCATGGAAAGAAGCTATTATTTCTATTATTCCAAAGGAAGGTAAAGACAAAGAATACTGCTGTAACTACAGACCCATATCGCTTTTAAATGTGGATTACAAGCTCTACACCTCAATTATTGCTAAAAGGTTAGAGACATTTATGCAGGATTTGATTGATGAAGATCAGACCGGATTTATCAAAGGGAGGCAAACACAAGATAATATAAGAAGAAGCTTACATGTTCTAGAAAATATACAGAGCAAGGGAGAAAGTGCAATTTTGGTAAGCATAGATGCCGAAAAAGCTTTTGAAAGTGTGAATTGGGTATTCTTGTATAAGGTATTGGAAAAATTTGGATTTAATGAGGAATCTGTGAATTGCATTAAGTCATTATATCAGGAACCTATGGCAAGGATCAAAATAAGTGGTAGCTTAACAAAACGTTTCAGTCTAGAAAGGGGGACAAGACAGGGGTGCAGCCTCTCTCCGAGTCTATTCGCATTATTTATCGAACTGTTAGCTCAAATGATTAGGCAGGAGGAAGAAGTTATAGGGGTGAAAATAGGAGGAACATAAAATAGGACTATTCGCGGATGATATATTGATATTTTTAAAGCAGCCCAACGAAAGCTTCCCAAAACTCATCAAGTTACTCGAGAATTATGGTGAATATTCGGGATACAAAATTAATGTCACAAAAACACAGATCTTGTCAATAAACTACTCCCCGTCCCAAGAGATAAAGGATACATATAAACTCAATTGGAAAGCTAAATCGATAAAATACTTGGGAGTAAATATCACAAAAGGAATAGACAAGCTATATGACGCAAATTACACTAAAATAAATCAAGAAATTAGGGGAGACTTGGAGAGATGGTCAGCTATTATTTTGGACTTCAGCTCAAGGATAGAGATAATTAAGATAAATGTTTTACCAAGACTCCTATACTTGTTTCAATCTCTGCCAGTAAAGATCCCACCAAAGCAATTTATGGAATGGGATAGATGGATATCGAGGTTTATATGGGGAGGAAAGAAACCTAGGACCAGATACAAAACTCTGCAGCTTACTAAAGACAAAGGAGGACTGGCTTTGCCAGCCCTTGAGGAATATTTCTATGCTGCACAAATCAGACCCTTGATATATTGGTGTAACAATGAGTATTTTTCAAGATGGAAAAGTATAGAAATAGGGCAGACGGACGTTGAAGTACGGAACTTGATAGTATACAAGGACCTACTTGGAAAATTAGGTAACCAATTGGATGTAATAACCAAAACTACAATTGAAATATGGAATATTGTTGTTGAAAGGTATAAACTGGAGAAAGAGATAAAGATTTTGAGTTTGTTTGCATTTGATGATAGGTTTGCACCTGGGGTAAATGATAAAGGGTTTAAACAATGGGCGAGAAAAGGAATCACGGCAATATGTACAATGGTTGAACGGGGCAAGCTGCAGAGTTTTGAGAAGTTGAGGGATAGATTTGGATTGGATAAACATGAACAATATCGCTACTTGCAAATAAGGGACTATTATGAAAAGGAGATAAAAACTGACACTGATAATGAAGTTGTTGAGGTATTCCGAAGAGCTTATGAAGGTAAAGAATGCAGAGCAATCTCAGTCCTATATAGAAGTTTGATGTCATGTAGAAAGTCTTCCTCTCTTTATATAAAAGAAAAATGGGAAAAGGAATTGAAAGAACAAATAACTGAGGAAGAGTGGTTTAATATTTGTAAAACGCAGTGCACGTCCACTAGCTCCAGGATCTGGAGAGAATTCAACTGGAAGAATGTGGTTAGATTTTTTATAACTCCAAAGATTAGGAGGGGAGTGACGTCTGTGCAGCAGCCATGCTGGAGAGCATGTGGTCACATGGATGCTGATCATACACATATATTCTGGTCCTGTCAAAAGTTAGAAGGATACTGGGACAAAATTTGGGGGGGGTTTAAAAAAAATAATAGGATATGACGTACCAAAAACATGTAAGATACTTTACTTAGGGAATTTAACACGAAACATAATACAAAAAGAGGATGAGTATCTTGTTAAAGTGCTGCTATCAGCCAGCAAAAAAACAATTACGAGAATGTGGTACAAAGTAGAACTGCCGACCCGGGAGCAGTGGATGTGCACTGTGGAAGAGATTTTTGTAATGGAAAAAAATCACACACAAACTGAGACTCCAAGAGGCACAATTTGAGGCTAAATGTGAAAAATGGACTGATTATAGAAGACAAGAAGAGGACACCACCATTACCATTTGATAAATAAGGACATTGATGTAAGGATGTGTGCTTAACTATGTATGTATGATGTACCCTGACCTGTAATTGTTGAAAGAAAAATGAATAAAAAATAAGTTTAAAAAAAAAAGAATGCATTTTAGGTTCATCCTGAAATTTCACCCGAAAGCCCAATATCCCTAACTTTTTGTGAGTAGTGTATATATTGTACACATCTGATAGGGTTTGGCCATTGGCTGTTTCAAACAACAATTAGAGGCAACTGTCTAAATGTTTGGAGAAAAATAAAATATCCAAACGTCATGTAAGCATCATATAAAATGATTGAAACACGTTCACACACACCTATATGGTAAAATATACATATACGTGCACATTAAAATCAGGAAAAAGACATTTTCTCTCAATGACACATGTTGTCTCCTCAAAGTTGAAGACAAACTGCCACAAACAAGCCATGAGATACAGCTGCGAAACTTGATGTTCCCCAAGTTGCTGTACCTTGTGTAGTCAAATAACTCAAATAACTAAAAACAAACAGCTTCAAGTAACGGAGACAGAAAACAAATATTCGTAGGAGAAGCACCTGTGGATGACACCACCCGCATCAAGTGGATTAATACTGCCTAATCATGTTATGCTCCTAAGTGGGTCCTTTGTGAGTCAAAATTTGGCAAGTTGCAGAGCTATTCGTTTTATCACTTTACAGCCAAGTAGTAAAAATACAAATGTCAACTAGATGGTTAAAGTAAAAGAAGAAGAAATTGGATATAATAATCATCCACTTATAGTGATCAATTTGACCCTGACAGATGTGATCACTGTAAGCAGGTTTGTATCAGTGGATTATATCCTGTGTGGCAGATGTCTATGGTAGCCTGAGAAGGCCAATCTTCCAAACATAGGAGAATTAGATATGTATGGGAAAACTTTGTCATTTGTAATTTGATAGAAATTATACAGATACCATAAAAACAAGACTTTTTCTCCTGTTGTCTCTACTCTTCCTTGTGCTTGTACTTTTTCCTGGCTTTCTTTCCCAGAACTCAGCTGGCTCCCTGCGCTCTACAGAACAAGCTGAAGGTGGACATTCTTCAACTTTGAAATACAAACATCTGCTGAAGGAAACCTGCTCCAATCTGTGCAACGTCTGTGATCTAATGCTATAAACATTAGAACTGTAACATAGTCTGAATTCATTGGGTTTTATTTGTGGTTAAACCAAAAAGATCTTCCAGATCTCTCTCTGTAGGGATCCTTTCAATAATGCTGTCACACACTTAGAATAGCAATCTGAGCCTGTCAGTGGGTAAAACAAGCACTCTGAGGGGAGACCATCAAGGGTTGCTGTGGCTCAATGGTAGAGTGGGTCGTCCCTCAGTCAGAAGGTTGGGGGTTCGATCCCCAGCTCCTATGGGTCAACATGTCGAAATGTCCTTGGGCAAGACACTGAGTGTGAAAGAATTATCTCCTCCAAATTACATTTCCTCCTGTGTGAATGGGTGAATGAGGATGTCATGTCTTTGAGTAGTTGAAATAACTAGAAAGGTGCTATACAAATACAGACCATTTACCATTACGCCACTTACTTAGAGGCAAATGCTGGACCAATTTAAAACCAGTCATTTCAAACCAAGAATATGTAAAAATAGGCCCAAAGATGGAGTTATCCTTTAACCAGCTGCATCATAGGTGTAGTTCTTCTCTTACTAGGCTTCAGAAATGCTTCATTTGAACGTGTCTCTGCTGTAACTAAGTGCTGGTACCTTTATATAGCTGCTCTGGCAGTTCCCAGTGCTGTCGGGAATCTGGAAATCACTGCTGAAGCTCATTTCCAAGTGGTTTCCCTCATGGGAAATAATCTGCCAGGAACACTCCACATTGGCAGGGAAGTTCTGGGGATAGTTTGGAGACTTGATTGTTCCTGCATCAGCATGGATCACCCCTCCACAGCCTGGCCGAAAACAAAAATACGTGACTGTACAGTGCTTGTATAAATTGATTACATAAGTGATAAGAACGAAAGATTTAGAAGGCTGATACAAGCAAACTGAATGAGCATCCTTCACAGGATTGCTGGTCTCATCCTTAGTAAGGGACAAGTAGGATGTGAACTATTTTCAGAACAGCTTGTATAAGCCTATGATTATTAGTAATTCAATGAATCTCCACAAACAATATAATGTAGTCATCAACATGTGAATAGTCTAATATACATTGCATTTTTTTTGTCTTGGGGGAACGGGGCTGTTACTACTAAGCTAGGCACAGGGTGTTGAGGGAAGCACAACATAAAGAGCTCCTGCAAAAATAATATCCATTAATCCATCCATTATCTATACCGCTTATCCGTCAGGGGGAGCTGGAGCCAATCCCAGCTGACTTTGGGCAGGGTACAGCCAGCCAACCACAGGGCCAGCACACAGAGACAGACAAACACTCACACCTAATTAACCTAACCTGCATGTCTTTGGACTGTGGGAGGAAGTCCGGAGTCCGGAGTCCGGAGTCCCCGGAGAGAACCCATGAACATGCAAACTCCCCGGGTTCAAACCGTGATTCAAACCTGGAACCTTCTTGCTGTGAGAGGCAACAGTGCTGACCACCTCACCACCGTGCTAAATTATTGTTATAATAATAGCCCATAGCATGGATGCACACCACTGACTCTAATCTCATTGTGACTCTTTTGTGTTATCCTCTGTATGTGTATTTTTTTTTTATCTTTTGTATCATTGGTCTTTTGTCGTACAGTTTCACCAATACAGGAAAAAAAAAGAGAGAATGACAATGGAAACTACTGGATGCTGTTTTCAGCCCAGAAGTCCAGTGACAAAGAGATTATTTGTATTCACGCTGTAAAGTGCTGGGACACAGACTGGGTCAATATCAATCTTGCACTGCTCATGTAGGCAGGGTGTCCCTGTGGTTACAAGATATTACGCTAATAATGAAGCATTGTATACTATGCTAACTATCATGACTAGACTAGATCCCCTACACTAAAAAATATCTTATGTCTTGATGTAGTTCGTAAAAACATATGAAATCAGTTATGATTTTGGGCTCAAGGGAAGATTTAACACTTACGCAGCAGCTGAAAATAGCACAGACAATAGCAACGTTTTGAAGCATGTGTGTGCTCTTCATACGCACATTGTCACAGCATATTACTATACAGCATGTCCATTTATCTAGTGCAAACCCACCTGAGGAATCAGCAGACCAGGAGGCAATGAAGCCTCCACGAGACACACTGTGGTCAGCCAGGAAGACCACAGCAAGCTTGCTGGATCCTGACTGGATGGTTCCAGGGGGGGTGGTCCCACAGTACTGGCCAATTACAGGAGAGCCAGGGGATCCCCCGTTAAAGATGGTGACAGAGTCCCAGCCACATTCAGAATGAGGTTCCAGGTTGAAGTAGGTAAAGGTTAGCTGGAGACAGGGGAGTGATAACCAAGGACTGGGCTTAAACAAACCACAGCAGGATCTGTACATGTAAACTGTAGTCTCTGCCTTAGCAACTACAATTAACACCAGCACACCGGTTCTTACATATTGAAGAGTTAAGGGGTGGTTAGCATATTTGTGCTATATATCTAAATTGGGTCAGTCTGTAATTTATCAGTTGGCCATGCTTTACAACTTGGGTGCAAACCCATAAGCTTAGTGACTGGGAAGTCTGGACATTTGGATTCAGCCAAGGATCTTGTTCACATTAAGTTTCATTTTGTACAAACAATGTTTATATTTCAGCTAATTGAACCCCTCTATTGATATGTACTGTGATAAGTCCCTCAGCATATGAGCAACTAAATAAGACTATGAATACAGAAATACTGAAGCAACAGTATCATGGTGAAACAACCCAGTCTCCCGGAAGTTTGTGAAAAAAATATCTAACACCCGAATTAGTATAACAGTAATAGTATCACAGTAATAATAAAGCACTTATAGGTAAAAATGAAATATAAAATGAGAAATAATAGCACAGCTGCTCCCAGGTCTTGCAGATGTCCTACTGTAGGTACGAAAAGATAAAATGATGAATGAAAATGGTTCTGAGGTACAAAAAAAGGGAAATTCATGTCTGCGGAGACAAATTAATAGATTAAACTTTGTGACTATTTCATGAACTTCTGTGAGAATGGGCTGGATGAAAGCAAATATGATACATGATGGTTAAAACACTGCAGACAGTATATCAGTGTGCATTGCTTCCATTCGTTGAGTTTATTCAATGCACCAGGAGCAGATTTACCGTGATAGTGTGACCAACTGGAGCCTCAAGCAGCCAAGCACAGCGACTGGGGCTGGGGTAGCTGTTGGGGTAGTTAGGACTAGATAACACCCCTCCCTCACCAGTCTGCCGGCCTCCACACTCTGAGAGAATGAAAAGAGAATTATCCATATAAGAACTCTGTAGTAGGACTGTTAGATTAGACACATACTACCATCTCTCTGTCTGTGACTGTGATTCATTTCATACTTGAAGTACCCTGCGGTTTATGAATTCAGTGGAGCTGTAAGTGTCTATCTTACCGGAAAACAAGTACTTGGCCTTGAAACCCAGGTCTCCCAGGGAGGCATCAGTCTGGAAATGGACCCAGAGCTGTGGGGTGAAGACCACAATGGGAATTCCGGGGATTGTCTGCCCACAAAATTTGGCCAACAGCTCCCCATCTGAGTCACCTGAGAAAGGGTGTGAAACATAACACAAAGACAATAAATAATACATCCATACATATCTTTTCAAGACCATCTTCTCCCTGCAGAATTGTGGTGGGCTAGAGCCTGTGTAGGGTGCACTGTGGACATGTTGCTAGTCTATCATCTACAGATAAGGCTGTTCAAAGTCATGATCACACCTGTGGGCATGAATCAATTAAATTGAAACCAAACCACGGGGGACACGGGGGAGAACATGCATGTAATGGCCATGGGTACCCTCAGGATTTGAAGCACATCTCTTTGTGCTGCTGAAAATAGATAGGTAGAGCAACAGAAGAACTTTTTCTAATCCCAGATTTATATTTTCTGAAGTCATTCTATGAGTGATTGAAAAAAAAGGGAAAAAGATTTTTGGCCACACTACTTATGCAGACAACAACAATCCAGTCTCTGTATCAGGACTTAATTTTCATTTTCACCATCCTACAGTGCTGTAGCTCTCTGGGTGCTGGGTTCCATGTTCAGTGTCTCCTCTGTTGCTTCAGGGTTTCCACACACTTTGATCAGTGCAATGAATCACTCTAATAGCCGAGCTTTCACTCTGTCAAACCTTCGTCAAAACATACATGAGATAGCAATGAACAGGCTGGTAGAAATGACCAATCTCATTCCAGTCACTGGCAGCATACAAAACACCTCAGAGCACCCTACTGGTAGAGGAACTGTAGTTTTTAAGTATTTAATGGAGTACTGTGGCATACAAATGGGTGGTGGAACATAGTTAACACATGAGGAATCTATATGCACTGAGTGGGAAGCACCTTATTAGTATTATACAATTTCATAACATAGTAGACGGGGCTTTGAGATGAAACAGGCCTGAGCAATTATCAATCAAAATATTTTATAAATATAATATTATAAAATATAAATAAATATAAAAATATTCATATTTTATTTTATTTTGTCTTAAAACTATAAAGACCATCGGAATGGACAACAATCTTCATGACATGGTGAACAATTAGCGGTTTGTAGACACTGAAATATGACCAAAACTTTGTCACTCATAAATGGAGTACATCAAAGAAAGGACTGGATTTTGAATAAACTTTTTAGATCAGCTCTAATATCAATCATTATGATTAGGTCTGGATATCTCCAAACAAAATACAAACCCTTGGCAATAAATAAATCAGTTATTTGTATCACTTCTAATGTTTATGGAATTCAGTGTCTTAGAGGAGACTCTTCCATTAATTGTTCAAAAAGTCCGCTTGGGGATTAACAATGTACAATTTAAGATATTAAAGCCGCAAGAGCAGTATGGTCTGATTTGAAGTCTCTTAGCCTGTCACTTGCAGTGCAACCTTTATAAATCTTGTGAATTCTAAGAGGGTGGTGTGTGATAAACATCTGCTGCGATCTTCAAAACACCTGTTCTGAAAACAATGCAGACTCTACAGCAGGGGTTGGGAACCTTTTTCTCTGAGAGAGCCATGAAAGCCAAATATTTTAAAATTTATTTCCGTGAGAGCCATATAATATTTTTTAACACTGAATACAACTAACTGCGTGCATTTTTAAGTAAGACCAACAATTTTAGAGTATAATAAGTCTCCTATTCTTTTTAATAACTTTGTTATACTGAAGCTAACTAATAATAAATAAAATACTTTTTTTTCTTTAGCGAACTCAGTGAAAGATTTAAATAAATCCTCCCCTCTTGTTGACCCTTTCATTGGCAAAACAGCAAGACTTTCCTCACGCAGAATGTCACCGGCAACATACCTTGCAATCACACTGAACTGGGATAAATGGCTTACATCTATTGACTCATCCAAAGCGAGGGAAAAGAATGGCGCTGCATTTATGTCCTTTACTTGTGTTTCCTCCACTTGACTTGCCATCATGATGGTACGATCGTGAACAGTTCTTGCTGACAGAGGCATGTCTTTTATTCGTTTGATGATCTTGTCTTTATCCGAAAAGTCGTCAATAAGTTCATTGGCAACATCAAGCATGAATGTTTTAGCGTACTCGCCATCTATGAATGGCTTTCCGTTCCTCACTATTGCTAAAGAAGCAGTAAAGCTAGCCGAATTCCAGTCACCTTGGCGGGCCCATACACGGAGTTACTCTGCACAGTAGCTCTTGGCATGCTTTCCTCCTGCTGTCCGCCGCTGGATATTTCAATGCAAATGTAGCATGGCGTGGGTCGGAGTGCCACTTTATATTTGACTGTTTCTTCAATGAAATTTTATCATTGCATATTAGACACACCGCAGAACCTGCTCTCTCTACAAAGGGAGAGTTCCTCTGTCCATTCGTCCAGAAATGTACGGTAGTCCTCATCTTTTTTTCTTTTCTTCTTGACCTTGGTCTTGGTCTTCGTGACCCGCGTTGGCTACCACGTTAGTCAATAAAAATAGAGGACCCTCCTGTACCCCGAAGGACAGCTGGGATTGGCTGAGCCACCCGCAACCTTGACCAGGTGCGGTAGAAAACGGATGAATGGATTAAAATGCATGAGAATGTTTTTATATTTGGAACGTTATTTTTAACACTGTGATTTCCAGCGGAATTATTCATTACTTATCGTGTTAAGCAGTGTAAGCTAAGATTTATCTGAGAGCCACATGCAGTCATCAAAAGAGCCATAGGTTCCCGACCCCTGCTCTACAGTATACTACATTACTTTTTGTAGTTCATAATTCTATGATGAAATCTACTTTGACAGTCAAAATCTCAAATGCATGAGTAATTACTTCTTTCAGTGCATCCTCGAGCCAATGTTGTCTGTGTGGCACTTACCTAATCGGAACTGGAGGTAGTCTGACTCACAGGTCTGGTGGTTCTCCAAGTGCAGGTCTTCTATCAGCACCACGATAGAGGAATTGATATGCTGTGGATTCTGGATCAACCACTCACAGTTGAGGTTGTTGCTGTAGTTGGACACTTGGTATCCAGGGGAAGTGAAGCTCCCACCGGCTGGGTTGTTCAGATTTCCACCACACTCTAACAAAAGGAAACATGATAATGTAGGGCCACAGTGAGTTGCACACACACAAAATTAACACACAACCATCCCATTCATGACAATGAGGGTGGAGGAGATCACCTCTCCAAATAACACAATACAATTCAAAACTCAATGTGTTTAACCTTTAAGGATTTATTGTAAAGTTGCTGTATCAGACTTGATTAGGTGTACATAATACCTGGTGACTGAGAATATTTGGGTGGTCTGCGGACTTATACTCAGACACACACGGTCACACGGTTCATGCTAATATGTAATCCTATAGTATTAGAACCCGATTCTTTCATTGACAGCCAAAGGATTTCAGCCGGAGAGTTCTGTCGTTCTCAGAAGCAGTTTATTCAGGTCACAGGTAAAGTACGTGTAGTGCTGGGCTCAGAGTGACAGAGGCCTCATGGATCTCTGTCAGTGAGCCCCGAACTCAGTTAGACATCTGCTTTTAAAGTGTTTTTTGGTCAGAGTACCGTACATAACTGTGTCTAATTGGCTGTTGGGGTTCGTGCGTCACAGATAGCACGACCCTGAAGTGATGCTATGATATTCTAACACTTGTGTATGTTGTTTGCATGGGCGTGTATCTATAGTCATAACTTTAGAATATGTTTTGCACAACACAAGCGCTTTTGGTTCCTACTTATCAGAACAGAGTGGCTGGTGCATTTCGTCTTTATCTATCTGCGTCTCACAACAAGGCAGAGTCACTTGTTCTGTGCGGTCAGTGACCTTCTCAGAACACACATCCACTCTCACAGGCAAGAGAGATTTTGCTCTTCTGTGCCGTCTCAGACTTTTTATGGTGGTACTAAAGTTCCAATTTAACAATAGGCTTCCTAATCATTGATGGAAAGGATAGTCAACAGTATTTGCTGTATATTAGCAAAGATTATTACTTTTTTATGGAAAAAAAAAAGTATAATGCTGTACCCTTTACTGTTAGGTGTTACCCTGTTAAATGTTTGGATTATTTTAAATAAGTTATACTATACATAGTTGTCCAGTTTAAAATTTGTACAAGGGAGCATCTTACCGGCAGCCTCCTCAGAGGAATATGAGGCCATAAAGCCACCACTGGACACGGAAGCATCAGTGTGGAACACTACAGTCATGGTGTTGCCAGAGGAGCGCACCTGGGTGCCTGCTAGTACTGTACCACAGAATCGCTGCAGGCGAGGTGCATCTACCGCCAGCCCATTCAGTACCTAGAAGGCACAGAGATTATTATTAAAGGGGAGTTTTTCATTGTTACTGTTAACTAGTTGTTGCTCATGCAGGGATTCTTGACTCCTTATTTTTGAATTCTTGAATCACTGGGTCCTGATCTGTTCTATATGAACACTTTCGTGAGGTAACATTTTTTCATGAACTGGTACTATATCAATAAAAAAAATGATTGATCATTAAGTGTGGGCTTACACTAAAAGGTTTGTATAGACCTTCAAGATTTCAGTCACAATGAAGTAAAATACTATCAAATGTCTAATGGTTTTAATTGACAGTTCCATTTAAAACATCAGCAGTTCACCAGGTCATCGCAAACAACAACAGCCAACTTATATTTTCCTACCCTTATGGAAGGGGACTACATTTAAATAATAATATAACTTGAAAATGAAAATATAATTCCACAATAGCAGTATAATTGTTCACATAGGTATGTGTTATTTGAGTAAAAATTAAAATCAAAACGCAATAATCCAAATGAGTGTGAATGATCATATATATGTAAAATATGTCTGACATTTAGTTTTCCAAGTTACTCTGCTGTACAGTTTTTTGCTGTACTAGAATAAAGTGTAATTGCACACCCCCTACAGTAGGTGGCAGTGGCGCTCCCATTGTCAGAGTGTGCGCAGGGAGTATTAGCTCTATGTGTAGGGTTTTGTTGTTGAGCATGTGTACACACAGCAGAGCGGGAGAAATGAAGTGCAGTGAACAAACCCTCAAGAGACCTCATGGAAAAATGTTTAACGATGATGAAAAGAAAGGCGGAGGTAATGAGACAAACGAAAGTCTCCCGAAAGCTAAGACGAGGAAATATGACGAAGCATATGTAGCGCTTGGCTTCACTGTGACTACGGTGGGAGACGGTGTGTTTACTGTGTCTAAAAATGTTGGCAGCGGACAGCATGAAGGCGTCACTTAAAGACATTACACCCCAATCACGCTGATAAGCCGCTTGAGTTTTTTCAGCGAAAACGTGCCGAATATTGCCAACAATCATCCCGCTTTGTGAATGCTACTTCAGTAGACCAACGAGCACTGATAGCATCTTATAAGGTGGCGTACCAAATTGCTTAGTGCAAAAAAACCCACACCATCGCAGTGGAGCTGATACTGCCTGCAGCATTAAACATGGTCTCTGTCATGCTGGATGACGTAAGTGCTGCAAAAATAAAAACTATCCCTCTGTCCAATGACACTATCGCCAGACGTATAAATGACATTGCTAACATAAACTAATTGAGAAGCACTGTTCTAGTGCAATAGGCCAAACTGCGTCCCCCGTCATTGCTTTTACATTTAAATGCAGTCATTCTCATTGATGTCCTAACTGAAGACCTGCGTTGTTGAGAAGACGGACAGATTGAATTTTCATTTTCATTTTGACACCATGACAGTGACAGTCAGCTTCTCACCATTTGTACTTGTTCCTGTACTGAACTGTATTTGACCTCTGTATGTCTTTAAAAATATCCCGTCACATGTTGTCACTGTATGGATAATTCAAATGATAATTCAACTGTGGAGGTGTGGGCTGGTTTTGAGCTCAGCTGCAATGGAGAGAGGTACAGGGCTGGCCCAGGAGATGACGCGGGAGAGGTAAGTAGCACCAGCGCACCTGGAAACAGGTGCAGTAAATTACCTCTCTCCCTATTTAAGGAGTAGCACGCCGGGACCCGAGAAGAGGAGAAAACACAGCCAGAGCAGGAGCTAGCGGCCAGAACTATTACCTGCCTGAACTATTGTTGCTCGCAAAAAATAAACAAGTGGACTGTGTACCGAGTCCGGCCTGATCTGTGTGTGCTGGAAGAACCTACAGAGCTAAGATCTCATGTTACATCAACATTATGCGGTGACAGTGTGACCCATCAGGCCATCAGTGACTGTCAGTGGTGTGCAGTATGTATGTGTTTGCTTTACTGATGCACCAGTCAGGGTTTTTTGATACTTGCCCTTAAGAGAGCCAATCGACACTGTTAAACCCACAGGGTATGCATTAATCAACCACCTGAACCTAAGACAAGGATAGTGACAAGGACTGAGCAGTGTGGCGCTCTCCAAGGCATATTTAAGAGAGAGTGACAGAGAAAGGAGAAGAGAGAGGGACGATTGCTCACAATGTTTCTGTAAGTTGTTAATCACTTAGGCTTTTCTGACTACTGCTATATCACTTTTTGAACTTCCTGTCCGAACCTGTGTTATTTACAAAATAGCGACCCACATGCCTGGGTGGGGCATATGGGACAATGTACAATCCAGTTACAACAGTTTCCTAGTTTATAGTGAAACATTGAAGATTGTCGTGTGAGCTATCGGGACTATTCAGTGAAAACTCAAGCTTTGAATAGCTTTGTTATTCAATTGTTCATGTTTGAGTTTTGTTGAGCCCCTCAAAAAAGCTTTCTATTTTATCAAATGATAATAATGTGCAAGTATTTGGATTATTGCATTTTCATTTTTACTCAAATAACACATTTTTAGAAATTATTCAACAGCCAACCTGCCTGTCTACCTACATACCTTATCACTGTCGTGGATTCGTCCCCCCACAGGGACATTAGTTAGGCAGCGTAGTAGTTTCTCTAACATTACAGACCCTGCCTTTAATTTCATTGGATCAGCTTACATGAGTCTTTTAATTTTGAGAATTTGCCCATGTTTTGAGATCTCAGCCGGTGATAATTCATTTGAGGTGTGAAAAGCATGAAAAAATTATGAATAAGTAATAAATAACTTCAACAAATTCCTGAATTGAATTGTTGAATATGATTATGAAATTGAGGAAGAAACTCAACTGGAAAAGGTAGAGTGATCAAAGGAAATACTGACAGAGAGAAACTCACGTCAACATAGTCAAAGGCACAGGAAGTACCAGAATCTTCCAGCCGCAGGTCATTGATAGTGAGTGTTACTCGGCGGCCCGGTGACACCACCAGCTCCCACCGACACACCCGGCTGTGCGGGTACAAGTTGGGGTAATTGGGAGAGGAGATAGTTCCAGAGGGAGCATTCAACTCGCCTCCACAGGCTGCAGGAGGGAGAGAGGAGAAGTACGACAAAGACAGACACTAAACATAATGTTTTCTAAAGAAAATTAATGTCTACTTATTGATCTGAGCTTAAGTAAATTACATTTCATCAAATCAGCCATAGTCTTATATTTAACTTACTCACTTACTGTGTATGACATATTAAACATATTAAGGTGCTGTAACTAAGCAACTTCAAATTTCACCTCAGTTATTCAAAATTCAATGAAATTCTTTTAGTCCACAAAATGTCAAATGTAATCATAATGCCTATCACAAGTCACCAGAGCATTTTTATTTTGATTAAGTTGTCTCTCCAACAATGAATATGGAATGAGACACAAGCAAAGAGACACCTGGTGAACAACAAAGCCTAATTTAGTGGTAAGTCTAACAGAAAGAGTGCTCAGTCACTTTAAAATTAATTCCAGTCAGAGGGATACCTACTCAAACCCACGATGACTGTATGTAAAAAGGACATTAACTTCAAATGTACAAAAAGTGTCTCACAAAGATCCTACATGTTGATGACAACATTAGTTTATATGCACACTAACATCCATTACATGTCTGCACCTTCTCTGTTGTTCCTCATGTTTCTTCCATTTTTCCCTGTTAAAGGAGTTTTTGGGGAGGTTTTGGTTTTCTAAGTGACATTACCAGGACAGAGGGTGTTATGCTTTGTAATAATTGTAATGCCCCTAATGGTGATCTTCTCATTTAGTAATGTTGAGCTGTGTAAATAAAATTTACTTGATGTGACAATTGATGATGTTTGAGAATTTCCTTTGCAGAAGAAGGGCTCCTTTGTAGCTTTCACCTCCAGGTGTGCTCCGGTTGATCCTAACGCCTATACATTCTGACTTCAATTTGCAATGTGTTCAAGTTGTACCCTATTGATATATTTTTCCAACCTGCTTACAATGTTACTACTTACTTTTGTAATAGTTAAAGTGTCTATTAAATACATTTTGATGTTCTGAACTTTTTTGTGTAATTTTGTCATAGGGAACTTGTTAAAATTATAACAGTAACACTGTCTTGATTTTAACAATTTGTATGTTATGGTATGACAACAGTTGAAAAATGGAAAAAAGGTCTGTATAATTTACTCTAAGAAAGTTGCAAAATATCTGTATACCAAACTGTACAATCCACACAAAATCCCAAATCAACTAAAATTGATAGTGATAAGGGAAAAATAAAATATGAGTGGCAATCTCTACTTTCTTTCTCTTTAGTAGAATTAACTGCTTCACTTCAAGTGTTTCTGGTAGCAGCTTCACTGGTAGCCAATTGTTTCTAAATCTACACCAGCAAGACTTCCAGATGTCCTCCATGTGATAAGGTAAGTCAGGAGGTTCAACAATATATATTTTATGTTGGGAACATCAACATTTGTTCACTTGATACCTTGAGGATTACAAAACAAGTAAATTAGAATAATTTATCAGTGGGGAGCATGGGGACCCTACTAGAAAGAATGTCTCAACTACTTACCGTCAACACTGGCCTCAAATGACAGACTGAAGCCTGCTGCATTTCCATTGGTGTCACTAATAAACCTGACATAGGCAAAACTGTCAGATGTGTCCATGGAAGCTGGAAGGTTACTGCCGCAGTGACGGCCCAGTAGGCGCCCTTCATACACACAGTACAACAGAGGAGATTTAATCTTAACTGTCCTGTCATGTCAGTGTCAAGTGATGTGGCTTTTGCCAGTGCAGTCCTTTCTTTCCATTTATATCTTTTTCATTTAATTCTCATATGGGAAAATAAACTTGTGCTGGGAAAATAAATGCGCAATAAAAACATTTGTGATTAAACAGACAAGAAATAAAAAAATTCTCAACAAATATGTGTTTAGTCTGAATGTGAGGTGAACTTAAATTTCTCACAATAAACAGAAGAAGCACCAATTGCAGCACACAGACGATATGTGCATGTATAACTTATTTCAAAACAAATCTGGAACTCCAGTTCTTCTGTTGCTCACATTGAAACATTTTCAACTCTTGCTAATGCATCTTTGATGGGAAATTTTCATTTTGACTAACATAATCATGCTGAAAAGTCATGTTAATTCATTCTGTACTCTGATGGTGTCTCTTAAGACACAAAAAAAGAGTAGCTGAATGGATCCTCGCTTTCTCACCTGAGGCATTGTACTCTCTAATCTCTACAAAGTCAGCAGAGCATCCTGGAGAGGTCTGCAGGTTGAAGTTCCCATAGCTGAGAGTGAGGTAGTGTCCTGTGGGCCCCTCCAAATACCACTCACAGCTAGAGCTGTCAGGATAGTTGGCTCCTGGGAAGCCAGGGCTGTGGATTGTACCCCTCTGACCAATGTAGGTGCCTCCACATGTTGCTGTGAGGAATATGAGATACAAAATAACAGTACAGTTATTACTGTTTAACTATTCTATTTCTTTTACAATCTTGATACAAATACTATTGGTCATTTTGCTGTGTCTCCATGACCCTCGGTTTCCTATTTTTGAAGAGAAAACAACGAGTATAACCTTAAACCTGTCGTCAAACCTTTCACCTATGATTTGAAAAGTTTCCTGTTTTTGGCACCATCCAGTATTAGTGTCACCATAAGAAACAGTACCGGTTCACACTTGTGCAGCAATAAGAATTTCAAGTGACATGTTTTCAAATATAACAAAGCCTGCATTTGACATAGAGTGGCCCACAGTGTCTGTTTTTGTACATAAAGATGTTTTTTTTGCTTGCTGTGTCATAATTTGGATCCATATTTAAAAACCAAGCACTGGATTTCGAAAACCATCTTCAGATTGCGTGTGATGACTGTGATTTACTTACCTATGGAGTACTTTGCCTTAAAGCCTTTGTGCGTCACACTGGTGTCAGTACGAAACCTGAGCAGCATCGAGGAACTTGTTGAATGTTGGGTAGATGGTTGGGTGTTGCCACAGAGCCGAGAAATTAAGCCAGCATTGGAGGTTGAGCCATCACGCAGCTCCAAGAAGTCATACATACAGCTGAGAAATACATGTATTAATATCTAAAATAATGATTCATGTTCCCCAAAGCATTGCTTAAAAATTTAAATACAAAAGACAATTTCCCTAATGAAAGTTGAGATGTAAGGGCAAGCTTCCTCCATCAATGTCTTTCCCATAACCACATTTCAGGTAACCAAACTCTAATGAAGTCATATCAAAATAAAAAGGCAGAATACATTAAGCGAAAAATAGCGTAAAAATAACCCAACAGCCTGAATAGAGAGCAGCAGCTGTACCTGCCAGTGGGCTCAATGTAGAATTCATCCTCAAAGTCAATTTGGACAGCTTCTCCATTTGGCACAGTGATGACCCAGATACAGTCAATGTTTTGAGGGTAGTTCTGAGGGTAGTTAGGTGAAGTGATATACCCCGGAGGATCATTATCATTCAGCTCAATGAAGCCTCCACATGCTGTAGGAACAGAGTAAGAATAACTTGATATTGGACCACTTTGTAAGGCATCAGACAAAACTGATGCCATATGACGCTCCAAGTTTCAGAACTACAACCCGTATGTTATTTTATTAAGCTGCCTTAGCACCACTACGACTAAAAATATGCAGAGTTAGCAACAAGCAGTCCCTATTTATAATGTAATGTAACAACTGTGGCTGGATTACTTTGATAATGAAGAAAATGTGATGGTGGAAGTTGTGATTTTTAAGCCAATTTATAGACGTTTATTTCCAGAGGACATAGAGATGACACACTCAGAAAATACAAGTCAAATCATGTCTGTGTGCTTGGATTTGGCTTTTGATTTTTGATGCAAATTCTGGCAATCAGTTGCTATGGGTCAGAAAGTACTTTAATTACCTCCATGAACTGTGTGTCATAGTCACTTATGCTCAATCATCTGT
Source organism: Pempheris klunzingeri (assembly GCF_042242105.1). Lineage (NCBI taxonomy): Eukaryota > Metazoa > Chordata > Actinopteri > Acropomatiformes > Pempheridae > Pempheris > Pempheris klunzingeri. The sequence goes on from NC_092032.1 coordinate 580,523, forward strand.
TAACTGTTTGAAAGTATTTACTTTCCCATTATCTTTGCCTTCAGTTACTTGATGGCATTATATGAAACTGCTGTACGAATGTCAACTATGTTGATGCTGTGATGTATTGAACTGTGACAGAAAAAAGAATTGTAGTGTGACTGAAAAAAGAGTGGTGGTTGTACCCTGACTGTGGGCTTCAAAGGTCAGCTTGAAGCCACTGGCCTCATTAGAGGCATCCGACACAAAGTGAATAAAGAGGTGGTTGTCAGTGGTCTGGAGGAGGGATGGTGGACTTGAGCCACATAGACGTCCCCCCAGTAGTGGAGATGAATTATCCGGACCATTCTTAAGCTGTGGAGACAGCAGTGAATCAATAATAACTGGGAGTAATGAAACAAACAATTCATCAAGTGATTCTCAAGCAGAGTGAGACTGTTCTGCTCATTAGGCTTCATTCACTCTACTGACTGGTGAAAGTTCCCCACCTGGCAATAAACTGGATGGGAAGGGATATCAGGATACTACCGTAAGTAGCCAATAGGTGGTGTTGCAGGTCCCTTTCTCTGGTGGTTATTCTGGTTTGACATAGATGTCCTGTGATCCACTCACTGTGTTCACATGCACTTAGGTAAGCTGTTACATACAACTGGGTTAGGGTACTCCCACCTGTCTGTAGAACTACTGTCTTGGGAAAGAGCGGCACTTTTGCCAGTTGCCTCCTGTAATGCTCACTAATTTACTACGTGTATTTGGTTCATTCATATTTCCGCTGCCATCTACGGTTTGGTATTTATTCTTCTGTCTGCACTCTACGTGTACACACTGAATGCATAGTGTCATTGTTGTGCCATTCTTTGCAAGCTGTGATAGTAACATATTTTAAATATGAAGTCATTGCCCAAGTTTTCTATAATTCCAGCCATTTTATACATCCAAGTTGAAGTTGAAGTTATCCCTTCCAATTGTTAACTCAGGCTCTTGACTGATCATCAAAAGAAATATTATGCTGACCTTCAGTCAGCAAAACTGACTAAACTGTGTCTTGTGGCAGCGTGGATCTTGGTTTTAACGTTTATTTGCAATTTGTAGATTTTGCAGTCCATATAATGTTTACCTCCAGGTAGTCTCCCGAGCTGCATCCAGTTCCATAGCCTTGAATCTGGAAGGGAGTCTGGAAGGTGACAGAAACTCTGAAGCCTGGTGTTACCATCACATGCCAGCTACAGTCCAAACCAGGCAGGTAGGTCTGGGGGTAGTGGGGGCTGCTCAGCACACCCCTGTCCACATGCAGGAGACCGCCACAACCTAAAAAGACAAATACTATGAATATTATTACTGTTTTACAGGTGGATTTTTGTTTTAATCATTGCCTCATGCTAATGTTTTGCTTATTTGTTATAATGTTGTACATGTTGTGCTGGCTGCACAGCTCTATTCAATAAAGCGTCTTGAGATAACGTTATGAATTGGTGCTATATAAATAAAGATTGATTGATTTTCATTTTTGCATTTAAATGTCCATGAAATTTCTTTCATTCTTTTTCTTAGAATCTCCATATTGCTGCAGAAAATGAGAAATTAGCAGGAGACTGTTAATGTTTTTCTAGCAACGTATGCTGCTAGGCAACAGATACTGTGATGTGAGCATTCAAATGAATGTGCATGTTTAAGACCAGGCTTCAATTTGGTTGATGCAACCGAGTTAGCAGATAGAACCAGGCTGAGTAAAGACCTGTTGGTGCAACTGGCTCCTGGGTTCTTAGGTACAAAAGCTGTCAGTGCTTCATTTCTCTCTTTTCCTAAAGAAGGTATCCACCCTGCATCATCTTCTGTTCCTTTTGCACCATTCAACACCTTGGAAGCACATACTTGACACTACATAGTGCTATTTGTTGTTGCTAGCTGCGTTTAGTTTGGATGAATTATGCTTCAATTAAAGTCTTGCTGGGACTCCTTAGTCGTTACATTACAGCCAGTTCTGTTTCTGCAAATTAGCGGTTTAAAATTTATTTTAAATTTTTTTTTATTCTATTGTAACAGTTGTTGGTACTTGTAATTTCCTCTTTCCATACTCATCTGCAGGTCGTCCAAGATACTGCAGCAAGATGGCCATTGTATATACCCAAAATAGGGCTTGAAAGATGCCACTTCTCACAGAAAAGTTGATATATGTGCACTTGTACAGACACCTTGAGCCCGATATACAAGCATTTTGGGAATTGGTGATCCAGATGGCAAGGTAATGAATTGAAGCCAGATTTGATGATGATCCTCATCACACATTTCATTTCTCCTCATAAAATACAGCCACTTTGTTATAAACATTCAGGCCTTGTGGTGTTATATAAAATGAATAAATAATGTTATCAATTTGCTTCTGATGTATGACCTCTGGAGTAGGAGGCATTAAAGCCTCGTCCATTAACGCTGCTGTCTGAGGAGAAGTGGATGAACATGGAGTCTCCTGTTGAGTGGAGAGGACCTGGAGGATCCCGACCACACACACTGGCAAGCATGGGGGATAGACTGCTTGCACCTGGGAACACACACACACACACACACACACAAAGAGGGGGGAATTATGATATGTCCAAAAGAACAAAAAGACCTACAGTGGGGCAAAAAAGTATTTAGTCAGCCACCAATTACGCAAGTTCTCCCACTAAAAGATGAGAGAGGCCTGTAATTTTCATCATAGGTACACCTCAACTATGAGAGACAGAATGAGAAAAAAAAAAAAATCCAGAAAATCACATTGTCTGATTTTTAAAGAATTTATTTGCAAATTATGGTGGAAAATAAGTATTTGGTCAATAACAAAAGTTCATCTCAATACTTTGTTGGCAATGACAGAGGTCAAACGTTCTCTGTAAGTCTTCACAAGGTCTTCAAACTGTTGCTGGTATTTTGGCCCATTCTTCCATACAGATCTCCTCTAGAGCAGTGATGTTTTGGGGCTGTCGCTGGGCAACACGGACTTATAACTCCCTCCAAAGATTTTCTATGGGGTTGACATCTGGAGACTGGCTAGGCCACTCCAGGACCTTGAAATGCTTCTTACGAAGCCACTCCTTCGTTGCCCGGGCGGTGCATTTCATCTTCTTTCTCCTCCAAACACGACAAGTTGAGTTTTTACCAAAAAGTTCTATTTTGGTTTCATCTGACCATATGACATTCTCCCAATCCTCTTCTGGATCATCCAAATGCTCTCTAGCAAACTTCAGACGGGCCTGGACATGTACTGGCTTAAGCAGGGGGACACGTCTGGCACTGCAGGATTTGAGTCCCTGGCGGCGTAGTGTGTTACTGATGGTAGCCTTTGTTACTTTGGTCCCAGCTCTCTGCAGGTCATTCACTAGGTCCCCCCGTGTGGTTCTACGATTTTTGCTCACCGTTCTTGTGATCATTTTGACCCCACGGGGTGAGATCTTGCGTGGAGCCCCAGATCGAGGGAGATTATCAGTGGTCTTGTATGTCTTCCATTTTCTAATAATTGTTCCCACAGTTGATTTCTTCACACCAAGCTGCTTACCTATTGCAGATTCAGTCTTCCCAGCCTGGTGCAGGTCTACAATTTTGTTTCTGGTGTCCTTTGACAGCTCTTTGGTCTTGGCCATAGTGGAGTTTGGAGTGTGACTGTTTGAGGTTGTGGACAGGTGTCTTTTATACTGATAACGAGTTCAAACAGGTGCCATTAATACAGGTAATGAGTGGAGGACAGAGGAGCCTCTTAAAGAAGAAGTTACAGGTCTGTGAGAGCCAGAAATCTTGCTTGTTTGTAGGTGACCAAATACTTATTTTACCGCGGAATTTACCAATTAATTCATGTCAAATGTCCCTTCCTATCCTATTCCCCATCCCAGAGTATCCCTTCTTTAGTAGATTATAAACTGGAAGGCTAAAGCTAAAGAGTTTGATCGCTCATGTCCCTGCCAGGGACCCATAGCAGAGAAGACCTCTTAGACTGGCCGCCCTTGTACGTCAATCAAGTCGCAAATGCCATTCATTTACGTTCCTTCATTCTAAACCGCTCAGTCCTAATTAGGGATGACAGATGATGGACTAAAATCGATTTTTTTTAATGTCACACGATCTACCGGCACGTATTGAGCCCCTGTCGAAACTCAGTTTGTAACATCACTGTGCTCACAGGCTGATTTTGATGTGTAAAATCACTGATTAACAGCTACCTACAAATTTGCTGTTTTTTCATTACTGTCTCAACCTGTAGGGTTTCATGTCTTACCATCTCTGATGACAAGGCTGTCAAAGTAGCAGGTGGGGTAGTCCTCCATGTCCAAAGACAAGAGGTTAAACTCTACTGTCGCATCTGGAGAACGTATCAGCCAGGTACACTCCTGGTCAGGAGGGTAGTTCTCAGGCCAGCCAGGAGAAAAGAGAAAGCTGGGAGTCTCCCCGGCCAGTAGCATTCCACCGCATGCACCTGACAGCATACATACATAGAAAACACCGGTACATTCAGATGGTGCACCTCCAACACAGGAAAAGCATGGCCATGTAATCATTACTGTGAGAACATCCATCCAATAATAACTTTTACCACACAGACACAAGTGATTAATTGACTTAATTAAGTGGGCAGTGTATCCATAATAAACAAATTATACATAATTTCCTAATGTAACAGGCTAGAATAAACATAGCTCATGAACTTCACTAAACTTCACCTTTAACCTATTTTCTCTGTTTGGGGAGGGGGTATCTCCTGCCATTGTAGTATTTTGAGATTTCTGTGTGTGAAGACTACATAGAATGTCATGATATGTGTGATAACACTGCAGCGTTGACACTGTGACTTTCTATCTATTATATCATAGCCCCTGATATATTGAGATCTCTCTTGGCTGAGAGGTAGAGTGGGTCGTCCATCAGTCGAAAGGTTCGATCCCCAGCTCCTATGGGTCAACATATCTAAGTGTCCTTGGGCAAGACACTGAACCCCAACTTGTTCCTGAAGCAGCTTCAGTGTGTGAATGTGTGTGAAAGAACAGTCTCCTCCAAATTAGATTCCTCCTGTATGAATCATGTGTGAGACTATTCTTTCACAATCATTCACACACTGAAGCTGCTTCAGGAGCAAGTTGGGATTCAGTGTCTTGCCCAAGGACACTTCAACATGCTGAATTTGAGGAACCTGGGTCGAACCACCAACCGTCCAATTGATAGACAACCTACTCTACCTATGAGCCACAGCCGCCCCAATACAAAAAACAGAAAGTAGGTGTGAATGTAAGCGTGACTAGTTGTCTGTCCTATGTATCAGCCTTATAACTGACTGGTGAAGTATCCAGGGTGTACCCCACAAGCCTTGAAGCAATTATAGCTGACAGATTGATGGATCTCCACAAATTGATTTTTTGACTATTTGATTATTGATAAATGGTTTGATTAATGCAAAGTAAAAGTAGCAAACAAGGTCGTCCCCTGTCTACTTTACTTGTTTTGGCCAGAGAGCCTGTTGGAGAAACTTAAGTGACTCTGTAACATTCAAACAAGTACCAGAACACTGGCACATAATCCATCAAAATCTGTACTAACTCTAATCAAGATCAATGACACCTTCCGAATGTTTTCTATATACAAGATACATTTTGACAAGTCTCTTGTCTTGCTATTTGGAAAGAGGAGTAGCATGTGTTTCTCCAAATGTTCTCCTTTTCAATTTGGATTAGATTTTGCTTTAAATATTTTGGCATTTCCTTTACAACCAAGCTTTCTGACTGAGACTAATCTTCTGCTCTTTGTGAAACAAATGAAATTGGCTGTTCAAAGATATTCAAACTTATCTAAATCTATGTACCTCAGGTATCAGTATTTCAAGCATACATACAACATACAAGTCGGACAGAAGTCAGGCCTTTTAACACAGTGGCTTCATATGTGATAGATATTATCATATCATAAGCTCATGAAAATATTATGAATGCTAAGGTGTTTTGTAAAACAGATACAGACTGTTGTTTTTCGGAACTGGCTCAAATAAAATATAGGTTCATGTTCAAACTTAAAAGGCTGAAAGTGACTCATCTCTAGTTACTGATATACCTTCTTCTCTGTGCCATGATCACTGTAAGAGATCCACTGTTTAACACTCAACTATGCCAAAGAATAGCCAACACGCTGGGACAAAGTGATTTTACACAAAGAAAAAAATAACTAATATGTATAACAGTTGTGGGTTTTACAAGAAGGCACAAATAATTAAGAATACATTGTAAAGAGCATTTCACAAAGTTTATATAGTTTCTCCTAACTCAAGAACTCACAAAAGGTAGTATGACTTTCTCCTTGGGCAACAAGAGGTGTACTGGTTACAGTTCACTGTGTTTGATTTGTGATCATTAATGCATTACATTGGATGCTGAATTTACAAGAAGGCAGAAATTATAAAGAATTTGTCATAGACACCACTTTCTCCTCTGGCAACGAAGGAGTAGCCTGTATTACACTGAACGGTGAAATCAATTGAAACATGTGCTGCTTGTTTCTGGAGCCCAAACACACCATTTGCACCACGGTAGACCTTTGTTTACCCTTAAAGGGCCATTGATGTATTGTCCTTATGGATTTCCAGCCCCCACAAGCTAGATTGTCACACTGGCCCTGTTCAGATTTGTCAGTAACATGTGCTCCCACAATCCAATCTTACATATCACAATACGAATCAGATTATGTTAACTACTCTGATGGAGCGCAGGACAAAGTTTTGGTGAGCAGGCACATGGAGATGTTAGAATGTTAGGTCCACAGAAAACAGAAGATATTAAAAAAATATTTTTTAAATTTGATTGAATGGTGTAATCATAAAAATATTTAATATTATATTATATTATATACAATATTATATACAATATTTCAGAAGGAAGAAAGGACCAAACGTCCATATGTTCCAAAAGAACAAAAAAAACTGTGTATTACTGACTGATTCTGTGTCAGTTGTTTTTGTAAAGAAAGCACCTTCACATGGTGTAATTGAATGAATGAGCCTGTTTGCAGTGGTGCAGCAATTCTGAATGGCTGGCACTGTACCTTTATGTTTGAGTGTGCAGCATCAGACAGTATGCTGGTCTTATATGTTGTGTGGCTTATACAAAGGGGCTCAAAGGGACTATCTGACCTGGTGTGATAGTGGGTGGTGGTCCAGACTCCTGGACAGCAGTCCATTCCACGAGGAATCCTCGTCCTCCCACCACTGAATCCGACTGGAACTGCAGGGTTACAGTGCTTGCAGAACTTCTTAAGGGAGGGGGCAAGTTTAGACCACAGAATGTCCCAATGGGGTAGTAATGAACGCTGGGGCCATCGAATATCTGGCGAAAAATAAGGATGGACAATGAATGAGGTAGTACCACATGGTAAATGTATATCACCTTTCTCATCCTTTTAACTACTCAAAGCGCTGAAACGCTTCATTCACTTGATCATACACCATTCATACACTAATGACATTTTTGGGGTTCAGCATCTTGCCCACTTTGGAGCAAGATGCTGAACACAATCTTACTTTGAGCTGGTCGTAGTAGCAGTCGTAAAGGTCCTCTATGTCCATGTCCAAGAAGCGGATCTGGATGTAGCTGTCTCCCTCCACAGTTATGGTCCAATGGTAGTGGGCATTATTGGGGTATGTTCTGGGATACAGTGGAGATGCTATCTGACCAAACTCCCCCGTCACATCATTGCCGTACACTGAGAAACAGTGAAGAAGTCAGAGTTAGATTTCTTATTGTCTCATGCGAAGTTTCAAACCAATGCACCTAGAATCACGTATGAAGACATTTATCAGTTTGAACTTAATACATCAAGTTGACCCATGCGATGCATCTACTGCACCAGGGCCAGCTGAAGAGAACAAGCTGAGATTGAGGAGAAAGATGAGAGAAAGGGAGATGATGATGTACAGAGGTGGTGAAGGGATTCTTCAGAATCTAGTGGGTTATGATTAGGGGCTAGGTGGTTTTTATTGTTAAACTATTCCAGTTACAGCTATTAAAATGAGCTTATTTTGAAGTATAATAAATTCTCATATATTCATCAATTATTTTCTACAGAGATCCTTAAGGAGGTAGTTTCCCTAAAGTACAGCAGTACCAAAGTAAAATGGGTTTTGACATCAACATCTGAACCTTCAGTGAACTGTGAGATGACCGCCAAACCATAAATGTCTATTACTAAAACATACATGTTTGGCAGGCATGGATTCTAAATTATGATAGCTATAGCTTACCATTGTTATTTTCCTTCCTCACATAGCGTAAAAACGGCAAGCCCCAAAAACCACATCTTTACCTCCCATTCAAAAATTACATTTCGCGCTACTGGATGGCAGCCATCTTGAATTTCTGGGTCAAGATGGTGTCTTAACGTCAAACTTATGTCTGAATCAGAATCTTCGTGGTTGACAAAAAAGCGTCTTGATGCAAGATTTTAGGCGCTTTGGCTCAAAACCTAACTTTTCAAGATGGCACCAGTGGCCAGCATGGGTTTGGGATTTTTTGGGGGGGACGAGGAGGAGAGTACTACTACTACTACTCAAAATTATTCAACCCCCTCTTGTTAAGCATCTTTGGGTCTTAGTAGAGCACTCTTTTGCTGTTATGATCTGCTGCAAACGTAATGCATGACCAGACACCAGGTTCTGACAGTGTTCCTCAGCAATCTAAGCTCATTCCTCATGGACAACATGGGCTTATTATGTGCCTTACTATAGAAACTGAAACCTCAGTGCCTGCTGCTGCCAAGTCTTACTGCAGGTCTTTTGCAGTCACTTGAGGATTTTTGTCCTCCTGCCTCAGAAATCTGGTGGCAGCTTTTAATTGCTTCTTCTTTCTGCCACATCCAGGTAATGCAGCCAGTGCTTTTAGCTTTGAACTTGTGAATTTTGCTTCCAACAGCATCTCTTGGAACATTCAGAGTCTTTGCTATCTTTTTGTATCCTTTTCCTTGTTTGTGCAAAGCAATCATCTCCTCTCTTAACTTTTTGGACTATTCTCCTGACTTGACTCGCATTTCTAACATGCAATCAAATGTCACTGCAAAGAAACCCACAGCCAATCCAGGTATTTGATGGGTTCTATCTCAAGCACATCTGATGCAGCTAATGAGGCCCTTGATTAGTTGGATCAGATGTGCTTGAGACAACGCCTGATTTGCAAATGAGTGCTCTTATGATGGATTCTATTCAGGGGGTTGAATAATGTTGAGACTGCAGTAGTCATTGAAAGTGGCATGTGTTGAATTTGGAGAAACCACCTGTAATATTAGTTGTGTTGTTCTTGTTTGAGCTGCTACACAGTGTAAAACAGTTTGTAAATTATAAATTGGAGGAATATTTTAAACTGTTATGGTTTTGGAGTTTTGAGGTGGGTTCTGGATCAAGCAACTTTTTAGTTAGGGACAGCTTGTTTTCACCCCACATCATAATCGTGTGAGAGATGAACACTTTGAAAACATTGCATACAATCAGCAGTTGTAAGTAATGTTGCAGTGAAGTTGGTGGTCCTGAGACATAAAGTATTCGTTTAGTGAGTTAATTTTGCTGTATTTGCTACACTTTTTGTATTTTAATGTTGTCTAGTGTGTTTTTACTCTATCTTGATCTTGTTCTTTTCTTTCTATAGTATCAATGGCAAGACAAAACATACCACGTTTGTGTTTTGCGTCCTTGCAAAAACAAAAGAAAAAAAAAAGATCATTCTCAACACGTGTTAACTACACTCAAAGTGAGTCTGACAAATGAGCTGACAACGATTTTTAAATAATCCAAAGGTAATCCAAAGTATTTAGATTATGTTACTTAGCTTGAACAATAATGGAATATTTCACAAATGACATTTTTGGGCATGTATTCAGTAATTTGCACATTTTAAAAGTGAGCCCACACTGTTTGTGTGACATTCTGTGCCTGTGATTCTGTGTTAATCAGGTATATTGCGTAGCGGAAAGAACATCCTCCTCTGTGTGTGTGTGTGATGTGAATATTGTTGTTTTAAGACTCAAACAAATGAAGTGATCATGGTTTTCATGGTTTGTGCTCTATCCAAAGTACAAATTGTATTATTTTCAAAAGGGGCTCTGCCCGTTTCATTTCTGCCACCTTGCTGCTGAAATAACAGTCTTAATTTAATGTAAACAAGACTGTCTTCACACACAGTCACTCACAGTGTGAGAAGGTGGCTCTGAATCCTGCTCCGCTAGTCAGTGCGTCTGAGACAAATTTAACCCACAGGATGTGACCAATCACAGAGGTGTAGTTGGTAGGGAGCGAGTTTCCACAGAAGCGACCAACCAGAGGCCCAGTGGAGCTCTCCTCTCTGATTTCCAGATAGTCATTATGACAGCCAGCATCTCCCTGCAGGTGAAAGACACTGAGCAAAACACAAGAAAACTGTCACTGATATTCAGTAATGAAGGATCCTCTCAATAAGTATGAGACATTTAACTAGAAAGTTCTCACACAGAGAATGTGTAATGGTCATCTTGCTGGCAACCTTCACTATCTGGCTTAGTTTGTCTTTACTGTCTCTGTTCTTAGGGCATTTTCCGGTAGCATTTTACTGATCAACAATTAATTGATTATCAGATTGCTCAAAAGAAAAAAAAACATCTGTTGCATACTTAATAATTTTCTATGTTTGGATCTGTACCAAGTTTTAACATTTTTCTTTCTTTTACCACTTTTCTTCTCTCTGCTGCATATGAGAATGTGCTGCAAGTGTTACAACCTACACTGTCAGTAACACATGGGATGGGACTGATTTGCATTAAGAAGCAAATCCCTTCTGTCTATTAGAAAGTGAAAAGGGGTGAATTTTACTTCTCAACACACTGTTTTCAGTAAGTGGCCTCTGTCACTGGGCCAAGACAAAGCTCACATTAGCTCATTAAGATGAGTGATATATCAGTGGTTACAATAACCAAAAATAAGGGTGCTTATCTCACGTTGCGCTACAAAGTGAAAATGTGCCTTCAGTACTAAACTGGATGAAGACTGAAAACAGACAACATCAGCTGTCTGTGAACATCAAACTAAAACTGCTCACACTGGTAAAGAGTCAAAGGTCGTTGATCAGGCTGGAGAAAGAGCAAAGAGGCTATGACATCTGACACCAGAGATCATCTTTAAACAGAGACAGGGGTACACCAACACCTGTATGACCAGAAGTACTTTCATGTTATGACACCAAAGCAGTTTCCATTTACTGAGGAAGCTTATGTGATACTGTTGAAAACTCCAGAAAAAGCTACTAAGTCGACCTCAAATTTAGAATATTTAACCACAGATATGTTTCAAAGGTCAAGAGGGAATCTCGTACATAAATGAGAGCTGGACGCTGTTTCCTGGTGAGCTTCTGATGGTCCACACACACTCCACATTAGGCGGATAAGCATCTGGATAGTTGGGACTGTTAAATGCACCACTCTCCATCAACAGATCTCCTCCACAACCTGAAGATAAGGAAGAGGTGAGAAGAATGAGTTTTCCTGGTGATCGTGTCAGTATCAGTGTGTTTGTGCATTAGAAGAGAATGATTTTGACTTTGCAGTGATCAGTTTTCAATGTGTCCAACTAGACTGTGAGCAGTACATCCTAGTACGACTTACTGGAGGTGGATGCTGAATAGGTGGCTCTGAACCCTTTGCCGGAGACAGAGTAGTCAGAGATGAAGTTCACCACCAAAGAGTTACTGAAGGATGTCACTGGGTGGGGTAATTCAGATCCACAGTACCTCCCTGAAAAGATAGATTTATTTATTTCTATTATTATATTTATATTTCATATTTTTAATTCAATTTAAGGCTGCACATGATTTCATTAATTGAACAAGCTGTGGACTTGTTACATTCAACCAAAGTGAGCTCAGTAATGTAATCACATATCACATGTAATGACATTACTGTATAACTCTAACCCGTAGAACTACCTATGGAAGGTGCCTGGTAATTGTCTCCGTCCAGGATATTCACAGCATCATGGGAGCAGTTGGAGTTGATCATCTCTAACTCAAAGTCAGTGAATGACAGGGTCACATGGTTGACTAGCCACAGAAAGACATATCAAAGGTTAAAACACACAATGCACAACATTTTATGTAAACCATGTGGAACAATATGAATTTCTATTCCGATTAGATTAAACAATGCAACTCACATGGTTCCTGTGCTCTGATTATCCAACTACAGTTCTGATTGGGTGGGTATGATGCTGGGTACCGTGGTGATGCAATTGCCCCACCATCATTGTCTGTTAAGATGGTTGCACCACAAGCTGTTGAAAACAAACAAAAACAAAATGACATGGTCTTCCACCCCTCAGTCACTAGGACATGAAGGTTCTACAATCTACAATAGGACATGGAAGACAACAAACGACAGACAAAGACTCACAGAATAGAACTCTTTATGTAGACCATCTTAATGAGACTAATGCTTCTTTGTTATTGAAATAATGGACTTAAGGCTTATCTTACATCAAACAATGGAATATTGTCAAGCTTTGTCCAACAGAGTGATGGTAAATGGTCTGTATTTGTAGAGCTCCTTTCTAGTTATTTCAACTACTCAAAGCGCTTTACATGACATCCTCATTCACACATCATTCATACAGGAGGAATGTAATTTGGAGGAGACTGTTCTTTCACACTCATTCACACACTGAAGCTGCTTCAGGAGCAAGTTGGGGTTCAGTGTCTTGCCCAAGGACACTTTGACATGTTGACCCATAGGAGCCGACCTTCTGATTGAGGGACAACCCACTCTACCACTGAGCCACAGCCGCCCTCGCTCGTCTCCTCCTCCAAAGTGATGACTATTATTATCATTATGTTTCTGAGGTGTATGTGTATATGTACACACCCCTCCAGACTGCATTTATAGTTAGAGGCGTAACCAACAAGAAAACCAGAGAGCTGTCCATGGGTGAAAAACAAGCAATTGTGAAGCTGAGAGAAGATGGAAAATCAATCAGAGTCATTGCACAAACATTGTCCATAGCCAGTACAGCCAAGTCAATCTCCAGACTTCAACCCTATAGAGCATGCATTTTACCTGCTAAAGAGCAGACTGAAGGGAGAACCCCCCCAAAACAAACCACAACTGAAAGAGGCTGCAGTGAAAGCCTGGAAAAGCATCACAAAAGCAGAATGCAAAAGTTTGGTGATGTCAATGGGTCACAGGCTTGATGCAGTTATTGCAAGCAAAGGATTTGCAACTAAATATTAAGTCTTTTCACGTTAATCTATTTTAAGTCTATCTGTTCCAATACTTGGACATTTGGTGTTCGGTTACAAATAATGCTATCTTCTAAGTTGTGTATCACATCCAGATGTAAATACCTGGAAATAAAAGCTGAAATGTTGATCTCTTGTCTCATATTCATCTTTTGATGTCAAACCCAAATGTTTTCAGTCTACAGCAAAAATAAAGGAACTGGCCTCACTGTTCCAATACTTTTGGAGGGGAGTGTACATACATAACTATATATTGTTTTATTTTATTTTTATTTCATCTTTTTCTATTCTATTCAACATTTATTTTTTTTGTACACATGTTCTTTGTGTATCCAGCATTAAGGGGCTACAACTTGCATTCCATTGTGCAACCCAGTGTTGTAAAATGATACATGACCTGGATAGCTTGTCATAAATATAGATAGATAATAGATAATAATAATAATAATAGATAATAGATAGATAGATAATTTCTCACTTGAAAGTAAATGCAGTTAAGTTTAAATCAAAGTTTATCGCTACATTCTACTTGTTTGCTTTTACAAATGCCTGTACTGCAATTTGTCAAATTCTTCTTTCCTATCTCCACCTCATCCTTCCTTGAAGCTTGCTTATATTCTATCTGTGGTGGTTACATCACTTTTAGTACACTTTGGTTTTGTTTGCCAAATGCATCACATGATATATATATTATACAATCATTTGCTTCAGTCATAGAAAGTGGAATAAGAAATCTGAGATCAGTTGTGAACTTTGTGCACCCTTGCGCTAACTTGACAGTAGCCTCAGATTAAAAAAACATGTTGTGGTCTAAACAGGACAGCAATTCTGTGATTGTGAAAGTCCTGTAGTCTGCATTTCAAATAGCATTAGTGAGTCCTTAAAATGACTGATTTAATATCTCATCCATGTGATTCAAACAGAGCAGTTAAAGGAAACTCACCCTCAGAGAAGCGAGCACTGAAGCCACGGTGGCTGCGACTAGAGTCGGACCTAAACCGGACATAGATGCTGTTTTGGGTGGATGTGATGGAGTGAGGAAGACTGGTGCCACATACACGGGTGAGCAGAGGAGAAGATATGGTAGGTCCATCATGGATCTACAGAAGGACAGACATATACTTTCAGTATAACTGTGCAGCTTTGAATGTTAAGCACAAGCATTGCGGCTGAGTCACTCTGGGCGCACACAGCTCTTTCATTGAGATTTCAGCTGTGACACACCTCTGAAAATCCAGGTTTTAGCTAGAAACAGTAAATGTCACAGCTTTAATGCGTAGACCTGTGGAGAGAAGACACTCTGCTGAACACGTACATGTAGTTTGATGTCTCTAACTTCTAAATTGAGAGAGTGGAGCAGGTTAGAAAAGTGTTTGTTTCTGCCTCCCTCCTGAAGTTTGTGCTCTCAGTTAACGTGGCAGTCAATGAGGCAGTTGGTTGGCACTCCTGTCGCTTCGAGGCTCATGGAGGCAGCTGTGTACGTTTTTTTTTGTTTCCGTGGCCACATTACTGCGACGGGCACGATTTTCCTTACATTTTGATGCATAAATGGTAAGTCTGAGTGACACACTGTGGGTGTGAGAGCGAGCTAAAAACAAGATTTTCAGACCATTTTTCTGCTCCTCTGCACTCTAGTGATGACGTCACCCGCTCTAGGCAGCGCAATACACACCCATTATAATATGAGATAATATAATATGAGAAGGAGGGAACACGGCATAAAACTAAAACTGTGATATTGCTTATTGACATCGGTTAATTAGTGACGCTTGACACGCAGAAACGCGCACGTGTTGCATTCACAGGAAGTAGGAAATCCCACCACTCAAATCATGCAACCTTAAACCATGAATTACAACAGGCAGCAATGCAGTGTGGCGTCAGCAATTCAGCAGGTATGAATTGCAAATTTTCTAGTTATTATTCATATCTTAACTATTGTCATGTTTGTCAATGTTACCATATTGCTAATTATTAGTCATATTCCTATTGTTGCTATTATTATTTTAGATGTTGTTTGTTGTGCATTCCCCCCACACAATCTCTCTCTCTGTCCAATCTCTACCCAACATGGACCCACAAGGAGTTTTTCCTGCCACTGTTGCCTAATATAATATCTGATGTTGCTCATGCGGGGATTCTTGAATCCTTAATTTTGAATTCTTAAATCGTTGGGTCTTTCTCTTAAAGTGTTCTAGATCTGCTCTTTATGGAAAGCATTGTGAGATAACACTGTCATCAATTGGTGCTCTATAAATAATGATTGCTTGAACTGATTAAATCAGTCACTCACAGCCACATAGTCCCAGGAGCAGCTGCTGTGATATTCAATGTCCAAGTCAGAGAAGTTGAAGAAGACACGGTGGTGGGGATCCACACTTATCACCCAGGAACAGTCCACATTGTTGGGATAGCTGCTGGGATACAAAGGAGAATGGATCTCCCCTGATGGAGCTGTGATTGGGCCTCCACACCCTGCAGGAACAGTAGACAAAGTTTATTAAGAGTGCTGGTGAAAACCGTGTAGCCTGTCTCTGATGTATTCTACATGGAGTTTTTAGTCTAAGGACAGAGGGTGTTGGGTGTCATACAGATTGTAAACCCTGAGGCAACTTATACTTTGTGATTTTGGATGTAAATCAAATTTGACTTGACTTGACTTGTGGTGGTGGTGATGGTGGCAGCAGTATCAATCAATCAATCAATCAATCAATCTTTATTTATATAGCGCCAATGCACAACAGCGTTATCTCAAGACGCTTTACATAAAGAGCAGGTCTAGACCAAACTCTTTAATTAGAGAGAGACCCAACGATTCAGGAATTCAACATTAAGGATTCAAGAATTCCCACATGAGCAGCATCAAATCAAACAGTATCATATGCCTTTTTACATACTCCTAATAGTACAATTATGTACCCCTATCAACAATATTATACCATTAGTCTCTATTACAATAATGACAATCCAAAATACACTCCATCAGCCCAGTATTAGGTCTCCATCGCATTAATCATCACTGTCTCATGCACACTGTGTTAATCACACAGCTGAGTAATCAACTATTCTTAAATCTATTACATGACACTCATTACTCTTATTGTCAGTGCTATAGTCACTGTTAGTATGTTGGTTGCTGTTTGTGTTTTCCCTCTCTCTCTCTCTCTCTCTCTCCAAACCTCCACCCAACACAGACCCTGACAGAAGCCGCCCACATTGAGCCTGGGTCTGTTCGAGGTTTCTTCCTGTTAAAGGGGAGTTCTTCCTGCCACTGTTGCTCAATATAATATCTGATGCTGCTCATGTGGGGATTCTTGAATCCTTAATGTTGAATTCCTGAATCGTTGGGTCTCTCTCTAATTAAAGAGTTTGGTCTGGACCTGCTCTTTATGGAAAGAGTCTTGAGATAATGCTGTTATGATTTGACGCTCTATAAATAAAGATTGATTGATTGATTGATACTGCAAACTGTGGACCGTTACCAACAATGACTACCCGAGTCCATGCCTGTAATTGCTGCAGTACCTCCATTCTACTTGCTACACCTCCCTGGGCCTGGAGAACCATTTTACTTGTAATCAGTTTAGATGTGATATCTTCAATAGGTTTGAATTACTTTCTTTTAAATTGATTGTGAAATCCCAGTTTGCTGCTTGACTGACCAAGCACCCAAACCTGTTAATGCTTTTTGAATTAACTCTCTGAACTGCTAATTTTGAAAATTTACAAGCCTAATTTCACTGAATTACGCCTGTGAGCATATATTTGATTACATTTCTACCTCATTTATGGATAGGTTGATTTATGCATTTGATTCTTTGATTATACTACAGAAAACCACGAGTTAAATGGACAACTGAATTCAGTTTCTCAATCAAGAACTCTTCTATGCAAGCCTCTTAAGCAGCCAACTATTCACACACTTCCAAAATATCTAATAGCTTGGACCTTCTCATGGTAACTTTGCTGACTCCAGTAGATTCTGTTTTCTTAGTGTAGACTAAATCCCCTCATTTTGAACATCTCTATCTTCCTCGACCCTGTGTGAGTGGCGCGGACTCAGCTGTTTCATATATTTCCTTTGCTTATTTCATTTCATTTGAGGCTTTCTTATTACAGGTCCCGTGCCTTTACTCCAAAGGAATAGCAATTTTAACATTCATAAATGTAGTCCTTCCCACTGTATGTCTAGTGAGCTCCAAGACCTTGTTGGATTGTTCATTCTATTACAATGATATAAAGAACGCATTCTAAAAGTTTTATCCTTGAACTGGTACTTTCTTAGGGCTTTTGCCCAGAAAATGCTGAATTACTAGATGTCTTTATGTCAGACCACAAAGCTGCAATGTTTAAAGCTCCTTCCCTAAGTTTTTGAAAACTCATCCCATCGTATGGTCTTGCATTTTTACAGCTAACTTTGCAGCCAAATTCATGATCATAAAATCCTATTCTCTCTGCCCTGTTCTCAGTGGACCACCACCACAGATCTGGAAGTGGGGAATTTATTATGTCTTGTTGTGTCTGTTAAGTTGTCTGTGTTCACTTGCGTTTAGTCTAGTCTCTGTTTTATTTTGAAAACTAAACTCTCCTTTCGTTTCAGGCTATTGACTTCCTGCCCTTGTGTGTTTCCCGCCTTTGTGATTGTCTGCCCCGCCCTGATTGTTTCCACCTGTTCTCCATTACCTTGTGTATAAATTGTCTGCGTCTCCCTGTGTCCCGTGCCATATTGTCTTGTCCTGTCAAGCGTTCAAGTTGCCAACTGTATCTTGTCAAGCCATTGGAATCTTTTGTATCTTGCTAAGTATTTTGTCATTGCCCAAGTCTGTAAGTATTGTTTGCCTGCCAGTCCTGATTAAAGTGTTCATCTGTCGGAGAGTTTCCGGTGTCATACTTTTGAGTCCTACCTGGTCCAGTGCATAGCCCTGATAGAATTATTGGAAGGAGAACTTTGCAACTTAATCTAAGGAAAAGATGAAGAGCACTCATCTCAAATTTTCCATGATCCACATAATCTACACCCCGTCAACAATTCTTTTTTGTCTCACCCGCTTTCAAACTACTAACATCTCAGCATTAGATAATTCAGTTTCTCAAAGAAAATCCTACTCTTGTGCTTTGTGTTTATCCCAGCTAAGTTTTTTGTAAGTCAGTATTTTTGTTTTATTGATCATTAACAGCTCAAATTGTTTCAAACATGCAAGTATTCAACTGCCTCTGAAAAAGACTCACACGGCACAGTTACAGCCCTTGTGACATTCTCTAATGACCTAGTTGTAACTGTGACTGCTCTGTCCTTGTGCTTTTATGTCCACCCACCTCCCTGGACTTCAGCCCAGCTTGCATTGAAACCTCTACCACTGACATAGGCATCAGACTTGAAGCGCACTGTGAGCAAGTTGCCAGTGCTGGAGACATGCATTGGGCTGGATGTGGTGGTGCACAGCTTGGCCAGCTGAGGGGCTGACAGGTCTGGGCCTCCATGCACCTGAGGGGAAGTGATGATGGAAGCTTAGGTGTTATTTTACACGTGTCTCAGATGAGTCATATGAACTTCTCTGCGATTAAAATGTAACCAATGAAAAGGAGGATATGTATCCTACTCAGAAAAGTTGTCTGGATGGAGTTCTGTACTGCATGTGCATATCTGGCCTTAAAATGATAAACAAATTTTACCAACTAGAACAATGTTGCAATAAGTGCTTGCTGATTAAGAGCAGCGGAAAAACTAGACTCCTTGATATTCCTTGTATGTGTAGACATAGCCTACTTGGAGAATAAAGCTGATTCTGATTGCATCAACTCTAGTACTAGAGATGAGGTTTTTAGCCGAAATCTTTCAGCGAGATGAGTCCATATCTTACTTCCAGCACATCATAGTTGCAGTCTTGGTGGAACTCCACATCAAACTCATGGATAGTGAGGGTAATGCTGCTGCCAGCTGATGTGGTGATATGCCAGATACACTCCCTGTTTTCTGGATACCTGTTGGGGTAGTCAGGGCTGTTGAAGAAGCCACTGGGACCAGAGAGCTCCCCACCACAACCTACAGGGACACACAGAGTGTTTAACATTGCACACATTTGTTTGATTGCCTGTTTCACTTTCATTCTACATTCTTCAACCATGTGATCATACAGAAGAAATACAGTTTTTTCTTCTGATTATAACATTGAGACAGAGACAGAATAAACACTGAGCGACAAGACAACTTAAAGACAACTTAAAGACAACTAGTATCCTCTACAGAAGTCATTTACTCTGGAGACTCTTAAAGCCATCTTAAGGCAACAGATAGCAGATTCATCTGTAGTCTCCAACTGGAATAACCACAATGCTCCTCTGCTCTCAAAACTTGTCAGCTGTGATTAGCATTAGCATTATCAACAGGTGTGTTTGACACATTCAGAACACTTCAAACAGCCCGATGAAAAATACAACAAAACAATACATAAATAAAACTAAATAAATGTTCATTAAAAGGATCATGTTTGAAAAATGGCCAGTTTTAGCTCCATGAGGATACCATCAAATCAAACTGAATACAATTTTCAAAATAGTTTAAGGAAAGAGAAACATTGTCATTTTACTTAAATTCAGGGCCCTACAATGATGGGTATTTATGGATTGGATGGAAATGCTGGACATTAATGCTCATCACTGCAAACTGATTCACAATAGAGCCCTTATTCTTAAAAATGTACAATTATGACATCTTATGCACACATTGTATTCTGACGTACAAAATGTTAGGAAACAGATCTCTGTAACCCTGATCCAAAGCAACAAAAGACATTTCTTTTCTTACCATATTGGTACCACATCATCTGGAAGCCAGACATGGACACAGAGGAGTCTGTTCTGAACACCACGGTGAGAGCTGAGCTCGTGGTGCTGTTGGCTGGGGGGGGAGTGTATCCACAGAATGTACCAATCAGTGGAGCTTGCTCGTTAGGCCCATTATAGAGCTAGGACAGTATTTGGAGAAAGTAGTGTGAGTGGAGAGTATAATAGCTATACAGTCACAAAAATAAATCTGTAAATTATGGGTTGACAAAAATAACAGGAACTCCTAGCTTTACGGCTACAATACCAGAATCTTGGAGAATCTTTGGAGTTTGGGATTTTCAACTTCACTAAGAAAAGATTTATTTAAGTGGATTGCACATTATACTGGTTTTCCTGTCAGAGTGTTTATATAAAACACGAACTGAGAGAAACATCATAACAATCAACCATCAGATTTGAAATGTTGGGGCCCACCTTAGATTTATTTTTGTCAGGATCCAAGCAGTATTCAACATCATTTGAGAAAAAAACCTTCTACCTTAATTACATACAGTATTTATAGTCTAGAAGTTTGGTTTTAATATCATAACCAATCAGAAGATTAATTTTACACCATCTGCGTTCTACCTTACAACATTCCCTTTTCTGTGCTTTCCTCCATGGAGACACCTTCTTGCTAGTAGTATTCTAGTATCTAGTATCTAGTATTTTAGCTTTAATAGGTGCTGTGGCATTAAAGGTGGTACATGATATATAACAGAGACTGGTGACAAGGGTATTAAACGCAGGTAGGCTGTTGCACTGATATTGTAATGGTACTTTCTCAAAATTAAGACTTTAAATATTAGTAAGCAGATACTCAGTAAAATGGAATTAAGCAAGTAAATAGATGTACCACAAATAATTAAAGAGGAAATTAAATGTGCATGCTTTGGCATTGATAGTGTCATTTCAGGGGAACGACCTTGACTAAAATCTGATTTGAAATTTTTTTTGAAAGAAAAAAAATTCTACCCAGCTATCTCGCTAGGTGACATCATAGCCTATGTGACAGGGTTGTTAGGTTGCAGCGGTGCAGTTACCACATGCTTATTTGGATGAGGAGGAAGATGAAGTTAAACAACCTGTTGAGCCTGTGATAAATCCGATTGTATTCTGTAAAAACGTCTGCAGGAAATGAAATAAAAAGACGTAACTGAACTTTGTCTGAACCGATCTTTCACACTTTGTTGCCTTGACAACTAAGACAGCAGAGCAACTCACACACACTTCTTCCATCTTTTTCCTTCAAAATCTAAACACTGTATTGTCTAAACACAATATTGGCAAAATCATCAATTCACTCAGCTTTTTGCTAAGAGGCAACTCCACAAAAACAGATCACACTTAAGCTGGGGACACACTACAAGATTGTTTGCCAGATTTTACCCACGATTCCCAGTTGGGCAAAGTCTGCACTAGTCTGCAATAGTTGGGGACAGTCGGCATGGCTAGTTGGCACAAAAATCTTTTAGTGTGTGAGGGGAACAGACCTGACCCGACCTCCGTCGCAGTCAATCAAACATGTTTGAATTTTTTGAGCCAAATCTGGACACAATTGGTGTGAACTGATTACCGACCCAACTGCAAACAGAGAGGGTGGGAGACAGGAAATAGCGTCAGAAGAAGAAGAAGAAGAAAATGGAATACAGTTATTGGCGGTTGGCAAACAATAAATTGATGCATTACCGCCACCAACTGGTATGTTTGTTTATCCTTTAAACTGTCGCCCTTACAAGAATTTGCGTGACAGTTTAATGTGTTCAGTTGGCTTTAGTTGGTTCGACAAATGAACTGCTGATACCAGTCTGATAGTGTGTACTCCTCGTGTTTTCAAAATGTGTAAAGACTGTGAAAGTTGTGTAATGTGTCCCCAGCTTTAGCTGTTAAATGACCAGCGATAGCATCCTTTCGCAGACTGGTCAAGATGAAGCTGAAGTAATTGGTTAAAAGAATACATGGTTAGAAAGGGAGGAAGTTAGACTTTACTGTAAGACCATTAAACTAACTGATGATATTCTATTGTCATTTATATCAGTAATTAAAGGCACACTTTAATAGGATGTTAGTAAAAAAAGTGTTTGGATAAAGACACAGAAATGTTAAATTATGTTGTAAAATGTTTGATTACATTTACACAGGCTAGCAGTTTAGCTAAAGTTAGCTGTAACCACTAGCAACCAATATCGTCAATACCTTCTGAAGTAAATTAAACAAATATGCATGATATGCTGTTATAATCTACATACCTCAAAGTTTTATTTCGGACTTAGATGCAATCTGTATTTGAACTGTGATGACCAAGAGGCCATTGACCTCAGCATTGCATTTTTCCAGTTTCTGCATCACCACTCTGCATCATAATCAGGTACTGTGTATATTTGCAAAAACATGTATTTTGTTCTAATCAAGAAGTTTATTTGCTGCCAGCTACCTTAGCTATGTCATTGTAAAAAGGTTTGTTAACAAGCTTGCAATGTCTACTGGATGTTATATGGAATTCCATAGCTCTCATTCAGTTTTACAACAATCAAATAATTGCTTCCATTCTGACATCTACATTAATAGGAATGTAGAAGACACAATTACAGTAATTACGTGGCACACTAACATGTAAGCAAATATGTTAATTGAAAGCTGGCATAATAGTTTGTTTGCATTTTTCACCTGAAACCCTCAAGTTTTCCAAGATTGACATTTAATGAAATTTCACTGGCTAAACATGTTTGAATTTAGTTTTAGAATTAGAATTTATACAACATTTAATGAGATTGGTTTAGTAAAGTGTGTTTGTCTAGCTCACCATGATGTCTGTGAGCGTGCTAGCTCACTTAAGTTTGTGGAAAAACCTTCCGGTGAAACTTCTAGCCAACTGAACTAAATGATTTCTTTTCTTTGTTTTAGTAAATGCTGGAGCTTGTCATGTGAGACTCAGAGATGAGAGGCTGTGAGAATCCTAATGTTGATCTGTTATCACCAGAATAAATGACTGGTTAGAGCCACAAAGTGAGTCATCCTGTTCTTCATCACACAAACGAAGAGAGAGTACACGGAGTGCACAAGCATTGCTGCATTAAAAATGAGAAAAATAAAATAGATATACACTTACAATGTGATATGTACATTAGAGTACAATTCCCTGCATGGATCAGCCAGCTTGGATACACTCCTCAGAACTCTAATGATGATGGAGTCTGCTTCTTTCTTTGTTAACGTTTGTTCAAGTTTTACTCTATTAAAAGAGAGTTTACGGCAGTTCTGTGCAATGTATAATAAGAGCATGAAAATAAAACAATTGATGTATACTGCCTTTATGCCTGCAAAAAAATTAAATTCAACAGTCTGAAATTTGTTGGCTCTCTGCCTAGTCAAGAAACAAAAAAGGAGAATGTTTCTTGCCTTAGTTTAAAATGCCCAATATCTTCCATATAAAAGCTTATCTGCTCCTCTATCTATCATCCCTCCATCCTGGTTTGCTGCTGCAGCAGAGAGCACTGTGTGTGCATCAAACCTTCCTGAGGAACAAAGAACTGCACTGAAAGTATGCATAAAAAATTGCGCACATATATACGTGAATAGGCACTGGACAGTCCGTGTGTGTCAGCGTGATGAGTTACTGTGTGGCAGGAAGTAAAGTACTAATTAAAGAAAATACTGTTCTCTGCAATCACGCCCCAGACAGCCTGGGATCAATTTACCAGGAGGGTGCCAGGACTCCATTCTGGACCGTTCTGGCTCACTTTACTTCCAGGGTGATACACACATCATTCCTGCAAATTTATCTGCCACTATCAGTTTATTACTGAAGCTCACCTATGCTTTCTACACTTGGTATGGTTGGATAATGTGTGTCTGTGTACCTTGATGTAGTCGTAGACACAACTGCTAGAGGTGGCCTCTAGCTGGAAAGTAGTGAAGGTGTAGTTGACAGTGTTTCCACTACTGGCCTGGATGGTCCAGCTGCAATAGGAGTTGGCTGGGTAGTCGTTGGGAAAGTTCAGTGACTCCACTGTGCCTTTGTGTCGGCCTGAGATGAGCACGTTTTGGCACTCTGAAAAGCAAACACAGCCAGCCAATAATACACAGTATTAATAAATGTTGGGTGGTCATTTACAATTACTGTGTGGGAAACTATGATTAACTGAGGCCCTTTCAGCTTTCCATAGTTTTTGTACTTGAGGTGTATGATGCGATGAAGCCTCCAGTGCTGACGCTGCTGTCAGTGCGTAGTTTGATGTAGAGCTGATTGCTGGAAGAGTTGATGGGGATCGGCAGCTGACTGCCACACAACTTGGCCAGCTCTGGGGCACTGCTGCTGTTACCATCATACACCTGAAAACACACACGTTGAATACATTTATAAGTCTTATTGGACATGTGTATAATGGCGCTTTTCCACTAGCACCTACTCGGCTCGACTCGACTCCGTCTTTAGGGTTACCACTAGGTGATAGTACCTGGTATCAGGTACTATTTTAGTACCTCCTCGGCCGGGGTTCCAAGCAAGCTGAGTTGAGCCGAAGATGTGACGTCAACATACTGCAGGCCACTGATTGGCCAGGGAGTGACATCACTGGATGACTCATTAGAGCGACTCATTCACAAGAATCAAACCCACCGTTTTTAAAACGCTGGAATCAGCGACCGGGTGTTTTTATTATTTGAACGAGGTGAACGGCTCCACACAAACCAAACACTCCATGTCCTTAGTTGTGTTGTTTGTGCCGTATACAAATTACACCACCAGAGTTTCAGGCTGCCTTGCTATGACGACCCCACTCACTTTGAGGTGATACACTACTGTAATGGAAAGCCAACCAAACCAAGTCGAGTCGAGTCGAGGCAAGTAGAGTAGAGCTAAAACTGTGTAATCAATTCAATTCAATAACTTTATTTGTCCCTGATGGGGCAATTGATTGTGCAGCAGTGGAAGCATAAAAGAACATAAAATACATGCACACTTGAAACAATAAAATAAATAGAAAATCACATCAAACAAACAAAAACAAAACACTACAGTCAGGCTACCTTTTCCTCTTGGAGTTAAGTATGGTGATGGCAGATGGAACAAAAGAGTGTTTATATCTGTTTGTTTTTGCTAGTGGAAGTCTGAGTAGTGAACCGGATGGGAGAAACTGAAACTGATGATGTAGTGGATGGGAACAGTCGGACAGAATGGATTTTGCTTTCTTGTACAGCTGTTTGTTATAAATGTCCTGTAGGGTTTCTTGGGTAGTGCCAGTTATTTTGCTGCAGAGGTTGACCACCTTGTAGCTTTTTTGATAAACCCATAACACTTGTCTAGGATCCTGTCTTTCCGGGTGGGACAGGAAACATACTGGAAAAGCGCCATAAGATACTATGCGAGTTTATTTGGTAAAATGTCTACAGTATGTTCTATGGCTGCTCCCCAGTGGTCAGAGATAGTCACTAGTTTGTGAAATAATAACAATACTACTGCTAATGCTGCTAATAATAATAATGATAATAATAATAATAATACAATGAAGAAGAAGGAATATAGCCATAAGTGGCAATGATCGGGGTACAACCAAGCTTGCAAGCATTTGGATGCTTGTTTCTTATTTAATTGTCAAGATACAAAGCTCATCACTCTGCCCTGATGCACTGACTATACAAATCTATTTTCAGAAACATTCGATGTAGCTTATGACCTTCAGTGGAGATTGTCTCAAATGCCAACATTTGTAGCTATTTTTGATAAAAAGCAATTGTATAAAACAACTTTCTGAGAAAAACTTTTCCATTTTTAGAAAAGAAGACCAGTGGAGCAAAGATGCAGCTGACTTGACAGATTAAAAAAATGCATGAACTGCCTCATAAGTAAGTAAGTAAGATTTGAAACCTGGACCTCTGTATCCCCAGAAAAGGTGACTTACTAACTGCACCACCAGGGAAACATGACACCATTATAACTTCCCACAAGGTGAGGTAATGACACCACATGTGGAAAAACCAAGGTATACTTGTCTATTTAGAGCTGAACAGACTGATCAACAGGTATCCCAACAATCTCTCATTGCTAGCGTTTTTTGAACATCAATATTAAGTTTGATAAGTCAAGTGTTCAAACCATAAAATTCTCATCTTAAATCTGCTACAAATGCTCTAACATACTGTGAATACGTACAGCAAGGTAATCAAACGAGCAGGCAGAGCTGGACTCCAGGTGGAAGTCAGAGAAAGAGAGAAGGAGCTGGCTGCCCTGACTGGTCCTGATGGTCCAGTAGCACTCAGCATTAGGGTGGTAGGCCAAGGGGTAGTTAGGAGAGGAAAATGACCCATATGCTGTTGTCAACATCCCTCCACAGCCTAGAAAAAGGACAGGGAAAGAAATCAGATGGGCAGGTACATGTGAGTGTAGGAATGAGGCACTTTAGGTATTTGCGTAGGCATTAAAACAGCTTTGGCTCAATCTTCACATCAGTTTTAATGTGCAAATTACTGTGACTCGCTTAATTTCTACATTTTAACATAGAAAGTGAAATGTGATGTAGAGAACATGATTGTTGTAACTTTATAATGGATACTTTATTTTGTATCGTGAAGTTGGACTGCAATCACAAGTCATTCTTTTGTCAAACTGGTTTGACAGATGTATTGTCAACATGTTTGTAAAAAGGAAGAAAAGGGGCCTGTGGAGATGCATCAGAGATGATCCTTCAGTTTAAATGATTGACAGTTGATCGGGCAGGGCAACAGAAGGATATTGTAAACTAGAAAGTGGAATTTCTGGAGAAATTGCGGTGTGAATGCTGTCCTGCTGACGTCATGCTGCACTGCTGCTGACATGCTGCCCTAATGCTCTGCTGCTACCCTGCTTCTGTCATGCTGCTCTGCTCCTTTCACACTACTCTGCTGCCATCTGGTGGCTCAAACATCACTAACGCGATGCTCGTCAGCTGTCAGGTTGCTGTGGTGACGGTGCCTGCCGAGCGAGTCTGTTCTCAAACGCAGATTTCAGCTGAAAAATGAGAAATGAAATGAGAGCTCTGGAGCAGGTTAGAAAAGTCTTTGTCTGTCCCTCCCTCCTTTTTTCCCCGTCTGAGTTAACATGGCAGTTAATGAGGCAGTCGGTCGGCACTCGACCGAGGCTCGTACAACGTACTGCGTGCGTTTCTGTGTGTTCTGAAGTATAAATTGGCTGTAAACCAGACACTTTTGAAGTGGTGGTGGAAAGGAGGACCATGAACAAACTGTTGTCCATTCTGGACAATCCTGACCACCCACTCCACCCACTACTGGATAGACAGCGGAGCAGCTTCTCAAACAGGCTGGTTCAGCTCCGCTGTCACAAGGACCGATACAGGAAATCTTTTATGCCAACAGCCATAACCCTGTTCAATAACTCACCTCTAGGTGGCAGAAAGCTTTCAGCACCCTCTGCTATTTAACACTAATATGTACTTCTGTTCTTCAACTTGCACTAATTTTATTTCAATCGCACTTTTTTATCTTTTTATCTGCTTATTTATTTGTCTCTCTGTTATTTCTATCTATCTATCTATCTATCTATCTATCTATCTATCTATCTATCTATCTATCTATCTATCTATCTATCTATCTATCTATCTATCTATCTATCTATCCATCCATCCATCCATCCATCCATCCATTCATCTAAATTGTGACTGTGGGTGAAACGGTTCGGCCAAACCAGCAAGTTAAAGACAAAAATTTCAGGCGTTTTTTTCTGCTCCTCCACGCTCTAGCGATGACATCACCCACTCTAGCTCGGCCACATACACACTCATGTAAAATGAGATTTTTTTAAAAGGCGACCGTGATGAAATGGTGAATGGGTCAAATGAGGTAGAATGACGTGCTGAAAGAGGACAAGATGATGAAAATTTTAAAGCTTCAATGGAGTTTCTAGCTAAAAGTATGAAGGAGCTGTGAGGGCTAGAAGGGCTAGAATTTTCTCCATTCATTCCTATGGGGAAATCTTGACAGTAAATATTGAATATTATGGAAACTGTGTTCTTTTCAGGGTCTTGTCTCATTCTTTCAAAAGTTTTTTTTAGGTCAGCAGTGGTGAACGTCTTGGAGTTCAGGTATGGAGACCTTCAGTGTTTAGAATGCTCCTTACTGTAGAAACTGAAACCTCAGTGCCTGCTGCCACCAAGTCTTACTGCAGGTCTTTTGCAGTCACTCAAGGGTTTTTGGCCTCCTGCATCCTCAGAAATCTGGTGGCAGCTTTTAATAGCATCCTCTTTCTGCCACGCCCAGGTAATGCAGCCAGTGTTCCTTTAGCTTTGAACTTGTGAACTTTGCTTCCAACAGCATCTCTTGGAACATTCAGCCTTTGCTATCTTTTTGTATCCTTTTCCATGTTTGTGCAAAGCAATCATCTCCTCTCTTAACTTTTTGAACAATTCTCTTGACTTACCCATATTTCTAACATGTAACTTAATGTCTCTGAACAAACCCCCCTGTCAATCCAGGTATTTCATGTGTTCTATCTCAATCATACCTGATGCAAGTAATGAGGCCCTTGATTAGTTTCATCAGATGTGCGTGAAACAACACCTGATTTGCAAATGAGTGCTCCATGAGAGATTATGTTCAGGGGATTGAATAATGTTGAGACTGCAGCAGTCATTAAAAGTGGCATAATGTGTTGAATTTGGAGAAACCACCTGTAATATTAGTTGTGTTGAGATATTTTAATAGTTCTTGTTTGAATCATTCACTGAACACAGCTGGAAGTTTGTACATGTCACCAATACACCTAATTTGCATTGGGGGTTGGCCTGAAGTCCGTGTCACCATCTACCAATGACAGAATCGTAATAAATGCTTAATTCCAGGTGGTGGTCATGAATTGCCACTCTGTCCTTTACTTTTTCTGCTTTCCCTGGCAATAAGTAGCCAATCTAACATCAAGAAACACTCACCAGTCTGTGTGCCGTCCCAGTGGGCAGTAAATCCACGGTGTGTGACAGAGGCATCGGAGTGGAATCTAACCCAAAGACGGTTGCTGTGGGACACCAGGACTGGAGGCCTCTGATCAGCACAGAACTTACCAATCAAGGGAGATGTCTCATAGCCACCATCCCTGCAAAAGCAGACGAAACCTCAAAATATCGATGGTCGTATTAGAGACAGACAGATGTGTCTGCTGTGTGCAGGTAGCTTAAAGATAACACAGCTTGATCTGGCGGCCGAGTAAAGACGCGTCATATATCCACAATGTCACCACTTCTGGTTAGAGACCTGTGATGGTGATTTTGCATATTCTTTTCATTTTCTTTTCTCTCTCACACCAATGGAAACTCCTCTATCCTCTTATATATTACATATTAAAGGTTCCCCTTCTCACAAGATAGTCCAACTCTACCACCTTTCCTTACCTGATCTCCACAAAGTCAAAGTTGCAAGAAGGAGGGGAGCCCTCTAGTTCAAAGTCTGTGAAATTCAACATGATCTGCATGTTGACCTGCACAATGATCTTGATGATACAGTCTCTGTTGTTGGGATAGTACTCAGGGTAGTTGGGTGAAGTGAAAGAGCCAGTAGGGGAGGTGAAGGTCTCGCCACAGTCTGATGAGAGAGAAAGGTTTAAGCAGAACAGTATAATCGGAGTAATATCTTTTCATTTTGTCTGAATTAAATGTACTGTATATACTGGGGGTTACCTCTATTAAATGTTTCTTTTCATTTACATTCAAGCAGGTATGAAATTTTGGTCAGGGTTGAGCACTTTCACATCCGAATTTCATATATAGCTGCTATCAAAAGTTCTGTTACACGCTGTAGTGCACTTGCTCCAATATCATTAATATCACTAACTGCAGCTTTGACAGAGACTGTACTGTAACAGAAAGCTGCAGAGCTCACATATAATGTCACGCTGCCACTTTTCCATATAGTGAAGGACTCAATCATCTTGTTTGAGTTAACTTTACTAGAATAGAAAATTGACCAAATCAAACCCGTCAGGTTCAACTTTTGTTCCCCCACAGCACTCAGGACATAATTTTGCCAGAGGCTCAATTTCAGCATACCCTGTGCCCACACAGTGTCATGAATGAGTAGGGGATTTTTTCCAGAGGTAAAACTTGTAGTGCAACCTGAGATTCTGAGTTGTAGTGTTGTTGTCCAAAGATAACTTATCAGTAGTCTCAAATGTATTCAGTAAAAACTGAAGAACAGACATTTTCTGTGTACCTGTGGTGGCATTGATGGAAACATAGCGGGCAGAGAATCCCTCTGACACCAAACTTGAGTCAGACACAAACAGAAGGGTCAGTACGCTGTCAGTACTGGTGATGGACGGAGGCACGGAACGACCACAGTATCTGCACACACAAAGAGCCCAAATGTCTTTCCTCATGACAATAGATACACATTTACACACACACACACACACACACACACACACACACACACACACACACACACACACACACACACACACACACACACACACACACATATATACTGTATATACATACATACATAAGACACACATATATAAAGCCTGCACCTGCCAATCTTGGTTCCAGTCTGCACAGTGCCATTGTCGTACACTTCCAGGTAATCAAAGTCGCAGTTAATGTGGTACTCCAGGTTGAAGGAGTCAAATGACAGCCGAACCAGGCTGCCTGGGGCAACATTGATGTACCAGGTGCAGTTGGCACCATGGGGGTAGCTGGTGGGGTGACCAGGGCTTGTGATGGTACCTGAGGGACTGGTCAGGGTATCACCACAGCCTGGTACAGGAAGAAAAGAACAACTGGTCAACTGTAGAGTAGAGTGGCTTGAGAGGGCACACATATAAAACAATACTGAACTCCATTCTGGAGATTGTCATGTTAAAAGCAGCGGGTATGGTCTCTGAAAGTTTTAAGTTGAAAAGCACAAGTACATGGTGAACTTCATTATACCAGTAGATTCTAATGTTTCAGCCAATTTACTACAAATAATGAATGTTTTTACATAACTGCCGAATATTTTCAAAGTATTGTGTAACAGATAAGTTTAATTTTTCCACCTAACATGAGAGCCACGCTTTGAGGTTACAGTAATAAACAAAGACTGCACACACATACTACATACCTACTGCATATGTCTGAAATGATGATGATAATAATGCTAATGAATAATGATCTGCTCTCACCCTCCAAGGCAGAACCATAGGCTGCTTCAAAGCCATGGTTGCTAACAGAGGAGTCTGTCCTGAAGTGGATGTACATGGATCTCTGAGTGGACTGAAGCCTCGGGGGAATCTCAACACCACAAAATGTCCCCAGCAGAGGAGAACTAGACGTGGAGCCATCCCGGACCTGGGTGAAAGAATGAAATATGCATCATTATAACTGATCCACTGTCCTCCTCTCACTCTATCAGTTTAGCCACCCAGATTTTATATGTCCTTATCCAGGCAAATCAGCAGGCTGGGAAACCGTGGGACTAATGAGACCAATGGAGAGGAAGGATACAGGGAAAGAGAGGGAAACAGAAACGCCTACACCCCACATACAAAAAGGCTCAGTAACCAATAAGTACGTAAGTAAGTCTGATTCAATGTAGTGCAGAAAAAGTTTCTATTCCAGTAATGGAATAAATGCAATAAAACACCAAGAGTCTGAGGAACCAAGGGAGATGGACTTTTCATTTTGGTATTTATCCATATATCTATATATATGTAGAGGCTATATACTGCATATATATCCTGGATGACAAGCACATTTCTGCTGCTAAACTCAGACAAAACTGAAGTTATTCTGCTTGGCCTTAGAGACACATTTTCTAACAAAATAGCTGCTCTGGATGGCATTACTCTGGCCTCAAGCTCCACTGTGAGGAATCTGGGAGTTATCTTTGATACGGATTTGTCCTTTAACTCCCACATGAAATATATTTCCAGGACTGTCTTTTTCCATCACGTAAAATCAAGTCCATCTTGTCTATGAATGATGCAGAAAAATTTGTCCATGCATTTGTCACTTCCAGGTTAGACTATTGCAACTCGTAATTATCAGGCTGTCAATGTCATATTCAATTTATTTCATATTTCAATTACAGTTTGATTTTATGAATGATTTCATTTACCTCAACAAAGTCAAAACGGCAGGAGCCTCCCTCAACGTCAAACGACAGGAAGTAGAGGGTGACCACATGGCCCTCTGGCTGGTTAATGACCCACTCACAGTCCTTGTTGTGGGGATAGGCGTTGGGGTGGTAGGGAGAGCGCAACTGCCCAGTCCCAGACAAAGTACCTCCACAAGCTGAGGAGAGGGATGGTTGATGGTTGGTCAGTGGCTAATGGAATTGATCATATAGATTCAAATCTTTGCCTGGATCTGTGCTCCTCCCCTTTTCTGTTAAACTTTACTCTGTTGTCTGAAACAAACAATGAGGACTAAATATACAACTGAATAACCATTCTCCATTCTGAGAATTTATGAAGTGTCACAGTCTTTCCCAAGCCAATTTTAAGCCAAATTCTCACACATATGATGCAAATCTCTCCCTCCCCTAAATGTAATCATGCAGAAATGTTTTGTCACACCAATGTTCTTTACAACGTGAAAGTTACAAGTTCTACTTCTGAATCTATTTTCACTGTGAAAATATTTGTCATTCCAGTTTCATGGTCATTAAGATTATCCATGATCTGACTTTCACTGCAGTGCACACCAGCATGTATGCACAAGCAGCCAAAGCTGCCCGGCAAAGGGGGTAGGGTGGTGCTGACACAACATCCATTGTGTGGGAAGGAGAAATAACAAGCTAAAACCTAATGCTACCCCATACCCACAAAAACAAAAATGGGGCAGATTAAATAATGATGATAAACTATGCAGGTTACATCTCTACCAGAATGTCAGCTACTGATACCATGAACCTTATCACAGATTAACTTTGTTTGAGATCTGTAAAAAAATCAGTTTAGCACTGAAATCAGTTAACATCCAGACAAAAGAAATCATATTTACCAACAGCTCCTGTCAGAAATCTGAGACATTGATGTCATCAAGTCAAAATGTGTCTCCTCCTGATTTCTGCCATGACAGTGTCAGATGTTATGATATTTAAAAACAAGTGTGTGTGTGTGTGAGTGGAATCTCACCAACAGTGTAGACAGCCCTGAAACCAGCCCGGCTGACTGAACTGTCGGATCTGAAGCGAATCCACAGGAAGTTGGTGGATGACACAATAGGAGCTGGCAGGGAGCTTCCACAGAACTTGCCTATCAGAGCATCAGTCTCCATTCTGCCATCACGAACCTGGAAGGAGAAAGGGTAGAGGGGGAGAAAGGAGAAGGAGGTAAGAGATGGAATATATTGCAGTCCGTGTGTAGGCTGCCAGTGAACATAATGTAGGAAACAATTAAAACCACATTTTAAGACATCAAGACATATGTTTGTGAGTCATAAACAAGGCCTACCTCCACATAGTCAAAAGCACAGCTGCTGTGACTCTCCAGGTTAATGTGAGTGAAGTTGAGGGCCACCTTCTCACCTGCTGGCAACTGGATCAAATAGATACACTGGCTGTTGTGGGCATAATCATTGGGCCAGTTGGGGGAGATGATGATGCCCTCACTGTTGGTGAAGGTACCGCCACAACCACGGTCACCTTAGATACAACACACTTTACCAGTACATGAAGGCATTTCTTTCAGGAGCTGATGGCAAGACCACTGACACAAACAAGGGGCAGAGGATAGGGTTACCGGATACCGGAGAGCAAGAAAAAAAAGGTAAATTTAACTAGTTAGTAGGTTTTACACTTCCAATACATAGTGACAATACATTTTTTTATTGATGTTCATGGCCAACTAATTGTTATCAATATTAATGATATAAAGAATGTTCCAGCATAACATGACATTTGGTAAGGTTGACATCAGAAAACCTTACTTCCATAAACTAATTGCCAGTAATGTTCTGATCGCATTAATGAGTTTGTTAAAATGTTTTCTTAAGAACCGTTTTCCTAAGTACCTTACTACCCCACTAGAGCACTGTGCTCCCAGACTGCAGGCCTACTGGTGGTTCCTAAAGTCCTCTAAAGTAGTGATGGAGCCAGAGCTTTCAGCTATCAGGCTCCTCTCCTGTGGAATCTCCTTCCAGTTTGGGTTCGGGGGTCAGACACCCTCTCTACATTTAAGAGGAGACTAAAAACCTTCCCTTTTGATAAAGCCCATAGTTTAGGGCTGGATCAGGCCTTGGACCAGCCCCTAGTTATGCTGCTATAGGCTTAGACTGCTGGGGGGACTCCCATGATGCACTGGGCTCCTCTCTCCTCCTCTTCCTCTCCATCCTGATGCTTCATCTCTCTTTAATGTCTGTTACTAACTTGGTATCTTCCCTGGACCCTTTCTGTGCTTTTCTCATCTCTCTGGTTCCTGTGGATCCTGGTCCTGGTTCTTCTGGCTTCATGAATCACTGCTGCGGATCATTGGCCACTCGTCATGTTTTTCAGTGCTACCATATTGCTAATTTATTAGCCACACTCCTATTGTCAGTGCTGTTTGTTTTCTCTCCCTCTCTAACCTCCACCCAACACGGACCCTGACAGAAGCCGCCCACTTCTGAGCCTGGGTCTGTTCCAGGTTTCTTCCTGTTAAAGGGGGGTTCTTCCTGCCACTGTTTCCTAATATAATATCTGATGCTGCTCATGTGGGGATTCTTGAATCCTTAATGTTGAATTCCTGAATCGTTGGGTCTCTCTCTTAATTAGTTTGGTCTAGACCTGCTCTTTATGGAAAGCATCTTGAGATAACGCTGTTATGAATTGGCGCTATATAAATAAAGATTGATAGATTGATTGATTGATTGAAAGCATATATTTAAGGGCTGGATCAGGCCTTAGACCAGCCCCTAGTTATGCTGCTATAGGCTCAGACTGCCGGGGGACTCCTATGGTGCACTGAGCTCCTCTCTCCTCCTCTTCCTCTCCATCATGTCTCATGTCAGCCAAATGTCTGCCTCTAACTTGCTATCTTCCCCGGAGCCTTTCTGTGCTTTCTCATCTCTCAGGTTCCTGTGGATCCTGTGGATCCTGTGGATCCTGTGAATCCTGGTCCTGGCCCTGCTGATGTGGTTCTCTGGTTCCTGTGGATCCTGGTCCTGGTTCTGCTGATGTGGTTCCCTGGTTCCTATGGATCCTGGTCCTGGTCCTGCTGATGTGGTTCTCCATCAGCCTATGGATGTGTGTCTGTCCAAGGCTACAGCCTGTCCGTCCTTGGGAGCTGGATCTCTCCTTCACTGTGGTGCTCCCGGAGGTTTCTCTTTTCCCATTGGGTTTTTTGAGTTTTTCCTTCCCGAAGAAGGAGGGTCATAAAGGGTGACTGATCCATCGGACCGATCCATTGGCCTCATCGACTGCTGGACTCTTTATTAGATTGTTTGTTCGGTTGCACTTGTTTATTTCAGTGAACTTTGTAAAGCACTGTGAGACAACTCTGTTGTGATATTGGGCTATACAAAATAAATTGAATTGATGAAGTTGGGTAATATTACTTTAAATACAGTGGAAACTGCTTTCAGTTATTTTATGCTTTTTCTTTATTCATCATGTAGATTACATTTGTGTATTTATTACATTAATATAAAGTAAGGAAGTGGACAACTTCACTATTTATTACGTTATTTGTGATCGCTTATCAATCCACTTCTCTAGGGAGGCGTCAACCACAGGTGCTCTCCCCATGCACATTTGTTTTCTGTCTCATCACTGGCAGCTATGACCGTTTTGTGCTGGTTGAATAGACTGAGGAACGTTTTGATGCCACGTCTCACCTCGTTTTGGCAGTTTGTCATAAGCTTCAGGTTTCTGCAAATGTCATTAATGATTTCAATTTCAGTTCACCCCGACCACCTGTAGACCACACCCAAGCATACATACACTGTCTTACTTGGTATACATTTGCTTACTTGGTGATGTCGTGTATGTAATATGGAAGCCTCGATCAGAGACACTGAAGTCTGAATGGAAGTGGAGCCATGCAGCTGGACCGGTAGTCTGTAAGGGGGGAGGTGATGCAGTACTGCAGTACTTCCCCAGAATGGGGTCCTCAGGCAGAAGACCATCTCGGATCTATAACATTTGACCACACAAAACAATAAATAGAAAAACAATAGGAAGAAGTTGTAAGGTTGCACTCCATTGCTGGCATGTTACGTGGAGTGGTATCACAAGTGGCATGCACTGAACAATCATTTCACTCCAGAAACATACCTTTACACTGAAATGCCTTATGTAGCTTTGCTTTAAAAACAACAAATGAATCATGTTTTTACTAGACAAACACAATGTGGGGGTGAAAGTTGACCTTTGAGTTCTCTGTGATTTCTTTATTGATTTATTTCTTCCAAATGTGAAAAACACAGGCATGCATAGCAGCGTTTCTCACTTCTAAGAAGTCATAGTTGCAGTCAGGGTGATGCTCCAGACTGAGAGTTCCAAATGCAAAGTTGATAAGCAAACCAGGCTCTACGGTCACTGTCCAGTAGCAGTCGCGGCTAGGTGGGTAGTTTCCGGGGTAACCAGGTGAGTTAATGCTGCCATAGGGGGCGGTTAGTTCACTTCCACACACTAAGATGGGAAAGAGATTATAGGGAAGAGTAAACAATTATTTTCACTTTGTCTTTCAAAATCATTTGTGAGCTTAGCTGCTAAAAATGTGGAGAGGGACACTGAGAGTAGCAGTACTACACATGTAGTTGTAGAAGCATTGCATAAAGGAGGACATTTACATTGTTAACATTGTTTTTTCACTGCACAGTGGTTAAAGCCAAAGAACTAAGGTTAATAATTCTAATAATATTGTACATGTACATTGTACTGACATCTGTCACTCATTATTTACAATTAATGGCCAACTAATACTTATTATGAAATGATTGAGCAAAGTACTACTACTGTACTACTACTGTAATGAAAGCAAACAATTCATGCAAATAGCACACAGTAAAACTGTGCAATGAAAAGAGGAGGATTATGGTAAATGCTCTGTATTTGTATTTCTCCTTTCAATTACTCAAAGCGCTTTACATCACATCCTCATTCACCCATTCACACAACATTCATACAGGAGGAATCTAAGTTGGAGGAAACTATTCTTTCATACTCATTCACACACTGAAGCTGCTTCAGGAGCAAGTTGGGGTTCAGTGTGACAAGGACACTTCAACACATTGACCCATAGGAGGTAGGGATCAAACCCCTGACCTTCTGATTGAGGGATGACCCACTCTACCACTGAACCACAGCTGCCATTTGAGTCGCTGGAAGTCTTTAAATGTGAAACAGCTTTACATCGAGTGATGAAAAAAAAACTTGTAGGGGGAAGACACAAGAATTTAGTTGCGAGTTAGCCTATAATTTCTGTTTAAACAAGAAACTCTGAGCAGCTGAGTGATGAGTATCACATCTCTATTGTTGTACCAGAATCAGTAATATTGTGGAAATGTAATACTTGAGTTTTGTTCTACAGTCTTGAGATATTCTGCCACCAAAGGGGCGCAGCAAATGCAAACAGTTGATATTTCCTGATCAGCTGTATGGACCCTAGAGTCATGTCTCAACTGATGCAAAATGTTCATGAATGATTAAAAATGGCAACATACAACACATTTAAATTTCTAGTTTCTCAGCACCAGCAGGTATGATCCAAAGTCTGCCAGCTGATCTTCAGAACAACAGGAGCACACCAGCAAGTTAGCACAGAGCTGCTGCCTATCAAGGAACAAAGGAGCGACCAGAATCTCCAGCCTGCAACCAGGACAGCAAGCACAAAGAACCAGAACCTTCTTCCAGCCTGGTTCATCAACAGGCTAAGAAGCAGCAGACTGAAGGACCTTCTTCTTCTTGTATTGGTTTTGATTTGCTTTAATGTTCACAGAGTTTAAGTATTGTGATGTGCTACAGTTTACTGTGCAGCCAGAAAGTTTAGATTTGATGTTAGTTTGCTCCCACAGACACAGGGTCTACAGACTAACCATCCTCTCCTCTAACCTGGTACCTTTATCTACACACTCACACATACAGTGTTACAATAGGCCTTGACTGAGAGACAAAGCTAAGCTAACAGCTACAGCACTTAGCTTTCCTTTGTCTGCCTCTGACCCACACAGCAGGGGGTCTGGGGGCCAGTTTGTAGGAAGTCAATACCTTCTGTAGTCCTCAATGTCATAACCATTTGCCTGTTCACATGTACACACCGTCTCTCTCTCTCTCTCTCTCTCTCTCACCCACACACACATACACACACACACACACACACACTCTCTCTTCCTTT
The DNA here is from genome assembly GCF_042242105.1 of Pempheris klunzingeri. Taxonomy (NCBI): domain Eukaryota; kingdom Metazoa; phylum Chordata; class Actinopteri; order Acropomatiformes; family Pempheridae; genus Pempheris; species Pempheris klunzingeri. The sequence goes on from NC_092032.1 coordinate 618,854, forward strand.
AGTTTGTTAGCTAGTAAAGTTAGATTGTTTATATGTGTGACTTCTTTATGTTTTATTAAATGTGTTAATACACATTTAATAAATACAGCTGTCAGTGTGGTCATTTTGGTAGTTATTAAGTTAATTATTAATCATAATACCAAATTGATAGTTTAGTATTTTATGAGACTGAAACAGTTGAAACAATCTTTTTCCTCGTTTATGTCGATGTCCCAATCGAGGTGGACTTTACACTAAGTCCCATTAATCTTCTGATAGCCAAATTTCCCCAGACACGGTGCAAACACCAACATTTTTGTGCCGCCGTGTGAGGCAAGGTACTATTTAGCACAACAGTAGTAATATGATTATCGTGACTTCTATTGGCCATGATAATAGTGTGGTGAAAATCTGAAATGTTGACAGCAAAAGCAAAAGTGTTAAAGACAAGAGTGAACGATTCCTGCTATAATAATCTTGCATTTACTCAAATGTATTTACACACACACATTTATGCATGTATGTGTATTGGCACAAAAAGTCATTTAAATACATTTGATAAAGTATGTTGACGTGTGCATCATTTCAAAACTCAAGACAGTTAATGACCTTACATTTCTTCGATCAAATTTAAGTGTTGGTGATAAATTCTAAGGATTAAGCATCAACTGAACCAAAAACCATGAAACACCCCTACCTGGGTCCTGAGACTGCCAAACAACTGTAAAGCCGCGACCGCTCACAGAGTGGTCGGAGCGAAACCAGAAATACAGGGAATTGTGGGAGCTGTAGACGTCCGGCGGGTTATTTTGACCGCAGTATTTCCCAATCATGTAAGCAGAGGCGCTGTCCCCGTCATGGATCTGAAGGAAGTCATAGTTGCAATTGGTGCTGCTCTCCAGATGAAAGAAAGGGAAGGAGATGTGTAGAATCTAAAGAATAGAAAACACAGAAAAGAGGAGATCAAAAGATCTCTGTCAGTCTGCTATATTACATGGAATACTATCCACTAATGCTACAGTCCTCATCACTCTCTTCCTCTTGTAGCTTGTTCTTGTGGCCTTAGAGCACAAACATTTGTGTGATGTGATTGACTTGGTCTCAACAACCCCTCAGGGGAGAATGAGGTGATTTCAGCCTGTGGGGAAGTTGAGCCACCCCTTGTTTCTAGGCTACCAGAGACCCTACACCCTGTGGAGAGAGGCCACTGGAGTAATTGGTGAGAACAGTTCTGTTCAAAGAAGTTTTGGTGTCAAACGTGAGTAAAGGTGATTTTATGATCAAGGAGTCACGATTCTGACCAGTTACAGACAACTCTGAGAATAATTCAAACACGTTAGGACTTTAGGAAGGCACAGTTAATGCACTTAAATACCAGAAGTCTGTGTAATGAGTTTAATTAAATCAACTTAAAATAATCATAGACTGATATCTGAAAGAAACCTGACACAAACACAGTATCGAAAACTCTGGGGCTTTATTACATAACTACAACTTGTACAGAGTAGACAAAGTTAGAAGAAGACCTGGTGTGGCTGTGAACGTGATTATCTGTTACAATGTTAAATGCTGTCACTATACCACACTGGCAGTCAACTTATCTAGTAATAATTCAATAATGTGGTGGGTATATAGCGATCACCCTCAGCTATCCCTAATGCACTACAGAAACTGGTAGACTTGCTTGAATACAGCAACACAAAGATGCTGGTTTTAGGAGATTTTAACCTAAATTGGCTGAACAATTATCCAAATAATCTAAAAGATATGTGCGACAATCTCAGTCTGTCACAGCTGATTAATAAGCCTATCAGACCCAATCTTAAGGGTCCCTCTCAGGCAACATTAATACATTTGATTCTGTTCGATAGGAGTTTTTCCATTTGTTAGCCTCTGGCCTGCGTTACAAATACTAGAATACAAAGATCGAGCTCTAGCATTGTTATCAAAGAAATGTAAAATCATTGGTGTTAATGCTGAAAGCACAACATATGTTCTTCTGTGACAAAAAAGTTTATTATTGGTGTGAATGCTGAAAGCACAACATATGTTCTTCTGTGACAAAAAAGTGTATTATTGGTGTGAATGCTGAAAGCATTCATTATTGGTGTGAATGCTGAAATGTAGGTTAAGTCCCTGCAGACGTAGTGATGTGACAGAACACCACAGAAACGTACGCAGCTCCCGCTATGAGCCTCGGAGCGACGGGAGTGCCGACCGACTGCCCCATTGACTGCCATGTTAACTGAGAGGGAAAAGCGGACAAGGGAGGGAGAGACAAAGGCTTTTCTAACCTGCTCCAGAGCTCTCATTTCACAAGATAGAGACCTTAAATTACATGTATGTGTTCAGCAGACCCTCTTCTCTCCACTGGTCTGCACTTTATGGCTGTGACATGTACCGTTTTGAGTAAAACCTGGATTTTTAGAGGTGTGTCACGCAGCTGAAATCTGCATTTGAGAACAGACTTGCTTGGCATGCACAGTCACCATGGCAACCTGACAGCTGATGAGCAGCAGCGCATTAGTGACATTTGAGCCACCAGATGGCAGCAGAACAGCAGGGCAGCAGCAGTGCAGTATGGCGGCAGCGGACAGCATTCACACAGCAATTTCTCCAGGAATTGCACTTTCTAGTTTGATTAACAGGCTTTTCTCAGTGACATTGCTCATAATACACATCATACCAGATGAACACCTGGCTTTGAAATATTGTTCATGTTCATTTCTCACTATCATTGATAAAGCACTGTTAAAGAAGCTTAGAGTTAAAGACAGAACAAGCCCCTGGTTCTCCACAGAATTAGCAACAATGTTACAAAGTACACATTCTCTTTAAGAAAAATCCATTACACATAATTAATCTCTAGCTCTTTTGCAAATCCATCTCAACTTTGGAGATCAGTAAATAAAAGTGCAAACAAATCCTTTTTAATCTTTCCATCTCTACTGGCGTCTTTCATCGAGTTTGAAAATCGGCACATGTAGCCCCACTGCATAACGATGGTGATAAAAATGATCTGTGTCATTATTAGTCCTGGAGTCAAATCATTTCTTTCAAGAAACTCTGTGTTAAATCCGCACTAGTCTGGGTTCAGAGCTAAGCATAGTAACATTGCTGCTGTTACCTTGGTTGTAGATGATAGATGTTATACCTCTACAGAGGCTATGAGATACTGGTTTTGATAATAAGTCTATGACTATCTGTCTAATCTGTCATCCCCCACAAGCTCACCCACAAACTGTTCTCACTCGGACTACACCCCCTCCTCTGTGACTGGCTCCTGGACTTTCTGACTGGCAGGCCTCAGTCTGTCAGGATAGGAAACAGGACTTCAGCCAGCATCATCACAAACATCGGCACACCTCAGGGGTGTGTCCTCAGCCCCATCCTCTACACCCTGTTCACCCATGACTGCTCTCTGCAGAGCATCTACAGACCCAGAGTCCACCGGAGGGCTGCCTCCATCATCAAGGACCCCACCCACCCCCAACACAGACTGTTCACTCTCCTCCCCTCAGGCCGGAGGTACAGGAGTCTGAAATGCAGGACATCCAGACTCAGAAACTCCTTCTTTCCCTCCGCCATCAGGCTCCTTAACAGCCAATAGGAGTCAACAACTACCTCTATCTGCACATTCATCTGCACATTCACTTTACTTCATGTTAAGTTGCACATTTTGTAAATATATTTTTGTGAATATATTTATATGTTAGCAATAGCAGTTTATATAGCAATAGTAGTTTATATTTATATTTTATATTTTATCCTCTTCTTTTTTACTCTTTGGCATTCAGTGTGGATGGCAAAGTAAGATTTTCATTGTACAGAGAAACCCGTTTCTGCACTGTACACATGATAATAAACGCTTTGAATCTTGAATCTTGAATAGAAAACAGTGTGTAATATTGGGAAATCAATCAATCAATCAATCAATCAATCTTTATTTATATAGTGCCACTTCATAACAGCATTATCTCAAGATGCTTTACATAAAGAGCATGATCTGTATTTCATATCATTCTGTATATTTACCACTGTCAAACAGAAGTTCCACAAGGTTGAATATTGGGTCCTGAATGAAGTTATTTTTATAATATTACATCCCTTATTACAAATTGTAATGCTCATCTATATGTACTAATATGTACTCAAATTAAATAATTCCTCATAAAAAGGAGGCGTGTCCGGGTCGATCAAGAAGATACCCACCCCACGCCCACTCTTCACGGTAGATAAAACTACTGCGTCTTCTTGGTCTTTTGCTTTTGTCTCGTCGCTTTTTGTCTTTGCTTTCACTTAAATCTTAGTTTTCAAAAATCCTTACGCTAGCAGCGAACCAAACCATCGCTGGCTGGTCTGTTTTCTGATTGACTGACAGCTGCCCGCCTTCAAGAGACTGCACATCTGCCTTAAACTTGGGCCACGCAAGGGTACCGGAGCCACTGAGGAACCACTGCTGTCTGAGTCTTCGAAACGCGACCACTGTGCCTAGCTGGTACCATCTGGTTCTCTGTGACCGCCTGGCGGAGCCGACCAACAGTCCGGGGTCCTCGCAGAAACTGATGCTATACCTGAATCATCTCTACAACCTAGTAGGCAAATGAATTACAACATTGCTTATGGTGATTAAGAGTTGGTGTCGGTATAGCTCTGAGATCTATCTAAATCTTTAGGAAGTTATTACTCATTAGTCATTGATATCCCGTAGCCCTTAAAATTAAATCCCCCTAAATCGAATACTGTTTCCCTCGTTCTCTGGTAAATCTGATCATCTAATTTCTCTTTTACCATCATCAAATCCACGTCGTTGTCTGTGAATATTTCTTCAGGGCAAAAACAGAGTCCCCTGTCTTTGAGAACTTACGGGTTTTGATTATGAGACAGTTCAATGCTTAATTCTTAAGGTTCAATTCCTAAAACAATTTGTGCTAAGAAATTGTTTTCCTCTGCAAAAGAGGTGGTGCCCCTTTCGACAAGAGCAATCTAATAAATTTGTAAATTAAATAGTCAAATCAAATCAAAGACTTTATTGTCACATGCTCAGCAGTTACATGGCTCACTGGCAGTGAAATTCTTGTGTCTCTGGTTCCAGTAACACTGCTAACAGTATCAAATAAAAACACACCAGCAAGCAAGTAAATAATATAAATAAGGTATATACAACAACTAAAAAATAGAATAAAATGTACAGCTTAATAGATAAATAGAGGTGCAAAATAGGGCAGTGCAAAACTGTTTGTGCAGATTATGGGCAGTTTAAAAGTCTTATGGTACAAAGTAAACACTTGACAGGAAAAGGTATTCACGTTTAAGTAAGAGACCGCCACTGACCTTGTTTGGGTCAACGCGAATCACCCAGGCACAGCTGACCTGGTGATCGTATTCGTCATGACCTGGGTTGTTGGGATAACTGAAGGAACCGGCAGGGCCAGTCAGGTAACCTCCACACTCTGGAACACACATGCACAATCAGAGTAGCACAGATAACAGAAGATCTCCAGTCTGCATAATGAATGGACAAAAAGGGCAAGAAATGGGGTGCACTTCTGTCTTTTTGCCATAGGCACTGAAAAATAATGCTGAACTCTGATAAAGTGTAAGAATATTCTTTTTAAAGGATATGCAAATATTACTTAGTATATTACTAAGTATTATGATTACTGATGAAGAGTGCTAGTGCAAGTACACATGCCCCATCATCCGTGGCTGTGGTCTGTGATACGATACGATTGGACATATATGACCACAACAGCTAAAACAAGGTGAGCACAGGTTGCTCCGAATGGGCCATAAAGTAGAGATAACAGTCACACACAATTGTGAAACTGTTTTTCTCATTCACAGCAATACATTTCTGATATTTCTATAACTCAAAGCCCAAAGCAAAAAAAATGAATAAAGATCATTCTAATATACACTGTTGCCCATGAAGTTGGAATAAAATGGTTTTTTTTTTACCTCTTCTCATGAAATGATTGTGACAATGTGATTTATTCTTGATAAATAAAGTGTATATCTTCTCAACTTTATTGATCAAACTCTTCCAAACAGATCACAGTGAAACTTAAACCACAATTAACCTTTGCAAACTGTGTATTCAGGCTTTAACAAAATTGGGGGGATTGAACAATTATTCCAACTTTATGGGCAACGGTATATAAGCATAGATTTAGAATGATAGATTACTGGTTGTACTATATAATTATATGGGTGATGATAAAATATTTAACAATAGAGTGCCTGTAAGCTCCTTATCACAGGCCCCAAAGTCTGTTAACCAGCCCAGTCCCTTAACTTCCTCCTCTCTGTGTCTCTGCACATCCATTCTATTCTCATTTTGTCCTTGCAATTTCTTCCCACTTCTTCTCTTCACCTCCCCATCTTCATCTCACTGAATCACTGCTGGGGATCGTCGGCCACTTGTCATGTTTCTTTCAACACGATCATATTGCCAATGCTAATTTTTTAGTCACACTCCTATTGTTAGTGCTATAGTCATTGTTAGTATGTTGGTTGCTGTTTGTGTTGTCTCTCTCTCTCTGTCTTTCTCTCCCTCTCTAACCTCCACCCAACAACACGGACCCTGACAGAAGCCACCCCCTCTGAGCCTGATTCTGTTCCAGGTTTCTTCCTGTTAAAGGGGAGTTCTTCCTCCACTGTTTCCTAATATAATATCTGATGCTGTTCATGTGGGGATTCTTGAATCCTTAATGTTGAATTCCTGAATCATTGGGTCTCTCTCTAATTAAAGAGTTTGGTCTAGACCTGCTCTTTATGGAAAGAGTCTTGAGATAACGCTGTTATGAACTGGTGCTATATAAATAAAGATTGATTGATTGATTGATGATCTCAATACCTTGCTGTGGGGTTTGGCAGAGTGGTCCAGTCCACTGCGCAGTGCATGTACATATGAATCCATTATTGCCATCATTGCAGGTTCCTCCATTCTGACAGGGGTTGCTTAAGCATTCATCTATATTCTGGTCACAGTTTACTCCTTGCCAGCCAGAGTTGCAGTTGCAGATATAACCAGGAGCAGAGGTGGTAGCCTGTGATGGCATTAGTGTACTTAGTCATTTGATCGTGGAATTTTTGTTCTTGAAAATATCATTAACACAAAAACAAGGTAGAATTTATCAAGCACTGAAAGACAGAGTCAGACTACGCCAACTGCGACTAATTACTAAAACATTTTTACATCACAGTGGGCTTTGGATAGGTACACAATACTTGATAGTGGGATCAATTTGTTGTTTGTTTTAGTCTAAAAAATAATACAGAATATTACCAGATTTATCCATTAAAGTGACTGCAGATAAAGTTAGAGACATTATCTTTGTCATAATTGCCATACAGCGTCCCACCATACATACAGGCATACAAACACACAGTCGCAAACACTTACCACACAATTTCCATTGACACAGGGGTTGTTGGTCTGACAGATGTTGCTGGTCTGGGTGCAGCCAGTTGGTCCATAACCATTGCCTATGTAGCCTGGCGGGCAGGTACATATAGGGAGGCTTGAGTCTGGTCAATGTGGAAGGGTCAAATGGAAAGAAGAATACATGGTCATGTCCAGCACTGCACATTTCACTCTTAAATTGGTCACACACCAAACGAAAAAGCCTTTTCAACACACTGTACTGAATCTTCTGTAGAGATAAAACTGTGAACACTGTTGCTCCTGTGGAACCTCCTTCCAGTTTGGGTTTGGGGGGGCAGACACCCTCTCTACATTTAAGAGTAGACTAAAAACCTTCCTTAGTGATAAAGCCCATAGTTTAGGGCTGGCTCAGGCCTTGGACCAGCCCCTAGTTATGCTGCTATAGGCTTAGACTGCCAGGGGACTCCCATGATGCACTGGGCTCCTCTCTCCTCCTCTTCCTCTCCATCCTGATGCTTCATGTCTCCTTAATGTCTGTTACTAACTTGGTATCTTCCCCAGAGCCTTTCCGTGTTTTTCTCATCTCCCACATGTGGTGCTAAATTTAGAGTAAACATTTGACTTTACTGTAGTTGTGCTTCATGATAAAATGTAGAACAATGTGAAGGCAAGAGTTATTTGAAAATATCTCTGTTGAAAGACAAATTAATTAAAGAGTTTGATCTAGACCTGCTCTTTATGTAAAGCTTCTTGAGATAACGCTTGTTGGCGCTATATAAATAAAGACTGATTGACTGACTGACTGACTGATTGACTGACTGATTATGCCAAACCATTAGTAACTATGACGATCAACACCTACTCACAAAGACAACGTATGGATTTCACTACTACTTTAACTAAAAGACATAAAGCGCTGATGTCGTGATAGGATTGTTGCCTCTGCAAATATTTTTCACGTTTACAATGAACAAGGGAAGAATAACACAAAATTTAAATTCAGGAAAAGAAAAAATCACAGCCCAAAAAATCACATTATTAATCAGCTTAACCACAAATGATTTTGCCTATGCTCATCCACGATGGAAGGCACAGTAAGAGAATCATGCATGTTTGCTTTACCTGGGCTGGAGGAACAAGTAGCTAATGGGTAACAGCCTCCATTGTTGGTGGAGCAGATATTGGTCTGGGTGCACGTTCTTCCATCCCCCTCATAACCTGCACAAACAGTCACCTTTAAAATCAGTCACTCAGAGGTGTCAGTCACCAACATTTTTTTTTTTATTTATCACAGCTCAGAATGGGCTTCACTTAATTCACTTAAAGGTTCTCCGTTAAGAGTAATGTTACAATTTTAACATTTTCAAAATAAATGAATTAGATAAGTAAATTGATCATTGATTAATAATAAATAGCATCTTGTCTTTCTCAAAAGTTTGCTCTTTGGAAGACTTTTTCTTCTCAGCCACCCAGGAAACAGGTCTGGCTAGGGTTGAGTGTAATGAATAAAACAGTATTATCATGTAACATTTTTAGCAACATATTTCATGGAAATTCATAAATAAAAGGCAGTACTCAAACAATGGTGGTGTCTCAAATCATAACCATGTGATCAGCACAAACAAATCCCTATACCTTAATATATTACTACTATATTGAGAAAGGGCAAAAGGAAGGAGATGAAAACTTGGGGTATGGATCTTAAGGAAGGGATGTCTTTGTTAGATTTAGATGTTCCATGAGTAGGTGACCACTTCATCACATAACCTGTAATAAACATAGGGCAACTGGGTAACAGGAAGTTTAAATTAATTCTCATAACACAGAGAGGTGCTAGGTTTCATTCTTTCTGACTGTCAGAGGCGTATCTACTACTTAGATATCATCATACCCGTGCACAGGAGGTTGCATATGACCTGGTTGACGCAAGCAGTCGTCTTCTTTTCATTGTCTTGACTAACTGTGCAGGTTGTGTGAACAGTTAGCATTGACTAGCATTAGCATTTTACAACAGTAGCCTCATAGCTGATCCCTATGAGCTATGTTCTCTTGGAGCTAAATCAACCAGTCCCTGTAGGAAGGGCAGAGGCTCCTCTGGTGGGCCCTTCCTCACCTTGGGAATCTCAGGGCAAATGCATCCAGACCCCTTTGGGCAATTGGAGGCTGAACCCAGAGACTGTTCAGATGACTGCTGCACTCCCTGTTAGAACCAGTCAGTCTACTGGGTCAGGACTCATACTTGGCCAAACTGCCTCCTGAATACTATCTTTCTGGTCCCAGTACACATTTTATAGACATATGCAAACACACACTGTTGCTGGTGGCTCCAAGCTGGTGAGGGGATATGGTCTTTTTGATTATGTGTTTTCACCTCTTTCACAGAGGCAGGATTTTCAGATGCAATTGGGTGGGCACATTTTGCATCCCTAACAAGAACGCCTTCCGCTGTCTCATTATTCAGTACTTGCAGTCAGATTGGAGCTCAGATCATTTATTCCACCTTAATTTCAAGAGCATCCTCTTGTAGAATGCTGTATGTCAACATGCAATTGCATTGTGTGCAAGTCTTTGGAAATGTTTCTGGATCAATGGATCTCTTTTCACTACCTGGGAAAGCAGCCCAAAGTGGGTGTTAAACTCAAGGCTACAATGAACATGTAACATACCTGTTCCTGTGGACAATTCATAGAACCACTGTTTCAACAGTATGCTATTACTGCTAATCAATGAAACTGGCCACACTAGGCATAAGGGCAGTGCGTAGGTGGACTGTATGGACCTTGGAGATCTACTCTACCTATGTAAGACTAGAACAGGGAATGACTAATGACTGAGGGGAGTGAACTGAGGTGTTAGTTGGCAATCAGACTGCAGGGTTTTATTCTCCGATGGGTTGTTTTCTCTACTCCGAGCTCCTCCACATCGAGAGGAGCCAGCTGAGGAGGCTCGGGCACCTGTTTCGGATGCCTCCTGGATGCCTCCCTGGAGAGGTATTCCGGGCAAGGAGGCCCCGGGGAAGACCCAGGACACACTGGAGGGACTACGTCTCTCGGCTGGCCTGGGAACACCTCGGGGTCCCACCGGACGAGCTGGAGGTGGTGACTGGGGCCGGGGAGGTCTGGGCATCTCTGCTGAAATTGCTGCCCCCGCGACCCGACTCCGTATAAGCAGCTGAAGATGGATGGATGGATGGATGGGTTGTTTTCTGAAGGGGGCTCTGCAATTGAGACCTCTGCTGTCCTCTTTGCACCAATGCGAATCCAATTCTGGTTCTGGGCTGGTGCAAGTTCAGAGTTGGTTCAATATGTGAACCCTCTCAAAGCCAGTGTATTTTTCCATGGGCTAGAGAGCCACATTATTACGTCAATGTGAGACTCTCTGCTTTCCCAAAAATACTTGTGTCAACGTCAAGCACAACAACAATGGTGATTACTACCAACAAAACTACATAATCTCTTTACAAGTGTTGTTCTTGGCTTTGCGAGCCTATATTGACAACCAAACAAGAAAATTAAATTCCAGCTCTGAAAAGGCCCTAAAACTACATTGAGTGAAAAGGAGTATGCATGTGCTTGAGCCTTCATGGGACTTGACACCTGCTGACTGCTCGGCTGCTTTTCTTCTCATCAAATTATTCATAAAGCAAATTAGTGAGGTTCATGCCTTATTTGTGCCAGGAGTGTCTGTGTTGGAATTCTCATGGGTCTGGCATTACCTTTTAGCCCAACCCCTCATTTCTCCCTCAACTTTCTTTTTTTTTCAGCTTTCAGTTTTACATCGGCCTATAGTTTTAGCAGTTCTCACACCACAACCAGCCGTTCTCTGAAGTGTCTTCTACTGACTGACATTCGTAAGGTAATAATATGGCCACTCCTCATCCTGTGGCTATACTGTCTGCATCTTCACTCTGCAACCGAGACATGGTGAGCACACATTCCTTGTGACGTTGTTGGTATGAGTCATCCAGTTATTATATACTGTCTCTGAGGAAGAAAGAGATGAAACAAGTAACAAATATCAAATGCAACTATAGGTCTATGAATTCTGACAGTCGGGTTGTTATTTGGAGGCTTGATCAGAAGATACTCTAAGAGGTGATGCTGGGTGTCAGGGTCCTTTATCAGATCACTTGTGTCACCACATTCAGTGGTACTACATACAGTCTCTGACTGTTATATAGAATTCATAGAACTGTAGCTACATTTGTAACTCTTGTTTCCTCTCCTCGTACCTGGAGGGCAGGGACCACAGTGGAAGGAGCCCATGGTGTTGAGGCATTGTACCACTGGAGTGGTGGAACAGCCGCCATTATTAGTCAAACATTCATCTACATCCTGACAGCTGTAGCCATTGCCTTGCCAACCTGAGACATATGAGAAGTAATTAGAACAAATCTTCACTTATTTAGGATATACAGTAAGCCACAGTCACATACAGATACATACACACAGTTGCAATTAAGAAGTATTTGATTTTTTTCAATTGTGTGCATGCGTAAACAGCCAACAAAGATAACGTAGCTAAGTGATTTTTTTGCCATTTTTTTTTCTTTGAAACTTGATAGAGTAGCAACCCATGGTGCCATCAGGAAAAGGGCTGTAGCATGATCAATACAGTTTTAATAAGGTGAAAAAACGTATACTACTCACAAAAAGTTAGGGATATTCGACTTTCAGGTGAAATTTATGGAAAATGGAAAAAGTGAATGCTACAGTGATACTATATGATGAAAGTAGGGCATTTAAGTAGAAGCATGCAATGGTAATTTTATTCATCTCAAACAATTTATTGAAAGAAGAGCTAACAACAGTGGTAGGTATACCACAACAAAACATTTCAATGTCTCAATAAATTGGGACGTGGCCAAAGGACATCCACTCCTCTCCTTTCTGTGACTCTTCCAGTCTCTGTATCACTGTTCCAACCTCCTGATGACACTCTGTGACCCTCTAAGCTCAGTGGACACTTCCGTCTGAGGACTTCCTGTTTGAAGCCTCGCAATGGCGAGGTGCTGTTGATCAACTGTTAGGTGTCGTCTTGGTCTCATGATGTCAGAATGTAAACAGCATGATGAGGAGGACTGTTTAAATACCAGTTCTAACTGAAGCAGGAAATGTATCGGTCGATTCATGGATCAACTCTGTTGTGAATTTTGCTGTTAATCTCCTTGTTAGAGAACAGCAACTTGTGCAAAAAGTACTGAAACACTGAACAGTTGGACATGTGCATTCAAAAGTTTAGAGAAGGTCACATTAAGTTCACCTGGAAAGGTTAGAATGCATTTTAGGTTCATCCTGAAATTTCACCTGAAAGCCAAATATCCCTAACTTTTTGTGAGTAGTGTATGGGCGGTACTCAGTCTGCAAGTCAACCTTTGCAGGCTGAGCACACTGGGATAGATTTGAGCAGAAATAGACCTGTGCGTGTGGGAGGACAGAATTGTACCGTAGCAGATTATTTGAGCATGCAATGGAAAACCCTTTTTAACTAAATGTTAGTTTTAGTTAATAACAGGGGCTCTCATGGAATGATTAAAGCTGTGTGAGCTCACTTTTGGAACTTAGAAACCCCTGAGCCCCTCCACGCTACACACAGAAAATGTCTAAAGAAATACTTATATCTGAATAAAATAATAGGCAGTGAAGTAGGACAGATAATATAAAAAGAAGTATTGGATTATTGAATCAAGTCATGCCCAGGTAAGGCTCCAAGTAACTGTTCCTGCTCCAACCATATTTTCAAGATTTCAGAATACTATGCCAAGACTTCTTGTGAGTTTCTGGTTTCAAAGTCACAAAAATCAGGTAATTAATCCCAGTGCATGCATATAAAATAGATCCCAGTATGAGTTGAGTGATTGAGTGTTACCAGCCGGACAGGCTCCACAGTAGAAGGAACCCTGGGTGTTGTAGCAGGGAACAGCAGGGTTGGTGGAGCATGGTTTGTTAGGTAGGCTACACTCATCCACATCAGACACACAGGCTGGGTTCCCAGCTGGAGCCTCCCAGCCACTGTCACAAATACACTGGAATTTCGGCTGTTGATTGGGAAAAAAACAAATCTCAATGTGAAAACTCTGTCAACCAAAATCACATCTTCAATAACCACGATCATGGAAATGCATCAACAAACTGAAATAACACTCATCTGTAATATAAGAGCAGTTGTTTGCAGCTATATGCCATGAAGGTACAACATCATGCTCAATTGGAAAAAGGTCAGTCTTTTATTTGTATTTCCACTTCATATGTGTATGACTTTTTGCTGACTCCATTATCTCCCTCTTGGCATCACATATTAAGGAAATGTGTCAGAGAGTACTAGTGATTTCATTAATATCTGCAGGTGAAACTATGTGTCACATTGGCAGAATTTACTGTAATATCCTACAATGCAATTATAATTAGCCACTTACTGTGTAAATTGTTGAAATCAGACAGCTTGGAATAAAAACAAAATTAATAAAGCAGAACTTGTAGTTTTGCCATTTCATTTATTCTTTATTGCCTAAAACATGAGCGAATCACTACTCAGACATCGTGGTTCCAGGATTGTGGAGGTTTTATTAAACCTCTGCTGGTAATTTTCCACACAGGATTGGAGCGGACTTTTTTTCACGCCAGCAGTAAAAGTGTCAGCGAGGACACTCTCCAGTAAAAATAGCGTTCCTCCTATGAGGACAGACCAAAGAGTTTGGTCTAGACCTGCTCTTTATGAAAAGAGTCTTGAGATGACGCTGTTATGAATTGGCGCTACATAAATAAAGATTGATTGATTGATTGAATGTGTTAAGTAGAATGACTAGGTGATTACTTACCTGTCCAGGTACAACACGGTCTGCATCAATACATGTGCCATGTACACACAGGCTCTGTCCTCCATTCCTGCAGTCATCATAGCGCACAGTACAGAGAATCCCAGACCACTCAGGAGAACAATTACAACTGCACACAAACAGAAATATCATTATGATACCACAATGGTAGCTATAAAATGCAGTAAGTCATTAAACAAAGACTGACAGAAAGTAGAATTTCTAAAGAAATAGACAACTGACAAGGAGAATGATCATCAGGCTCTCAAACACAGGCCGTCTACCTTTTTAGGTATCGAGCCTCACAAGTTTTCATTTTATCTGCCAAGGTTTTGTCAAGTCTTTCTCTGACATTTCTGTCCCACCTCATTACAAGTAAGGTATGTGGAAATCAAGGAGCTCACATTATTAAAAATCACATTTAACAAAATCTAAGAGAGGCATCTGCCCCCATCCTTCAAAATATGCAACATATCACTGCCATTAGCTTTCACAAGGGCTATTTCTGTTGTTAAAAGTGGTTCCAGTAACTTCAGAGTGAGTGCAGAGGCCTCACTGCTGAATGTTTACTTTATACTTGGTATGGGAACATACCATGCATGTAAAACAGGACATTTTAACACCATAAACCATTTGGAATAATGGACATTTTGGTGTGTAGAAAACCATACAGGACTGTACATACTGTGCACAAGACAAACACAGTGATTCTCACAATGGTTCTCTTGTGGTTATGGTAGAGGAGGTAGTTAAAAATCAAGCAATAACATTTAAATTTTGTGAAGCTTTAGACGTACGTGAATGAACCAGGGGTGTTGACACAGGTTGCTCCATTCTGACAACCCTGAAGTGTTCCAGCATACACTTGACATTCATTCACATCTGTTGCACAGTTAGGACCCTGACACACAAACACACACACAGAAAGAGTGGAAGAAATGGGAGAACCACAGACACCTTGGTTAGTTAATGACGTTTGTCATATTCAACAGCATAATATAAAATATAATATATAAACTGGAATGGCAAGGACTTTTAATTCTCAAAGAATTCTAAGAAAATTTTAATTTATTGTGTTGTATATTTGTGACTTTGGTTTTTTTATGTAAATATTTTTGGCTGGCTGTACATGTATATTATTTTCTATAATACATTATGATCATCTAAATATGAAGAAATAGCATTACAGAAGTAGTAGTAGCTTTCTGGAACTGTTGGAAATATATACCATAGTCTGCTATGTGGACTATTTGTCACAAATACCAATCAAGATTGTTTAATGCCAATACTTACTACACAGCCAACTGCAACTAACACCCCTGTAATGTAACAAATAGTGGGGAACTCACAGCCCAGTTGCTGGGACACACACAGTGATATGAGTTAAGTAAATTTAGACATGTTCCTCCATTCCGACAGGGATTACTGCTGCACGACGACGTCTGGATTGTCTGGATGAGAAAGGAATTGTGGAAAAGACCATAAGGACGGACACATGTACAGTCTTCATTTTGAGCCATTAAAAGAAACAGTTATCAAATGTTTCACCAGCTCAAGTGCAGTCACTTTATTCTCAAGCGTTGACACCTGGAAAACAAAGAAAGACGCATGGAAATATGTTTTATAGCATTCATACACATTAAGAAAATGTTACTTGGACAGTTAACTTCTAAAGACCTTTTCTTAGAAACACACAGTGGCCTAGTCTAGTTGTTGACTGCATTGAATGATAATAAATAACAAGCATTTTCTCTCTTACCCTGGTATCAAGCTGGTTTAGTTTGTTGGTGATATCAGGAGGAACTCCACCTCCGTGAGACTTAATGTCATCAATGTCATCTTTGTTGGTTTTGATCTGAAATCAGACAGTTTACATACAGACACTTCAGTATACAAAAGCTGTTGCCAAAGAGACCCTCCGTGGCAATGAAATAACTTAACATACCAGTGTCGTCTGACTCAACACATTAAAGCAAACTGTGAATTATTTGTGAATACCATCATTGCCTTGATTAGAAGATGGGTCTTTCATATTTCCTTATTTTGTATTATTTATGTTGAATTTGGACCCAATTTTAAAGCTTTATTGCTAACTAATTAGTGACACATCCAGTTAATAAACTGCAACTAATTAACTAATTTGTGATTTTAATAAATACATTGATGACACTGTATGGTCAGGTCTGTGTAAAGAAGTGGTTCAGGTCTATGTACAGACATGGATCAGGTCTGTGTAAAGTCTCAGAATCAGATTACCTTTATTGGCCAAGTTTGTACAAGCAAACAAGGAATTTGACTCTGGTGAAACTTCTCTCTCAATGTACAGTAAATAAAAGTAAAGAAATAAACTACACCAATAAGAATAAGAACAATATAAATACTCATGAATAGCAGTATATACAGTGGAGGTAGGTGTGGTGCATTTATGTAGTGCAAAAGTAGTGACAAATATGCAAATGGTATGGGACTATTGCACAGTGGTTCCTGAGTCTCTGAGTCTAGTGAGAGTTCATCACGGTGATGGCCTGGGGGAAGAAACGGTCTCTGTGTCTGGTGGTTTTGGCGTACAGTGCTCTGTAACGCCGGCCAGACGGGAGGAGTTTGAAGAGTATGTGTGCGGGAGTGTGAGGGGTCTGCAGAGATGTTACCTGCCCTCCTCCTGACCCTGGACAGGTACAAGTACTGGATGGAGGACAGATCGGCCCAAATTATCCTCTCTGCAGATCTGATTGTCCTTTGCAGTCTGTGCCTGTCCTAGTTGGTTATCCAAACCAGACAGTGATGGAAGTGCAGAGAACAGACTGGATGATGGCGGAGTAGAATGTGATCAGCAGCTCCTGTGGCAGGTTAAACTTCCTGAGCTGTCGCAGGAAGTACAACCTCTGCTGAGCCTTTTTGTGGACAGAGTCTATAGGCGCTTTTCCACTAGCACCTACTCAGCTCAACTTGACTCGGTCTTTAGGGTTTTCCACTAGGTGATAGTACCTGGCACCAGATACTTTTTTAGGACCTACTCGGCTGGGGTTCCAAGTGAGCTGAGTCGAGCCGAAAATGTGACGTCAACAGACTGCAGGCCACTGATTGGCCAGGGAGTGACATCAGTGGATCCAACCTGCCGTTTTTAAAACCCTGGCAACAGCGACCGTGCGTTTTATTATTTATTATCATTATTTATTTCTGTGAACGAGGTAAATGGCTACACCTACACAATCAACTAACTAATTGATTTTATGGGTCACATCATGAAACCTAATACTTGAAAACACCCAGACTGGAGGTAGTAACTGTAGAACTAACTGTATTCATAACTTCCCTACAGTCATTGTCCACGTAACATCTGTGACCATTTAGAACACAAATGAACTAAAAGCTGTGTCCACACATCGTATCAAAGCATGCTGGGAAACTCTGCCCGCCCACCTATCCCCAGCACCAATAATTAGAGATTCTAATATCATACATTCATATAATTTGCACTGCCACCATGAACAATATGTCTGTGGCTTCATCTTTCACTGGGTTCGGACTCTGAGGACTTTTATTTTGGACGCCTCATGTTTCCCCCTCCACTAACTTCATGGTGTATTCAAGTACACCTCCTAAGCTCTACACGAAATGGCCAGAAAGGTTGTTGAAAAATGTAAAGTTTTTATTTTTACATCATATACATGCGTCATTACTTTGTCATTACAGCAGTTTTTGTTTGTCTCTCTGATCACATGCAGCAGAGTGGAACTTTTAAATATTCGACTACCCACTGGACAAATGTTTCTCACTGAGCCGCAGGTTTCCAGCACTTTTAGTTGGAGGAGAAACAACTCTTTATGGAATCTGAGGGAGATGCCAGTGGGGAAAACGTGGCAGAGTGCTTGTAAAACTTGTTAAAGGTGCTTCATTCAAACCTAGCTTGGTGAGCACATCACATCAAAGTGTTATTGTTATATATATTATTATTACAATTATGTAGCCTAAATTTAAAAACTCTAGACTAGTATTTTCCCATCCTGGTCCTGGAGGCCCACTACCTCCTGGACAGAAAGTTGGAACTAGAGGTTGCATAAATTCACTGAATGAAGACTATGGAAATAAAATGCACAATGCTGTGGAAGGCTGTGGCTCAGCAGTAGAGCAGGTCGTGCCTCAATCAGCAGATCGGTGGTTTGAACCCCCAGCTATGAGTCTGCATGTCTAAGTGTCCTTGGCCCAAGATACTCTCCTCCAACTTAGATTCCTCCTGCAACAGATCCAGCAGGAGTCCCCACACCTCCCTTTCCTGGGCCACATCAGCCAGCTCTGACTGGGGGATCCCGAGGCGTTCCAGGACAGTGTGGAGATATAATCTCTCCACCTGGTCCTGGGTCTACCCCGTGGTCTCCTGTCACTTGGATGTGCCTGGAACACCTCCCTCGGGAGGCGCACGGGAAGATGCCCAAACCACCTCAACTGTTCTTTCAGTCATGATCCACAATTCATGACCATAGGTAAGGGTAGGAACAAAGATAGACCAGTAGATGGAGAGCTTTGCCTTCTGGCTCAGCTCCCTTTTCGTCACAATGGTACAGTTAAGCGAATGCTGCTCCGATTCTCCAGCCCATCGTTCCCTCACTCGTGAACAAGACCCCAAGGTACTTGAACTCCTTCACGTGGGGTAAGGGCTCATTCCCTACCCGGAGTTGGCATGCCACCGTTTTCTGGCAAATTTAGAGTATTTGTATATATACAGTCCATTTGTATACAGTCTATATACTCTAGTTTATACTTAGCTTGCTTCTACTCCCACATCCTCTTCTCTTAATTTAATGCCTTTCTAGTCATTTTGATCAATCAATCAATCTTTATTTATAGAGCGCCAATTCATAACAGCGTTATCTCAAGACGCTTTCCATAAAGAGCAGGTCCAGACCAAACTCTTTAATTAGAGAGAGACCCAACAATTCAGGAATTCAACATTAAGGATTCAAGAATCCCCACATGAGCAGCATCACATATTATATTGAGCAACAGTGGCAGGAAGAACTCCCCTTTAATGGGAAGAAACCTCGAACAGACCAAGGCTCAATGTGGGTGGCGTCTGACCACTCAACGCCCTTTTCCATCACATCCTCATTCACCCATTCACATCATTCGTAGAGAAAGAATCTAAGTTGGAGGAGACTATTCCTTCACACACATTTACAAGTTGGGGTTCAGTGTCTTGCCCACTGTGGACACGTAGAGGAGCCAGGGATCAAACCACGGGTTTTCTCGTTTTTCATTTAGAAACCAAAAATGAGCAGACTGTGGGCCACCTAAGTCTCCAGGCTGCTGAGGGACTTTGTGGTTCCCGTGTGGTTCGTCTTGTCCCAACGAACAGGCAGAAACTAAAAGCTGCTCAGCTTGAGGTTCACACTGAGGACACAAGGGGACTGAGGAATGCTGTGACGTATTGACCACCTCTCAGGCGATGACCCAGTGACAGCGAGGACCAGAGCAGATGACAGCAGATTGTCAGGACAGCACCACTGGTGCTAAACTGCTCTCCATCCAGGACTTCTGTATGACAGGAACTGCAGACCACCACAGCCTGGACACAACCTGTTCCAACTCCTCCCTCTGACAGAAACCAGAAACCATGTCTGTATGGCAAAACCACCAGACACAAGGACAGTTTCTACCCACAATCCTTCACCCTGATGATCACTTAACATCAGTCATACAGTTTTAATTCCCTGTCGTCCACCCATTCCGCCCAACATTTAAGACCATTATACTTTTGAGAAAGGTAAGTTAATTAGAGCAAGGTGGAGACTGGTGGAGAGAGAAAACTAACAACATTACAAGATAACTCATTCACAACATCCATAAGATCTGGATGTAAGGGTCCAGAATTGAATGAACACTTCAGTAATTGTACTTAAGTAATGCTCCTGGCCCCTGATCTTTGGTCCGCTCAAAACTGCTGTGTCCGCTTCCTAACTTGTTAATCATTCATAGTTTCACATGAGAGGCAGCTGGCAGCAGTTTTAAAAAAGCTGATAAGAGCTGATAAGATGCTATAATGAATCACTTTCTGGCTTGTTTGAATAAGTTCATTAGTTTGCTGTTGTAATGTTAGTGACATGTCAGAAGCACACTCAAACGTGCCAAGATGACCAGAACATTGCAGAGGTGGTTGGATAACAAACTATTCCTGTTTAGGAGCATTTGCCTTGGCTGTTGTCTTAGAAGGAATTGACTTCATACAGAGCAGATTTTCTGTCTGCATAGGGGACAGATATCTCTTTGATGGGGCAGATTTGTCTGGGGATTTGTGGGACAGTTATTCCTATACAACTTCTTCTTCATTGTTCAGCATTTTATCCACTTTACTGCATCAATGTGTCATATTCCATCACATCTGGAATATGAATAGAATATTCCATTCTAAGTCTGCACATCTGTCAGAAAGGTCTGCGCTCACCTGACTCAGGAGTTGAGTGAGGTCTTCATTATTCACTTTAACTCGGCCAGATGCTGTTGTCTGGAAGCGGATCTCTTTATTGTCACCAGTTGTGAAGACGAGATGGCCATTGTCAGACAGCATACGAGGCCTTCAGGGACAGATCAACACAATTCCATCAACAGGCCTGTGCTGAAATTTTTTGTACTGAGCAGATGTATTTAGGTCAGTCAGGGTCATAGACATAAACCTGGTTTAATGCTGGCTTACAGATCTCATCTTTAATCAGGAATAACACTATAAACCTCATATATCATTCTAAGAATTTGGGAGGTCTGTGAAAAAGCCCTTTTTCCCAGCAATTCAATAATAAAATATTCAATGATAATATTCTTTTAGTACATGTACATGTAAAATAACTTGTAACTAAAACACAGATAAAAATATACCAAAAACTAACACTGCACAGAATAACATCTTGCAGGGGAGTGGATTTTACATACTATTTAATTTTTTTTTTTGGGTAGACCTTACGCTCTGTACAGTTTGAAAACCATTCAACGGAAAAACATTGAAAATGTAGTGGGAGGCCTGGGTCAGATATCAGTAGGATATCAGCTTCATATAAATTACTTTAACTTGATACTGAACGTAGTAGTATGTAAGAGAAGTAATACTGGTGGAGCCGGTATGTTTTGGCTCATCCCTATGTAAGACACCCTGGTTTGATCTGTACAAAGCCCAACTCACTGGTCATTGTTGACATTCCTCTGGTTTCCTCTCTGTGCTGTGTCCCTGGGCTCTCCGTGCAGTCCCACCAGAAGGAAAATGAGTACGAAGAATAGCCATGAGAGTCTAAGTGTCCCAGCCATAGAAAATAGATGCACTGCCTAGGCACTCTAATCACCTATAGTGGGGTTTGACACGCTGCTCCACTCTAATGACCACTGTCGAGACTTTGACCTGACAGTAGCACCATAAAGATCATCTCATTTCACCAAAACTGCTGAACTTTACTATAGAGTGAAAATGACCATCACATGATTGTAGGAGATGAGTAACCTGCTGTGTGTGACTATGTGTGTGCTGTCTAGATGTCAGAAGTAAGTCACCACTGTGCAGATGAATATAAGTTAAAATTATCCCCGTAAACATTGGAATAAAATCTTGCCCTAAGCATCCTTCAAAGGGCACCATATGATGGCGATCATGAATGATCAGAAACTTTTTCACACCAACTGAATGTGACACTTTTTGAAACATTACTTTCAATCCTAATTTTTGGATGAATCATCAGGGTTTTTAGCTTGTTTTTCTTCGTTCAGCTCTTTACCAAGAATGAAACTCAGAGGACTGGTGCAGTCTAACCCAATTGAATTCCTGCTGCTGCTGGTGCTGTGGCAGCCATCTGGATTTCAAAACTAGATCACTATTCTACAACTGGAACATTTCTATTCTTTTCAATCCTATTTCTAAACAATGTCACAAATAGAAAATTTCCCAAGGACACTTTTGGAACGTACCAGCGTGGTTCTCATTCCAGGAGAGCGGATGTTGTGTTGTGTCAAGTTTCATAGTTTCCTTTGCTGGAGGATAAATATCCCTTTCCCACAGGAACCGAGGACCCATGAACCAATTGGATGACAGCAGTTCATCCACAGTTGTTCCCCTGGACGCATTGTCTGCAGGGTTTTCATTGGTGGAAACATAAAACCATTGCTCAGGCCTTGTGCTGTTGCGAATCTTCTGCACTCTGTTCGCAACGAACGTGTAAAAACATCTTGCTTCATTATTTAAGTATCCCAGGACGACTTTAGAATCTGTCCAAAAGAACTCTTCCACATCACCATAAGCTAGCTCTTCTTTGAGCATGTTACTCAGAACTACTGTAACTGAGACTGCTGTTGCCATCAGTTCTAGCCTAGGAATAGTGGTTACCTTTTTAGGAGACACGCGGGATTTGCCCATGATGAAAGCACAGTGAACTTTTTGTTCACCTCTCAGATAAGTACACTGTCCATATCCAGTGGTGCTCGCATCCGAGAAATGGTGCAGTTCCTTATTTACCACTTCTCCAAAGTCGTCAGGCAAATAACATCTGGCAATCTGTATTTTCTCCAGATTGACGAGATCCTTTCTCCAATTCTCCCACCTTGGCTTCAGATGCTCAGGTAGGGGGCCATCCCAACTAGTGCCATGGTGACACACTTCTTGCAAGATTCTTTTCCCACTGAGAACATAGGGGGCGACAAAACCAAGGGGATCATATATTGATGCAACTGTGGATAATATTCCACGCCGTGAGGGAGGCTGGTCTTTCAATGTGAGGTTGAATGTAAAGCAGTCAATGTCAACTTTCAATGTTCCAGTGAACACCTAATGCTCTCTAAATTTGCTTCTCACATAAAGCAAGGTTCTTTGATGTGGTGTCTGTTGCATGTTCTGGATACTGTTTAGAATGACACTATTGTTTGATACAAACTTGTGGAGTCTCAGACCACCTTTAGCACACACGTCTCGTGCCTCTTGTGCCAGCTGTATGCCCTTTTCCACAGTCTCTGTGCTGGCAACACCGTCATCCACATAAAAGTCTCTGGCAATGAACTGTGCACCTAATGGTTATGCAAGGCTGTTCTGTTGGGCCAGGTGTTTTAATCCATAGTTTGAACACCCTGGGGAAGACACTGCACCAAAGAGATCTACTGTCATCCTGTACTCTTGCGGTTGTGCACTTAAATCTCAATTTTTCCACCATAAAAAGCGGAGGTAGTCACGATCACTCTCTTGGACTTTAAACTGAGGAAACATTTTTTCTATATCACACATCAGAGCTATTGGATGCTGTCGGAAGCGTACAAGGACACCAGTTAGATTGCTTATCATGTCTGGTCCAGACAGAAGGTGCTCATTGAGACTGGTTCCTTGATGCTTAGCTGAACAGTCAAAAACGACATGTAGTTTTTCTGGTTTCTTTGGATGATAAATGCCGTGATGTGGTATATACCATTTCTCACCAGGAACTCCTTCATCCTGAACTTCTTCTACTGAACTGCCAATTATGCTCCACCCTAACTCTTTTTGAACAGCATAAGGCTCATCCTCTTTGCCTAGGATCACTTGCCTCTGTGCTAATGCTCTGGAACAGTTGTAACCAATCAAGAGACCTACTTCACAACTGAGGAGCGGTGGGACTTCATCTTTGATTGGTGACATGTGACTCCAGTGTTTGGCTGTTTCGCAGGTTGGTATATGTTCAATATTTGCAGGTATATAGTCCTTTGTGTATGCAGCAGGGAGGAGAATGTGCGTTGCTGAGCTGTAACCCCTCACAGAGACCCAATACCTTTTCACTATTTACAACTGCATTTTCTCCCATCATAGTAGTTAGCTTAAATTTCACTGGACAGCTGTCCACTAGCAGTTCACGACTCACTTCTTGATCAATGAATGTGGTGTCACTTTGAGTGTCTAATAAAGCATAGACAAGTTTTTCTTTGTAGGGGTTTGCAACAGATGACACCCACACTGGAAGAATCATTGACGTACTAGCTGAGTGTCCTTCTCTGGCAACGTTAAGTGACATAACAGCAGGAGCTTCCAATGTGTTGTTTTGTGTTGCACTTTCCAGACTCACATGCCTTTCTCCTTTCACAAATTTGATGTAGTTCTCATCATGAAGACAAGTTGGCTGCATTTTCATGCAAATGTCACAGGTGAGGCGGTGTCGACAATCCTTTACACTGTGACCTTGCTTTAAACAGCCATAACCCAATTTATTGTCTTTAACATACGTCCTTCTACTTTCCAGCGACCTTTTCATGAGGCCTGGGCACTTGAAGCTGTGTGGATGTGTGTTCTGGCACAACATGCACGGAAATCCCATATGTGCTCTGGTTGATGTGTGCTGGTCACTGTGTACAGCCTTTGTACTGAAGACACTTGCCTTATTCCTTTTAACATCCTTTAGGTTCTCTTTGTCGCTGTACACCTCAGAAGAACGAAGAGCATAGATGGAGGTGATTGGGTTGCATGCAACTTCTGCTTCCTGCAACAGAAATGCAGCAAACTCCTTAAAGCTAGGGAAATCTTTACCTTCCATCAGGGCCTTTGTCACCTGGCGGTTCCATCTGGCGGCAGCCCAGTCAGGCAACTTCTGTGTCAGTCTTTGATTTTCTTCACAATTGTTTAATATTTCCAGGCTCTTTACATGAGGCATCGCTAGCAGGCAAGCATTTGTGAAGTCTGCAAAGTTTCTTAGTCCTTCAGCATCTCTGAACTGTATTTTTGGCCAGCTTGATAGCTTTCCTCTGAAGGCTCTTTGAATAACAAATGCCTGGCCGTATCGTCGACTCAGTTTTTTCCAAGCGTCTTGGTAGGCGGCTTCATCATTTCTGAAAAAAGGTGCCTTCAAGGCATTTACAAGCTGGGCCACTGACATACTTCTTTAGATAAAACAGTTTATCTGCAGCAGAGATGCCCTTTTAGTCTATCAATGACATGAAGGAAGCTTTCCATTCAATAAAGTGAATTGGCTCACCACCGAACACCGTTGGCTCTGACATAGGAAGTCTATTCATCGTAATGCTGTCCTGCACAGCTTGTGCTAGTTGAGCGACACCAGGTGGTGCAGACAACATCGCTATGTTAGATGGGTGTGGTGCAGGGGGCTGATATGCAGAATTTAGGCTCACCCGCTCACTCTTCTTCCAATCTGGCTCGAGCTGCTTCCAAATCTTTTCCAGCCTGTAGATGCTCCAGCTCAGATCTTTCAATTTCCAGTTCTTTCTTGTGTTGCTCTTCTTGAGCTTTAATCCTTTCCTTTTGCGCTATCTTGTATTCTGCTTCTTTTACGGCCAACTCTGCTACTGCCTCTACTCGTTTTGATGCAAGGTATGAAGCTGAGGAATGGTGGGTGACACTTGACTGTGCAGCAGTAGAGCCATAAATGGAGTGTGGATAATCGCGATCTAGTAGCTCACGTAGACGACATCCTTCATGTTCTGCATCAAAATCTCCATCTTTTGTATTTTGATAATGTCACTGGTTACTGCTTCACATGCATCTACCTTTCGCCTTAAGTCAGCTGTTGGAGCTGTGTGATCTCTTATTTCAGTGTAGAGTTTCATAATGTCATCCTTTGCTTTCGCCAAAATGTCGGCAATCTTTTTTCCTTTTTACTTACTTCTTTTTGATAAGCAAGCATTTTTTCTATCTGTGTTTCGGTACGTTCTGAGTGGCGAGGTTCATCGAGGTCCAATGTTCTTTATTATCAATTCAGGTCTTAAACCCAATCGTTGTGCAACCTAGGACCAACGTAAGAGCTAAACAAAAAAAGAACACAATTAGCACGTTAGTCACATTTGCTTGCTTCACACCATACAGTATTTGTTCAAAACTACACAGTTGATAGCACACAATTACTGTACCTTGTTGCCACTTTCAACTGGAGCTAAACTCCTTTATTTCTCTTCCGTCGTAGTTTCTCTTCCTTTGTCGTTTCTCTTCATATTCCGTGCTCTTTACCGCTACCACCGTGTATACTGTTTACCTTCCCGCTCACTACGTTAAGTGACATTTCAAAACTTCCTTCCTCACAGGAAATGGGAACACAAAAACGCAAGTTCCTTTCAAAATAAAACTGCGCATATTTGACCACAATGAATTTGTGTCCTTTACACACTCAATGGGCCACAAAGTGAAGATTCAACAGAGGTATGACTTCATCCAAGTCAGCCTGCTAAAGCAAACATACACTTTCATTTCATGATATTCTTCTGTGGTGTAGTCACAAGCTTAAGGGGAACAGGAATTCAGCCATGGGTGGGGGGAAATGCATAATAATTAATTAATTAACAAAGGAAAAAAGGCCTTCACAGATTATTTTCTAATGTTTATATTTTGATGTTTAGAAAACCTATTATCGCTCTCATCAGAAACAAACATTCAGGTTCAGCCAAAAGACATATTCTGTTTGAAGAGACATGTGGGCCAGTAAGTACCTTAGCAACAAAGTACATTTTCAAACAGGGCCAGAGGACAGACAGCAGTATCCTCCACAGTGAAAAATAAGACACTCTTCCTCTCCAGTGCGTCTCCAGTTCTAGGACAGCAGCAGCTGTAGGAGTCTGGCCACCACCACAACATTGAGGCTGTTTCCAAGAACTCTGTACTGCTGCTTGGTGGGGATGTTCTCGGGAAAGGCTGCAAAACACATTCAAATCAATGAAGAAAGTAAGTATGTAACCCATCCAATGGTTTAAAAAAACCCTCAATCACATTTAGGCATTTAGGCATGTTGACATTAGTTCCCTACAATACAACTGAGGACATGACTGCCACAAATACTGAATAAAAGCAGAGAAGGAATGTACAGTTGCACTCAAAATTATTCAACCCCATTTCAAATTAGGTGTACTGGCAAAATGTACAAACAATATAAATAGCTCAACATAACTAATATTACTGGTGGTTTCTTCAAATTCAACATAAAATGCCACTTTTAATGACTACTGCAGTCTCAAAATTATTCAACCCCTGTATAGGATCTCTCATAAGAGCACTTATCTGTAAATCAAGTGTTGAGATAGAACACATCAAATACCCGGACTGGCTGCGGGTTTGTTCACAGTGATGTTTGGTTGCATGTCAGAAAATGGGTCAAGTCTAGAGAATTGGCCAAAAGAGGAGATGATTGCTTTGCACAAACAAAGAAAAGGATACCAAAAGATAGCAAAGGCACTGAATGTTTGTAGAGATACTGTTGGAAGCAAAGTTCACAAGTTCAAAGCTAAAGGAACACTGGCTGTACTACCTGGACGTGGCAGAAAGAGGAAGCTATAGACGGCTGCCACCAGATTTCTGAGGAGGCAGGAGGCCAAAAACCCTCCAGTGACTGCAAAAGATCTGCAGTAAGACTTGGCAGCAGCAGGCACTGAGGTTTCAGTTTCTACAGTAAGATGCATTCTAAACACTGAAGGCCTCCATGCCTGAACTCCAAGATGTTCATCACTACTGACCCAAAAGCACTAGAGAAGTCGGCTCCAATATGCTTGAAACCATATAAATAAGCCACAGAAGTTTGGGGATTCTGTTCTGTGGAGCGATACAACAAAAGTGGAACTTTTCAGGTCTCTGGATCAGCGGTATGTCTGGAGGAGGAAGTATGAGGCAGGTGGAAAAAAGCATGCATGGCTGTATTCAGCCTTAAGGACTGACAGCATTTTGACTTACAGAAGCTTTGCGGGAAACCCATGAGGTTGGCTACTTCTCTGGGAGTAAAATAACGAAGTTTCAGTTTCAACAGATGCTGGAGTTTCTCCTCGTCAGAGTGCTGGTCCAGATCTCTAAACACACTCTCCATCTGCAGAGCACACAAACAAAAGCCTTCAGCACAGCACACTTCACTGTTAGAGGTGAAGAAAATGTTTACACTACTGATGAACGCCACAGCTGAACAGCCTCAGTGCATAAACCCACTTTAAACGTACTTCTGTGATTCCATTCAAATTCTTACATCCGTTTCAGGCCGAGACCCCAGTGCACCTGTCTACAGGTGGAGCTATTTACCGACACATTCTTCACTGGTTCACACAGTGTCTGTGTGTATCTCACACATGGCTGCATGAAATTCACTTCTAAATGCACATAAATGTTTGCATTGACAGTTGAGGTAAAACACATACCTACCTCTGTTTCCGTGCAGCACTGCAGCACTGAGCCGGTTCCCTCCACATAACGCCTATAGCTGTGGATACAACACGATAACACCGTTGAATGACAGTCATCAACCAACTAGAAAGGAACAGCAGCGCTCACATACATGACAAAAAACGAGTTTGACACGAAATGATTTTGTCAAACTTTAAAGCATCTAAACTATTATTATGATGCTGCTGTTCTTCTTGCCTCTTATGTTACACTTGATATCTCATTCTGCTGCTCTGGCTGGTCTCTCTCTGTTAGGACTAGCTGGTCTATTGGATCATGTCTGGAATGGACTGAAATCCAACACTTTCTGGCCCAATGTTGAAAAGGCGAATGCATCCTCCCCTCCAACAGGTGTGTGCCACCTTTACTCCTCCTCCTCAGGGAACTTGCTGGTACTCATTTCGGGGAGCTGCATCATATTCCAGCGTCTGTCCAGTTCAGAATGGTTCATATGTCAAAGTCTGCTAATCTTTCGCGAGTGTCAGATTTACATCAGCAGATACAGGAAGAGGGCCATCTGCATCATGAAGGACTCCACCCACCCTGCACACTCACTATTGCACCCCTCCCCTCAGGCAGGAGGCTGCAGAGAATTGGGAGCAGGACACCAGACTGAGGAGCAGCTTCTTTCCAGAAGCTGTTAGACTGTTGAACTCTGGGGGTGCTGGTTATGGCCCCCGCCATAACCTGGCCAACTGTATTTTGCACACATGCTTATTTATCACTATTAAATGCTTGTTTTTATAGTGCTCAAATACTCTTGTTTATTCATTCTCTTTGGCTTATAACCGGCACCTGAGTACTTAATTTTGTGCCATCTCATGTGGAAATGTGTTCTGGTATGACAATAGAGATACTTGAATTCCTTGAACTTGAATATTTTAGGACCACGATGAAAATGTCCTCACTCTGCAGGTTAAAACATGTTCTAGTCCTCACTATGTGACAAGTACAAGAAAACACACACACAGACAGTGTACCTACCCTTTGGTGAAGCAGACAGACCTCCTACATGTGGGCTGAACGATGTCTAGGAGCAGAGCATATCTCAGCAGCGTTTTAGGAGGAAGCAGATAGTGTTCCATATTTATTTCCACCTGTGATTCAAGGAAGTCTTGGATCTGCCTGACAGACACATCATGGTTTTGATTCCTCTTCCTCTGGGCCTCCCTTGTTGTCTCTAGCTTATACAGGACATGACCCCCCTGCATCTCCTCTTCTGGCTGGCACATGTCTGGGACATGAGGACTCAGGACTGTGGGCTGCTCAGCAGCATCACTGTCAGTAGGATGTGGGAAGACATCTACAATCTGAGACGACAGAGTCAGTGTCACAACTAGTATTGAGAAGTTCTGATATAATCACACCTCCAACACACTCATGTTCCTCAAGGGTCAGTTCACTCAAATTTCAGAAAACATTTAGTATGGATATTTTTTTTGGTGGAAACGGGTTACAGTGAGATCTGCTGATTATCAAGAATAACAGTGACAGCTTGGTCTAACCCCCGCCTCAAAGGTGTGGTAGTCTGCTAAGAACTCTGATCATTTACTCTGCTATTGATTATTTTGGTTGTAGTTAAGTTGATCATTAATCAGAATTCCATACTGATGATTTTGTGAATTTAATGACACTGGATCACTTGAATTGGCTGTTTACTTTTTGATTGGTTACTGTCTCTTACCTTTAAACTTGTCTGGGTGCTGGCGTTTTCTGAAATCTTAGCCATCAGGAAATAACGCAGTCGTGAATTTGGGATCCCAACCTGGATTTATGAATGTAACAGTGATATTATGTAGAACCTCCACAGCACAGGTGTATTTCATGAGTCATACAGTGTGCCTTTCTTACACTTGTGGGTGAGACCATGATCTCCTGGAAAGTGTATCCACATTCCATCAGTGTTTTCACCAAACAGTCCCTGGAGAATATGAGGATAATATGAGGACACATGAATGTCTTCCCTGTGTAACACAATATTACAGAGCTTTAAGAGTGACAGAAGTTAGTTCACATAAAAAGAGGGAGCAAGATAAAAGCCCCCTGGCTGTCTTCATCATTACCTGGCAGATGAGCTCTCAAAGCCTTTCACATTCTCCAGCAGGATGAAACGGGGCCGCCTCCTCAGCCTGGTCACACATCGTCATGCCAGTTGAGAAGAAAGGATAAGAGGAGTAAGTGACAGAAGCCATGACACAAGACACACACACACACACACACACACACACACACACACACACACACACACACACACACACACACACACACACACACACACACACACACACACACACACACACACACACACACACACACACACACACACACACACACACTAGAGGAAACACTGCAAGTAGTTAGATCTGTTTTATTGTTTCCAAATTGAATGAAATATCCGAGTGAACAGATGATCCAGTCTGCAACAGTTTACAGTGAGAAAAACAATGAACCTGTGCAAACCAACTCGTGTCACCCTCTGACTTCAGGGCTGAAACGGTGTCCAGTAGTTTCTGAAGTCACTTGTTCTCATTCAAACAACAAAGTTCCTCCTCATCCTCTGCTATCATTCATTGAGACAGCTCAGATATCTCTTCAGCAGTTAGTTGCTGGCTCATAGAAGCTCTGGAAGCATCTGGAACTTTAGACATTTTTACAGCAGCTTTTTCTCCAGACACACTCCATTTAAAATGGACGCTCTGACAACGATGTGTTGCTAGGTTATGTCTGGGTCCTTCTGTTTCCAGGTAGGAAGCAAAATAAGCTTCATTTGGAATTCTTGGTTAACAGGTGATGAGGCTGAGGTGAAACAAACAAACCAAACATTTGCCTAAATTCCACTTCAACAAGTTTGTCCTCACATACAGGCTCTGGTGGTTCACTACGGTTCTATCTTGTATATATTGATGGGTATAGTCTTGTCGCTTCACGAGCCATTCACTCACTGATGGAACCCCAGCCACAGGCTGAGGTGCCTTACATACCTACATCATTCATGGGTTGTCAGCTTTCGATCAAACAATGTGTTGATCCTTGTTTGTCGCCCTGTCATAGAAGACTGTCAGTCAGTAGCATTACATTAGCAACAAGTACCAATTCATTGTAGATAAGTAGGGTTGCCAGGTCAGACCATCAGTCAATTCAGCAAATGGTGCACGAGCTCATAAGCCTTATATGAGCCTGATTCTGTTTGAGGCTTCTTCTTGTTAAAGGGGAGTTCTTCCTGCCACTGTTGCCTAATATAATATCTGATGCTACTCATGTGAGGATTTTTGAATCCTTAATTTTGAACTCCTGAATCACTGTGTCTCTCTCTTAATTAGAAAGTTTGGTCTAGACCTTCTCTTTATGGAAAACGTCATGAGATAACACTGTTACAAATTGGCACTATATTTTGATTGATTGATAATAATAATTGGGCAGCTTTTGTTGCTACAAAATTGCACTAAAAATTTTTATTTTTACATAAGAATAAGATTTTTCCATTCACACTGGCAGGAGGTAGATGAAAAGCTAATTGTGACCGTTAAAGACCTTGGCAGAAGATCAAGGACGTAGAGGAAGCTCTTGGTTCTGGGGTCAGCAACGTCACCCTGAAGTCCTATCCTGCACACAGAAAGAAAAACAAAATTTCAGTGGAAAAAACAGCTTTAACAAAAGTAAAAAAAAAGCATTAAGTACAGTGATTTACAAAATGTTGATCAAAAAGAGACAGAAAGGTGGATGAAGTGATGGTGTATTAGTAAAAATGCACAGAACGGAAAGTGCAACACTGCTGACACCAGACTTAGACTATCACAAAAAGCACACAGGTTTTACCCACTGAGCCTGGCTTCAGGCTGTCACACTTGCTGAAGTTTAAAATTGCAAGAGCCACATTTTTATTTACAACTTACATAATCAACATAAAACATTAAACGGGCTGGTGATTTCATCAGCTATGACAGCCACCAAATTGAATTAGCTGCTGTTTGTAAAGTGGCAAGTCTAAGTTTTTGGGGTCCTTTGGTTAGTATGCTGCCTGTGTTATTATGAGCAATTATGTTTCCCGCCACTATCGATTTTCCTAAGTTTCCAAATTGCCTTTTAACTAGGGCTGGGTAATAAATCAAAAGCATCTATAAAACCAAACTGATGAATTACTCACTGACACTGAGATTCTCTTTGGTAGATCAATGCTACTGAGCACCAAGCCAGTTGAAAATCTGCAAAATATCTGTCACATCCCAGTCAGGGATGTGTGTTTTTGTCTTGTTTTGGTTGTGTCCACAGAGGGTGATGAGGGGGAAGGGTGTGTGCTTACCTGCAGCCCTGCCCATTAATTGGCAATCAGTAGCCAGCTGCTGACGATTTTGGAGTGACTGACTGGCTGCTGAGCAGGACAAAGAGAGGAGACACTCTGGCACTCGAGGAGAGCAGAGCACAGGTGGAGTGACCAGAACCAGGACGGCAGCGGAGAGGGACTGGTGCCTCTGGGCCGTGTGTGTTCGTTTGGCTGCCTACATACTGCTTTTCCTTCTTGATCTCTCCCCCGTTCCCTCTCCACCTTTCTCTCCCTGTCGGTGTTGTGTGTGTCTGTGTGTCACTGCCTAGAACCGGTTCTGACCCAGGAAGACTGGGGGATGCAGGAGAGTGGGAGCTCTGGGCCACGCCGCTGAGGGTCCGGCTGCCCCTTTCACCGCCCCAGCCTGAGGGCCCACACTGCTGATACAAGAAATGCTTGCTGGGAGCCAAGGACGTCTGCTGGAATGACACACATGCAGGGAGGACATTAGGCCTCACCAGGAGCAGCCCTGGACGGACTTGGGGTGCCCGAGTAGGGGAAACTGGACTGGTCAGGGTTTGTGTTCTTTTTGTTTGCGCCGCTGGGGGAGTGGGCCTCGTGGGCGGCCAGGGGCGAGCCGCCAGTCCCTCCAGACACAGCTAGTTGTTAATTTGTTTGTCTGTCCATTTGTGTGTGGGTTCCCCCCCCCCCTTCTGGTTACGGGTGTACAGGTGGTTATAGCACACTGCCAGCAGCATAGTGTGGGTTGCGGTGACTTAACTGTGTGGTTATGAATTGTGTGTGCGGTGCCACTGTAATGCAAATGCTCTGAAACCTTTTTACTCGTGTGTTTTCTATAGACTGTTAGAACTGCCTGGCTAGTGTGTCTGCTGATTGTGATGATCTGACGAGTACCAAAAGGAGGGGCCAAATAAACTGTTAAACTGCATCTTGTTTGTTTCATGTTGCTGGTGATCCAATAAGGGAGTGGGCCCGGGTCACGACATATCCCTTTAAGTCAATTCCTCCCAGGACGATGGGTTGCTCGGTGTGGACCAGGGTGGACTTTTGGTTAGTCTCAAGAATGTTTTGACAAACCATTCCGGGGCTCAGGAGGGGAAAGCAGGGCTAGGGCACAAGGCCTAGGATAGGCCATATTAAAATCCCCCTCTGACTGCACTGGTATGTGATGGAGCCACTCCCAGTTTGGGGGTCACAGCCCCCAGTGCTCCCATCATCACTGGCACCACTCTTGCCTTTACCCCCCACATCTTTCCAGCTCAGTGCAGATGCTCCTGTACCATATGCCTGCCTCTTGGCAGTGGCGTCCCCTGTACATGATACTAATATTTCAATTTTTTTATGGATGTCGGTAGTACTGGTAAATATGAATTGTACATACAATCAAACCTTACACTACCATGGCTGATCTTATCTGATCAATGTATTTGAGCATACTAAAGCTTGCATTTGGCAGGCAGGCCTCCCAGGCAGGTCACTAGTCTGTCACAGGGCCAGTCAATAGAAAACTCACATTTCATACATACGGCAGTTTATATTTATGTTTGGAGGATGAAGAGAGCAGAGGAGCAGAACACATCCACAAGACACACAATCAAGGACCATGAAAACTCCACAAAAACATTCAGTCTGACTGAAGTTCTGCCTACCTGGTGAAAGGCTGGCAAGGAGGGCTCATCAAAATCATGTCAAAAGACAATTTATTGAAGTCATCTAGAGTTATGCCCTAAAAGAACAAAAAACAGCAGACAGAAAACAAGTTTAAAATAATAAAGTTTTTGTAAATTTCTCATATTGCAAAGTTAAACCTGAAGAGCATTGGTTTGGATCTGTGAATCATTACGCACCAAGCTGCATCCCACATTCATGGAATGTTCAATGTAGAATGCCTGGAACAGTAACATTGCATCTTTTGGCTACCATGTAATGTTTGCTTAATTCATAGAAAGTAGTGCTGATTAAAGCAGGACTTTATTTTGGACAAAATTCATAATAACCTTACATTATGCTGTAGTTTAGCTGGTCTAAGAGAAAACTCTAAGCTGTTTTCAGGCTTTGGAAAATTCACAATCTACAATAAATGCAATAAAACACGAGTCAAAACCCACCAAGTGTCTCAGAGATGAAGAGAACTTCACCATGAAGCTGCTGACTTCATGTTCTTGTAACATCTAAATGTACTGACGTTGTTTGTTGTATGCAGATTTACCACGAAAGCAGGCAGTGAGCGGCTCTGTTGAATGTTGCTACTAGTTTAGCCTCCTGCTACCGTAGCTAAAGGCTTCGCTTCACTTCATGTCTATGTAGCTAATGCTAGCTAACGTTGGAACCTGAATCATCTCACAGAGCTTCACAGGTCCACAAGTCTCACAGAAAACAGAACGGTGGTTCCTACACAGCTGCTCCAGCTCTACAGGATGAATCACTCCTCTGTTCAGATGCCAGCAGTCATGACTGTATCCCGAACTGTCACCCACCTCAATGGTCTTGTTCCAGAGGGGAGTTTCAGGGAAATTGTGCCTGTAGATTTGATTGGCTGTGGTGTTTATGTCGATGGCAGCCACTACCTGGACAGGTATGCCACTCTCTGGAGGAAGAACAAACGGATAATGAGCTACACATGAAGAAGCCCCGTTCTTTTGCTTTAGTAAATTAATGCAGACAGAAAATTATACACAAAGTGCACAGTAAAAGAACTAATCGTCCTCG
The DNA here is from genome assembly GCF_042242105.1 of Pempheris klunzingeri. Taxonomy (NCBI): domain Eukaryota; kingdom Metazoa; phylum Chordata; class Actinopteri; order Acropomatiformes; family Pempheridae; genus Pempheris; species Pempheris klunzingeri. The sequence goes on from NC_092032.1 coordinate 654,153, forward strand.
AAATGACTACTGTGAGTCATTCCTTGCAGTAGACTGAAAACATTTGGGTTTGACATCAAAAGATGAATATGAGACAAGAGATCAACATTTCAGCTTTTATTTCCAGGTATTTACATCTGGATCCGATACACAACTTATAAGATAGCATTATTTGTAACGGAAAACCACATTTTTAGGTGAGCAAAAGTATTGGAACAGATTAAAATAGATTAAAGTGAATAAGACTTAATAATTAGTTGCAAATCCTTTGCTTGCAATAACTGCATCAAGCCTGTGACCCATTGACATCACCAAACCTTTGCATTCTTCTTTTGTGGTGCTTTTCCAGGCTTTCAACTTTGTCCCAGACGTTTTGAGGTCTTGTCTCTGTACTTTTTGGCAAATTCCAGCCTGGCCTTCCTATTCTTCTTGCTAATGAGTGGTTTGCATCTTTTGGTGTGTGTTGAGATTTAAAAGTTACAATGATTATGAAGTGCCTTTTCATATTATGTAAATGTATTATTAATCAATAAGCAGTAAAGTTATGCTGAGATAAATTCACACACTCACTACTCAGACACACACACACACACACACTCACACACAGACACACACACTCACAGACACACTCACAGACACACTCACAGACACAGACACAGACACAGACACAGACACAGACACAGACACACACACACACACACACACACACACACACACACACACACACACACACACACTCAAACACACAGACACACACACTCACAGACACAGACACACTCACAGACACAGACACACACACACAGTTAGGTTGTAGACTCCAAGGAATCTGCTCTGAGGTAGAAATAAGATAAGTTGCTGACACAGGCTTACACTCAAATCACACAAAGAAACAACTCAAGGTTAAGTACTGAATAAGGGAATAGTGTTAATTAGAGAGACACCCTGAAGTTGAACCAAAGCACGTGAAAAGACGCAAAGATGAGGGAGTGTAGGGTTTTCCTCCCCTTTAGCGTCTCTGCTGACTGGATGATCCGTGTGCCTAGAGGCTGGGACCAGCCTGTGCACCAAACCGGGAGAGCTAAGTCTAAACCACGGCTCTTCCCCATCTTTGATGAACCAATCAGATAGTTGCACATTTTGAGTATATGACATTGTGTAATGCTAAGCTAGCTCACTCTCTTCTGGGAAGTTGGCTGCAGCTAATGGTTTACCAACTGTGGTTTTCTGAACAGAAGAGATCCTTGTACAAGCCATTTTGATTCTCCAATATTTGGATTAAATGTTTGACTGAGAAATAGCTGATCTCTGAACTCCTCATTTTGCAAACAAACGAACATGCTGACAAGTGGCCTCTGTACTTTTGTTCATGAAGTCTTCTGCGAACAGTAGACTGTGACACCTTCACTCCTGCCCTCTGAAGGTTGATGCTGATGTCACTAACAGTTGTTTTAGGGTCTTTCTTTACAACGTTTCTGTCGTCAACTGCTGCTGTTTTCCTTGGTCTACCTGTTCGATGTCATCACATCACAAGTACACCAGTGGTTTCTTTCTTCTTCAGGACATTCCAAATGGTTGTACTGGCTATGGCCAATGTTTGTGCAATGGCTCTGATTGATTTTCTGTCTTCTCTCAGCTTCACAATTTCCACCCATGGACAGCTCTCTGGTTTTCATGTTGGTTACACCTCTAACTATAAATGCAGTCTGCACAGGCAAAACCCAAATCTGAAACTGCATGTAGACATTCAGCGCTATTTATTGTTTGAATAATCAATGTAATAGGACTCAACAGGGCAACAAAACACACCTGTCAGTCACATGTTCCAATACTTTTGCTCACATGAAAAATGGGTGCGTTCAAACAAAAGGTGATATCTTCTAAGTTGTGTATCAGATCCAGATGTAAATACCTGGAAATAAAAGCTGAAATGTTGATCTCTTGTCTCATAGCATGTCTTCTAGTATGTTCTTAAAGTGAGAGTACCTTCATGAAATAAAACAGTGTTTGATAGAGTCTATGGCCACGTTTCTGTTCAGTACAGTACAGTGGTGAAGAAGTGTGTGAGGAGAAGTGAGTGTGGATGAATGAGTGAGAGAGGAGGAGTGTGTGAGGAGAAGTGAGAGAGAGGAGCGGAGTTTTCCGCCGGTGTTCCCCCTCCGGTGGCGGACAGAAGGGTGGGACAGCCCCCCTCCGGCTGGTCTGCTGTCGGAGTTCCGCTGACACCGACAGCAGCCTCACATGAGCACCGACGGGCAGCTCACCTCTCACGGCGTAGTGCATCCCTCCTATCCCACTGTACAGCTCCACTGCCCGCACGGTCTCCATGGCACAGCACCGCTTCACTACTACTACTATTACTACTACTACTCTTCTTCTTCTTCTTCTTCCTTCTACTGCGATACTGTCACCGCCTCTCTGTTTCTCCTCTTCTTCTTCTTCTTTTTCCTTCTTCTTCTTGTTACATGGCGGGTTGCAGTCATTGCTCATTGGCTGCAAAGCGCCACCTACTGACCGGAGGAAGTAATGTGAGCTGTTGTGTGGACGTCTTCACACCATGAGGTGAATAATAAAGAATAATAGTTTAAAACTTTACTTTAGTTTATCACTCAGACTCTATCTTTACTTTAGTTTATCACTCAGACTCCATCTTTACTTTAGTTTATCACTCAGACTCCATCTTTACTTTAGTTTATCACTCAGACTTTCCACCTGTCGCTGTGGTTTGGAGGTTCTCACAGTGACCAGTGCTGTCTCTCTGTCTCACAAGTTAGTGTGTGTGTGTGTGTGTGTGTGTGTGTGTGTGTGTGTGTGTGTGTGTGTGTGTGTGTGTGTGTGTGTGTGTTTGGAGTCCCTCCGTCACAGTGACACATCCAGGAACCGGAAGTGTCCTAATAAGGGACGGAGGCTCCCACATAAACTTCCGGTAGGGTGTGATCCAGAGGAGAGCGAGTTCCGCCGCTGAGACGCTGCTGTTGCTGTCTTTCTCTGTGTTTTGTTGTCGCTCTTTTCCAAACGGTGAGTGTCTTCAGGACTTTTCTGCTTCAACTCTTCCCGTCGCTCTCATTCTACGCTGTGACGACATTTTGACTCACCGCTGTTGCTCTCTGTCCAGGACAATGTCCAAGTCTCTGAAGAAGATCGTGGAGGAGAGTCGGGACAAGAACCTCCCCGAGGTGGAGATGTGCGACAGAGGCATTTCTAACATGCTGGACATCCCGGGACTGTGTAAGAGATCCACGTCCATGTCACCCCCCCCGTCTCCACAGACGTGTCCCACACACGGCTCAGTGACTGTCCACTGTCCTCCGGTCACGTCACTTCCACTTTATTATCCTCTACAACTTGTTTAAACATGTGAGGCGTTAGATCTGCAGCCCTCACAGTCTCAAACACAGCTGCTGTGAAAAAGCTCTGTCACTAAATCTACAGGGGAGGGGCCAAATGGGCAACGGGCACCAAAAGATGGATGTAGATCTGACACAGTGTAGAGTCAGGCTGGGATTATATTGTCCTCTAATAGCCTCAGGGGAGCAACAGTTCTAACAGTTCACATCTGTGTGTGTGTAATGATGCTTGAGTTTATTCAGTCCCTTTCCAGTCTGCTCACCCTGGTAATAGCGCACCACGTCACTGCAAATCAGGACACCGTCGTGTGTCCACGGTGGAGGTGTGGGGCTCACCGCTCTGTTGTTGGTACCACAGACGGAGGCTGGCAGAGGGAGGGACAGGTTGTCCTGATGTCCAGACTGTGACCGGTCTGTGATGATCCTCCCTGCCTTTTTCCACCAACCAGTAAAACAAATGAATCCCCCGCAGAGACGAGCACTAAACATTCCACAGACACGCTCACCATCACAAAACAGCAGAGAAAGAGACATGGGTTTGGTTTCATTCTGTACTGAATATATTTGTTTATGCTAATGAGTTTAAGAACGGCATCCCACCAACAAGGCTGATCAGAGAAATGTGCTTGTTCTCTTTGAGCAGCAGCTGCAGAGCCAAGTGTATCATGGTCTGTCGGAACCATGGTGAAAGGAACACTTTCAGCTTTGGCCCATGAAACAAAAGTTTAACAACAAGCAACAAATCCAAAAGGCACTCTGTTCCAGGCTCTTTAGTGAAGTTGATGGGTGGTGTCCTGGCTACTTGTTGGGGTTTTTGTGATATGATTGTATGTATTTTCACATGCTCTGCATGTTTTGTAAACATATACATTTAAAGAATGTATATGTGCTCTTTGGGCTGGCCTTGGGGTTGCTACTGTAATGGCCTCTGATGATGTGAAAACATACGTTGTGTTGACTTGATGTTCTTGTCGTTCCAGTCACTCTGTCCAACATCACACAGCTGGTGCTCAGCCACAACAAGCTCACAGGTAAGTCCTCTGCTGTCTCACACACACCCGTCCACACACCCGTCCACACACCCGTGGACGTCCTATTCTACCCTGGACAGCAGCTGAGTCACATGGCTACAGTAGCATTGTCTTTTAACCTCTTAGCTACAGACCAAAAGCAGTGAAGTCGTCATCATCACCCTGGCCCTTTTTGAAGGAATATAACAAGGATGAAAAAATGGCCAGTCAGAGAAAGACTAAGCTGAGTTTTACAGCCTCTTTTGTCTACTGGAATTCATTTATTTTATTGCACTTTTGAGACAGACTAGTCCTTTTTTTGTTTTTTGCTTGATTTGACCCATCTACTGCAAATGGCGTCCTTTACATAACCGCTAACCCTCAAGATGAGCATCTAATGTCTACTAGTTATCAGTGGCTACAGTGCTAATGATTAAATGATAACTCTCTTGGTTCTGTAGTTTTAATTGTTACACCCCTCCCGGCCCCTCGTTCATGCTGGCCTCACTCAACTTTTAAGTCTAACAAATCAGCAGCTCTGTTAAATGTCAGTCATAGAAATGCCAGAAAACAGCCGTCAAAGAGAATATACATTAATAAATGATACAATGAATGCACATTTTGATGAATTCAGCTTGGTAATGTGTCTAAAAAATGATAAATGTGGTAATAATGACCCTAATGAGAAGTTGGCCTATTGCCGTGATTTAACAGCAAACCCTTGACCGTTACCAGTAATTTGGCATGTTGGTCTGTGGGACAGTCTTTGCTCCTGTGCTACTTGAAGAATGAGAACCTTTCAGTGCAAAGAGGCTGCCTGGGTCAGCCGTGAAGTTACTGCTCACTTCCCACTCAGCGTTCCAACAACCCCGTGCTGAAGTCTGGATCCATCACTCCTCAGCTAAGGGGGGACGGGGGGTCGTCATGAAGACCTCGGCTCAGGGTGTACCACTTGTTCTTGAGTTCATGCGGGGCATAATCAGATTAGAATCAGAATCAGAATTACTTTAATAATCCCCAGGGGGAAATTGATAAGAATAAAGTAATGATACAAATAATACCACTACTACTACTAATAATATATAACAACATGTACATTCAGAGTGAGGAGATGTATTATATAATACTAATAATACTACTACCACTACTACTACTACCAACAATAACATATAACAACATAGACACTCAGAGTGAGGAGCTGTATTATATAATAATAATAATAATAATAATCAGGTGAGTCCAGAGTCCTCTCCTCTCTGGTGAAACAGTTCACGTACTGGGTGAAGTTGGGCAGTGCCTTTGCCATGGTGACATGGTTGAAGACAGAGATAGCAGTGAGTGCACTCAGGTGTAGAGTCTGTACCCGGGCTATGGCAGAGTGGATGACGTCACACGCCGAAGTCGGGTTGGCAGAAGCAGGAATGTCACCATGACAACATGTGAAAACTCCCGTGGCAGATAATATGGACGAAGACCAACAGCAAATAGTTCAATGTCCGGGCTGCAGATGCGCTCCTTGATAGTAATATGAGCAGGACTGCACCACCTGTTGTTCACCAGAACGGCAAGCCCCCCTCCTTTCCGCTCACCGCTCCTGGTGCAGTCCCTGTCGGCCCGAACAGTTTGGAAGCCACCGATGGAAACATTGTCGTGGGGAATGTCCTGATGCAGCCATGTCTCCGTAAAGCACACCAGACTACACTCCCGGTACTCCATCTGACTCCTGGCTAACGCTGTTAGCTCCTCCATCTTGTTTACCAGCGATCTCACGTTGCCCATAGTAACGATGGAGAGACAGGGTTTAGATTTCTTTTCCTCCATACGCCTCTGTTGTCTCCTTCTGGTTTCTCTCCTCCGCTGGTTCTTCTTTCCTCTGCAACCTCGGTGTGTTTTCCTCCACAATTCTTCTGGAATTTGTGAAGATCTCGTGGTCAAGATGCCAGCAGGTTTCAGAGCGATCAGCTGATCACTCGTGTAGACAAAACGGCTACCAACGGCTACCAACGGCCATATGTTTACTGCACCCGACAGAGTTAAAGTAGTACTTTCTAAGTACTTTACTAAGTAGTGTTGGATAGCTTGCTGAATAGAAACAAATGTGTTGTTAAATGTTACTGAGCTCACTCGCAAAGTAAGCGAACAGAAAAAAAAATCTAAATCAAATCAATATTTGGTGTGACCACCCTTTGAAGGAACTTGGCAGGTAGTTTGTTCCAAACATCTTAGAGAACTAACCACAGATCTTCTGTGGATGTCGGCTGCCTCAAATCTTCTGTCTCTTCATGTGATCCCAGACAGACTGAATGATGTTGAGATCAGGGCTCTGTGGGGGCCACACCATCACTTTCAGGACTCTAGGATAGTTCCTAATGACATTGGCTGTATGTTTGGGCTCGTTGTCCAGCTGCAGATTAAATCTGGGGCCAATCAGACGCCTCCCTGATGGTTTTGCATGATGGATAAGTATCTGCCTGTATTTCCCAGCACTGAGGACACCATTAACTCTGACCAAATCCCCAACTCCATCTGCAGAAATGCAGCTCCAAACTTGCATTGAACCTTCACCAGCTTCACTGTTGCCTGCAGACACTCACCACTGTACCGCTCTCCAGCCCTTCAGTGAACAAACTGCCTCCTGCTGCAGCCAAATATTTCAGATTTTTCCTCATCAGTCCAGAGCACCTGCTGCCCGAGTTCCTGTTTTTGTACATAGTTGAGTCTCTTGGCCATGTTTCCACATTGGAGGTTTGGCTTTTTGGCCACAGTTCTTCCATGAAGACGACTTCTGGCCAGACAGTAGATGGTGTACCTGGTCCTACTGGTTTCTGCTGCTTCTGAGCTGGTGGCACTGGTGGACATATTCTGATTTCTAAGGGAAGTAAATATAATGTATCTTTGCTCTGCTGCACTAAGTTTTCTTGGCCGACCACTGAGGCTACGGTCCTCAACGCAGCCTGTTTCTTTGTTCTTCTTCAAAAGAGCTTGAACAGCACATGTTGAAACCCCAGTCTGCTCTGAAATCTTTGCCTGGCAGAGACCTTCCTGCTGCAGTAGAACCACCTGGTGTCTTGTTGCTGTGTTCAGTCTGAACATCATCAAGCTGTCTTCACCAACCTCACCTTGGTGGTAGAGTTTGGCTGTCCCTCACCCAGTTTTAATCCTCCTACAGCTCTTTCTGTTTCACTTAGTGACTGTTTCAACCTACATATGAAACTGAGGATCATCAGCACCTGTTTGGTATAACTGGTTAATAATACACCTGAATATGATTTTGACTTTGTGTAAGTGTACCTGAAGAACTGATGCTGTTTTGAAGGTGAAGGGTGGTCACACCAAATATTGATTTGATTCAGATTTTTCATCTATTCATCAGTTAGCATTTTGTAAATTGATTGCATTCTTACTTTACAACATTTCTTCACACCTGCCTAACACTTTTGCACAGTACTGTACATGGTTTACAGGGTGCTGTTGTCTACACGTGATACACAGCAACACGATGTAAATTAATTGTTCTCTGCAGTTTCACACACGAGACACAACGAGTGATATTAAGTCATTAAGGTAATGTCCAACAGTCACGGAAACTCAGAGCTACTTTGACCGACTTCCAGAGGCCAGGCCCCGTTTAACGCTGCTTGCAGCCCTTATTCATTTTTCTAATTGTTATGGGTATGTGTCCTCCAGTAATATTAGAAAAGAATTATGTCCTATCCATTGAATATTGTTCTCTGTGTTTAGTCAGGCAGAGCATTTTCAGGAGCAGTCAAAGGTCCACTTACTAGCTTTTGCAGCTTTCAGTCACATCTCACAGTATTCTTCAGTCAGTGGGCTGAATCAGTGTTCATCACTTAACCTAAATGTGGAGTTTTGGGCATGTGATAGCAGATGGTCATCATACAGTGGGGGAGATCTGTCTGTGGTGTTGGATCATGTGCTCAGGGTGTACCAGCAGAGGTCTTGCAGTGTCCTCTAGTTTTTAGTGAGTGGGGGTACCCACTGACTAACCAGTTTTCAAGTTGGCTCTGTTGTTTGGGTAAATGGTCTGTATTTGTATAGCGCCTGTCTAGTCAACTACTGAACTACTCAAAGTGCTTTTATGACATCCTCATTCACACATCATTCATGCAGGACAACTCTAGGTTGGAGGAGCTTGCTACTGAAGCTATGCTTCAGAAGCAAGTTGGGGTTCAGTGTCATGCCTGCTCTACCTCTGAGCCGCAGATGCTCACTCGCTGTCATGTAACTGACACCTGAGGCCACTCCATTGAGGGACATCCTCCGTAGCAGCCGGCTGGAGTGATGTGATGTAACGGCGTTTGGCACCAGTAGAGGTCACCACAGACCATCTAACATGATCATGTGTCATGAAATAGCATTTAAAGAGCTGAATTGCCACATGAAGAGTTGCCTGTGTATTAGTATAGTTTCTGTTCTGTTTGAATATTGAATGCCAATGCCAGCTCTAAATTGTATGCTGTTATAAATCCAGACTGACTGACTTTTCCTCTCCTCTCCCCACTGTGACTTCAGCCTTCTGTCAGAGCCAACAATTAGTCTGCCATTAAGCAACATTATTTCATTCTGTTGGGTCAGTTGAGCTTCTTTTCAGTTGTCAGTAACTTTTTTTGATGGTAAAGAAATGACAGTTGACGACAGTGTCAAAGTAAAATATTTTCATTATTACAGAATATAGGCATCAGTGATTAAAATGTCCTGATAAAATCTCACATCAATGACATGAAAACAGCAAATAAGTTGTTGAGATGTACATTTGATTTGTATTTTATTTTCATCCAAACTTCTGTCTTTATTCACTCGTTGTGTTTTCTAATCTGCTTCTGAAGATGAAGAGATTACCCTCACTCTGCTGGGTTATTTATAGCCTAGATCAGACAGAAATGAGGATTAGTTAATTGGCGTAGTTACAACCTGCGGGCACTCTTGAGGTATGCTCAGTAACGGCAGTCCTGTACCTATCACCCGTCGCAGTCCTCCGGCAGCCTGAAGAAGTAGCAGGAAACATCTCCGTTTGTCTTTCTATCCCTTCTGCTCCTCCATCTCATCCTAATGCTCGTCCTCAAAAATCCAGCGGCTCTGTCCGACAGGATGGAGGTGATGGTGCTATATGAAGGTAGTTATAACTTAATTGACATGTGGAAAGGGCGGGGAGGCTAGTTGCTGCCCAGTGCCAACATGGCCTCACTGTGGTTGTCACAGTGCAGCTATTCGTTCATTTCCCGCCCTGCCATGTCTGTGCCTTCACATGGGCTGAGGTTGTCTTCCTCGAACACACCACCAGCCCCTTTTCCACTGCAGGAACTTTTCTCATTTACCCGGGATTTTGAAAAACGACGAGGTCCAGGGTCTTTTGAGTGTATTTGCTGAGGAAGAAATTGAGCTGGACTTTGAGTCGGCGATTCGAAACAACCGAGTCTATGGAAGAATAGCCGACAAGCTGGCGGAGCTAAATGTAGGGCACACGCCGAAACAAATTCATGAAAAGTTGAAGAAACATACGCAAGATTATAAGAAGCTGAAGGACCACAACAGTGGGTCAGACTGCCGTATTATACGTCATCAGCCCCATTTGAATAAATGTACCGGAACTTTGAGGTGCGGTGGAAACGCAAACCACACAGATTACCAGGAATTCTTTTACCCAGGTAAATAAATTCCTGGTAATAAAAGTTCCTGGAAATGTTGGTGGAAAAGGGGCTACTGATAGCTCCCTGGGTCACACTAACACACACCAAGGTGGAGGTGCCCACTTGGAAATCAATACCATACACTGTTTGGATCTTGTAGGTTGGTCCACCTGGATATGAGATGCGGCACTGCATTGATTGGGCTCTGCTCAGTGGTCCACAGAGAGCCGAGCTAAATGAAATAGATTTGAGACATCCACGGTGAACTGGCGGGCTCTTTTTAAACAAGCAGCTCCTTGACCCTCTGTTGCACCACAGGCCGTCTGTCTGGTAGCTCTTCCGCTGTGAGCACCAGCTCCATGAGCCAGCCTGAAGCACAGCCGTGTCCATGCTCCACTCTGACACTGATACAAACATTCACATGTGTATCGTCTGAACTAGTGTGACGTCCTCAGCCTGCCTGCAGTGGTCGCTGTCAGAACACACAGGCCAGTTTGAAATGATGACATTTGTTAAATGTAACCCGATGGACTATGGCTACACCGTCACTCACATGTCTGCTACTGCAATCTGGTGAAACACTGGAACCTCTGCACACACACACACACACACACACACACACACACACAGGCTGAACTGATACAGTATCAGTGTGCCCGGTCCTCACCTCTCCAACACTCATTCTTTTGGCAGTATTCAGGTCAGGTTGGCCTGTCTGGTTTACTGTCCACCTTCCCCTCCATCTCTCTCTTCTTGCATTGATCAGCCTGATAATCCGATAAACTTCCTGCTCTTGTTATCAGCCCATTGATCTGTGGCCACAGAGGTGGGGGAATAAAACTGTGGATGAAGGTGAACATAGAAACTGGAATATGTGCGCTGTTCAAATGTCACCATGTGCAGTTAGCTGCCCGTCTCTGGGGCTGCATATGAAAGCTACTGACACCACCCTCTGTGATGTGTAATTTCTCTTTATTTATCAGTTTATTAGCAGTTTGTCAGGGACAACACAAAGAAAACTCTAACAGGCTCAATAAATTGATACATATGTTGTACGTAGGGTTCTTAGCTAAGATTAATTTGCGAACCCTGAAGTAAAATGGTCATAACTTACCACCACTACCAAAAGTTCACACAAGCTAATCTTTCGGTTTTTAGCTCAGTAAACATTTTCCTAATGAGTTTATGGTCTGTCGCTAGTTTACAGTCTTCTTCAGCACAGCAGGATGTTCATTTAGTAAATTCGGGTCCCATTTAGAGGAAAATAGACCAGGAAGAGGGGGGGCTTTAGGGCAGGGCTACCTGCATTCAGAGGAGGGTCATGACTAAACTTAACCAATCAGAGAAGGTTTGTGCGGAATAAATGCAACTTCTGGTTCCAAAAAACCAAGATGGCAACGCCAGTAAAGCAAAACTGATGGCTTCCAAACGGCGGTCTGCAAACCAAAGGGGGGATGTCACAGCAGCGCTATCTACTTGTTACATACAGTCTGTGGAGTGAAGTCGTGAAGGTGCAGTCAGACCTCAGATCATCTGTCATCATTCACTTTGTTTTTCTCAAGGGCGATGTGATGCCGTTACTTCAACAGAAAAGGCGGTGACGTCTTTCCACCTCCACACAGGCTAAAATATGGGTACAAAAATGACAATTTACGTCACAGTCATCACAAATCACATCACAGTCAGTGTAGGTGTGTATGTTCTCTAATTCGTGACTGAATATACAGTGGCAAGAAAAAGTAAAAGGTATTGGCGAAATGTGCCTAAAATAATAACAAATTTTCTGATCTTTCATGTCTTTATTGAACACACTCATTCAACATTCAAAACAGTAGTGGAAAAAGTAAGTGAACCCTTGGAATTAATAACTGGTTGACCCCCCCCCCTTGGCAGCAATAACCTCAACCAGGTGTTTCCTGTAGCTGTGGATCAGACCTGCACATCGTTCAGGAGGGATTTTAGCCCATTCTTCCTGGCAGAACTGCTTTAGCTTTGTCATATTCTTTGGATGTCTCATGTGTATGGCTCTCTTCAAGTCATTCCATAGCATCTCTATTGGGTTGAGGTCTGGGCTCTGACTTGACCACTCCAAAAGGCGGATTTTGTTTTTCTGAAGCCATTCTGTTGTGGACTTGCTCTGGTATTTTGGGTCATTGTCCTGTTGCATCACCCAACTTCTACAGAGTTTCAGCTGACGTAGAGACATTCTCACATTATCCTGAAGAATTTTTTTGATACACTTGGGAATTCATCTTCCCCTCAATGATTGCAAGCTGGCCAGGCCCTGATGCAGCAAAGCAGGCCCAAATCATGAGCTTTCCTCCACCATACTTTACGGTTGGGATGATATTTTCATGATGATATGCAGTGCCCTTTTTATGCCAGATGTAGTGCTGCGTGTTCTTTCCAAATAATTCAATCTTAGTTTCATCAGTCCACACCACATTTTGCCAATACCGCTGTGGAGTGTCAATGTGCTCTGTCGCAAACTTCAGGCATGCAGCAATGTTCCTTTTAGTAAGCAGCGGCTTCCTTTGTGGTGTCCTGCCATAGACACCCTGCTTGTTCAATGTTTTATGTACTGTAGACTCATGAAGACAGATGTCAGCCAGTTCCAATGACGCCTTCAAATCTTTGGCTGTCACTCGGGGTTGTTTCTTTACCTCATTGATGAGTCTTCGTTGTGCTCTTGGAGTCATTTTGACTGGGCACCCACTTCTTGGTAGAGTAGCCACAGTCCCAAAGTATCACCATTTATAGATTGTTTGCCTAACTATAGACTTGGGAATTTCTCAAGTCTTTGAAATCACTTTGTAACCCTTTCCAACTTTATGTAAATCAACAATTCTTGATCGTAGATCCTCTGAAAGCTCTTTTTGGCGAGGCATGGCTCACATAAGCGTATTCTTCTTGTGCGGAGCAAACTCAAAAAGTTTCAGTGGTTTTTATCAGTCAAAGTAGCTCTAGTCTACACCTCCACACTCATTTTCTTATCAGGACTCCAGGTATGCTAACACCTGACTCCAGTTTTTGAGGTCATTAACTCAAGGGTTCACATGCTTTTTCCACTAGCACTATAAGGTTTTTATGGTTGTTCTTAATAAAGACATGATAGATAAAAATTTCCTTTTGTGTTATTATTTTAGGCACATTATATTTGTCAATACCGTTGACTTGGATGACAATCGGATCACTTTTTATGACAAATTAATGCAGAAAACCATGAAATTCCAAAAGGTTCACATACTTTTTCTTGCCACTGTATGTATGTGTGTGTGTATGTTCTTCTGTGACATGTCACGTGTGTGCACAGGTACATGATCAGTGATGGCACACATACTTTGTTTGAGCCAGTGTTTCACTTGCGCATGAAACGTTTTTAGTCCATCTTTCAGTGTTTCTGTGGGTTGGACATTCAAACAGTTCCTTTTCGTGCAAAAGATGATGGAGCCAGTAGCTGTGTGCTGTGTCACCCTGCGGGTTTCCAGAGGCTGATCTGCAGTGGCAATGTTTTTTGTGACATTTGGACAAAGTACAGCTTGGACGAGATGGTTCACATATTTCAAAATCACTTTAATAAAAGAACTTGGTGAAGCTGTCATAACTGAGCAACTTGAACCTTTTCAGAAATATACAGTGGTGCCATTTTATTTGTTTTTGATCCATTATTTTCAGAGCTTATCAGTATAATGATGGAATAGTTTGAGATAAATCTTTGAGAGGTTCTCGTGTGTGTGTGTGTGATGAGCTTGTCATTTCTGTGTACTTTCCAGCGGTGCCTGCCAACATCTCTGAGCTGAAGAACCTGGAGGTTCTAAACATGTTCAACAACCAGATTGAAGAGTTGCCAACTCAGATCAGCAGTCTTCAGAAACTCAAGCACCTGAACCTTGGGTATGTCCCATTCTTCTTTTTTTTCCACACACACACACACTCTCAGAGCCCACCCTTGTAATTCTATGTAGCTCTATGCTGCTGCTGTACAGTAGTTAGTTGAGTTGCCTCTTGTTTATTTACTGCTGCCCTGAGGCCAGGCTTGTCCACTGTCTGATCATGCTCCTGTTCCTGTGTCCTCCATGAACAGACACACACACACACACACACACTCACACTCACACTCCTCATGTTCTACCTATAAGTCACTAGATTCCCTTTTCCATCTCAGTCTCTCTACACAGTGAAACCAGAATCGCCCCCCAGGCTGTTCCTACCAGCTCAGGTTTGGGTTCAGCAGTTATTTTGAAACTTTTGAGCCTTCCTGCTTGATTTACTTTTTATGAAAAGACGGAAACCAAATCAGTGGGGTCAAAAAACTTGTTTAAAGGATTGTCTAACTGCATTTCATTTACCCTCAGTGATTTATCACTACCATTTGTGAACGAAAGTAAAACTCATACATAAATACATAATAAATAAATAAATATAGACTAACACCAAGAGTTTTTTGTGTGGAACACAAAAAATATAAACTAATCCCATACCAAATACATGGAAGGATGTTTGGATGTGTGTAACAAATTGGCGAGGGAGGTCCACTTCTTCACCTCTTGGCGGAGTGTTTGGATATGAGTGCAGGCTCACACAGGGTGGGTGTCCGTGGAGGAGGATTAGGAGGGGAGCCTTGGTGGGTATTGATCCACAGGCAAACATCATCGGGATAGTGTAAGCCTCACACTGCTATTCAGCTTGTGCATTCACTTTTCATCGTCTGTTTATTTTCCTGTTCCTGTATTTATAAGTGGACATGTTTCTGTGTTTGAACCTTGTAAGTGCTTAATCTCATTTGTCGAGCACACATAATAGAACTGAAATAGAATAGCCGTCCCTATGACCTCTCTGTCGCTTGTACACACACACACACACACACACACGAGCATCATCTGAGCTGGTGTTTCTTACTTCTTCACACCATCCCTGTCTGCTAGTCTGAGCTGCTCCCTGCTTCACTGACATGGGTGATGGCCAGTCTATGAGCAACAAACATACAGCACAGACCTGGACCACTGGAGACACAGACCTGGACCACTGGAGACCCTGTATGAAGCGGAACCCAAAGAGTTCCCTCACCCAGGTTAGGGAAACCGTGCGCCTCCTTCTGGAGCCAGACTTGGGAGGGGAGCTCGCTGGCGAGCATCTGGTGGCTTGGCCTGGATCCGCGGGGCCCAGCCGGGCCAAGCCCGAACGAACAACGTGGAACTGCAACAGGGGTTGCAGGGGTTGGGTGCGTGGAGAGCTGGGTGACAGGCCAAGGCGGGGTCCTGGGCGTGTGGAGCCCCATCATCGTAGACTGGCTCTAGGGACATGGAAAGTCACCTGTCTGGCAGGGAAGGAGCTGGTGCGGGAGCCTGAGCGCTACCACCTAGATATAGTTGGGCTTGCCTCCATTCACAGTGTCGGCTCTGGAACCAAACTCCTGGAGAGGGGCTGGACTCTCTCCTTTTCCGCAATTTCTCAGGGTGAGAGGCGCCAGGCGGGTGTGGGGATACTCACGAGGGATCCTGGAAGGAGTTCCATCTGGGGACTCCATAGTTCTACAGGGCAACTTCAATGCTCACGTGGGCAATGACGGAGAAACCTGGAGGGGGGTGATTGGGAGGAACGGCCTGCCTGATCTGAATCGAGTGATGCTTTGTTATTGGACTTCTATGCTAGGCATGGTTTGGCCATAACAAACACCATGTTCGAGCATAGCATTGTGGTCGTGTCATCAGATCTGCAGCCGTATGTCTTGGACACTTGGGTGAAGAGAGCTGCAGAGCTGTCAACTGATCACCACCTGGTGGTGAGTTGGATCAGATGGCAGGGGAGGCTGCCAGACAGACCCAGTAGGCCCAAATGTGTTGTGAGGGTTTGCTGGGAATGTCTAGGGGAGACTCTTGTCCGGGAGGTCTTCAAGTCCCACCTCCGGAAGAGCTTCTTATACATCCCGGGGGAGGTTGGGGACATGGAATCCGAGTGGACCATGCTCAAAGCCTCCATTGCAGAGGCAGCTGCTGAGAGCTGTGGCCAGAAGGTTGTCGGTGCTGGTCGGGGCAACAACCCAAGAACCCGCTGGTGGACCCTGGCGGTGAGGGAGGCTGAGGCGACCACTGAAGGAGTTCGGGGAGGCTATGGAGAAGGACTTTTGGGTGGGCTCAAGGAAGTTCTGGCAAAGCATTTGGCGGCTCAGGAAGGGAAAACAGGGCTTGGCCCAGGCTGTATTCAGCAAGGGAGGAGAACTGCTGACCCGGACTGGGGATATCGTCGGGCAGTGGAAAGAACACTTTGACGAACTCCTGAACCCAACCAACACGTCCTCCTCTGTGGAGGAGGCAGAGTATGAAGACTCAGGGGAAGCCTTGTCCATATCCCTGGCAGAGGTGGCAGAGGTCGCTGAGGTAGTTAAGAAGCTCCTCGGGGGCAAGGCGCCAGGGGTGGATGAGATTCGACCTGAGATGCTGAAGGCTCTGGACATTGTTGGGCTGTCGTGGCTGACACGCCTCTTCAGTGTCGCGTGGATGTCAGGGACAGTACCTGTGGATTGGCAGACTGGGGTGGTGGTCCCCATTTTCAAAATAGGGGACCGAAGGATGTGCTCCAATTATCAGGGTATTGCACTGCTCAGCCTCCCCGGGAAAATCTAGTGAGTCTAAGTGAGAGCTGTGTCCACGTTCTGGGCACAAAGTTCTCACGTTCTCAGTGAGTGTTGGACTCTGCCAAGGCTGCCCCTTATCACGATCCTGTTCGTGATTTTCACGGACAGGATCTCAAGGTGCAGCCGAGGTGAGAAGAGCGTCTGGTTTGGGGACCTCAGAAATGCATCTCTGCTTTTTGCAGATGATGTGGTTCTGTTGGCTTCCTCCAGCAGAGTGTGAAGCGGTCAGGATGAGGGTCAGCACCTCTAATGGCACTTTTCCACTAGCACCTGCTCGACTTGGTATGTAGGGTTTTCCACTAGGCGATAGTACCTGGTATCAGGTACTTTTTTAGTACCTACTCAGCCGGGGTTCCAAGCGAGCTGAGTCGAGCCGAAAATGTGACGTCAACATACTGCAGGCCACTGATTGGTCAGGGAGTGACATCACTGAATGAGTGATTCAGTGATGTCACTGAATCACCCGCCGTTTTTTAAAACCCTGGCAACGGCGTTTTTATTATTTCTGTGAACGAGGTAAACGGCTACACGCAAACCAAACACTCCATGTCGTTGTGTTTGTGCCGCATACAAATTACACCACTGGAGTTTCGGGCCGATGGATTGGTGCGGCATCAGCAGTAATGGGGGCGCTGTTGTGGTGAAGAGGGAGCTGAGCCAGAAGGCGAAGCTCTTCATTTACCAGTCGATCAACGTTCCAACCCTCACCTATGGCCATGAGCTCTGGGTAATGACCGAAAGAACGAGATTGCGGATACAAGCGGCTGAAATGAGTCCTCAGTAGAGTGTCTGGGCTCAGCCTTAGAGATAGAGCTTGGGCATACAAACCAGATTTACACACACACAAACCAGATTTACAAATACAAATCACTCTGCATTTAGTTGTGCATCGTGTTTTGTGAGTTGCGTAACTTGACTTTTGTTTGTGCATACTTATGAGACTGTCCATACTCTGTCCTAAAGCAGGCTGATTTTTAATTGAAAGCAGGAAAAGGCTCAGATGAAATGTCTTTTTCCAGTGGTGGCTTTGTGTGAGTGATGTATGTTTTGCATTTGTGTTTGTTTGTGAGCACAGTATGAACCGTCTGAGCAGCTTGCCCAGAGGATTTGGTTCATTGCCAGCTCTAGAAGTGTTGGACGTCACCTACAACAACCTGAACCATAACTCCCTGCCTGGAAACTTCTTCTACCTTAGTAAGTGAAAAGTCTCTCTCACACACACACACACACTCTCCATGATGCCTTGACAGATGGCTGGTGTTGGTGCTTACTGGAGTTCATTAATGACTCTGTGGTAAAGATGCTTTTCTCTCTGAAGAAATAGAAAGGCCATGCCCTGTTGATCCTCAAATATTATTAACAGGCATTTTTTCCTGGGCAGTGGAGCTCGCCAGCGGTGGCTAATCAGCTGTTTGGACTCTGGCTCTAACGTCTACAGTTAGGAGAAAATGACAAAAATAACGGAAATATGAACTACACACTTAAACATAAAATCTTACACATACACGCCTACACAGACAATTTGACAACTGTAAGTTTCCAGTTAAGATTTAAGCTAGTGAAAATACAGTTACAAAGTACATATACTCAAATAAAACTACTAAAAATTAAACCCTAACAAAAGACTGGCATGCTGCATGGTTTAAGCAGCCCATGACAAACTTCTTGTCCTGTTTTATGGATAACCACTCCATCACAGTACACATCACTTCGTTTCCCAGTGCAGTGGACAGCATGATGAAAGGATTTATTCACATCACTCTGTGTGGATACTGAGGTCCGTCAGCAACAGTGCACACTCTCAGTACAGACACTTTCCTCCAGCTTCTTCTTAAAGAGGAACAAAAATACTTTGAGCATGTTCATGTCACTGCAAGTTTGAATATGTTTTGGTCACTTGCTTTCTAAGTTCTAGCACAGTTGTCCTGAAGAAAATGTTTTCTGGTTACTGCTCTGAGGGTGGGAAATGAGCACAATCAGCTGATAATGATCTGACACTGTGTTTTCACTCAGATGGTAACAGAGGTGAAGGGGTTAGGGTGCTGGAAGCAGGAGGAAAAGGCAGTAGGCCTCAGGTTGCATTAATCATGTGCAGTGTAATATAGATTTCACATTAAAAGATGAATAGGCGCCTACAGCAGGAGCAGCTTTTGGGCTTTGTGTTCTAACAGTTAAGAGACAACGTCATCAGCTCCTCAGTGTGAAATGCTTTTCACAGAGCTCAATCAATGTGCTCAACCTGCACATTTACAAAGCTGTCTTGCTTTGTGTTGTCTTGCGAGACAGCAAGTCTGTGTGGATTGATTCTGCCCAGTTCGTGTGCCAGTCATATTAATTAGGCTTAACTGGTGCCATTGACCAGTTAGCAGCAGACTAACACACATGCTTGTTTTGCAGCCACACTTCGTGCTCTCTATTTGAGTGACAACGACTTCGAGGTTCTGCCTGCTGACATCGGGAAGCTGACCAAGCTGCAAATAGTAAGTTGATACAACAGCAGAGTCAGTTGGTGATTCAGTGCGAACTGAGTTACCAGGCTCAACAAATCAATAGCATAGCATGGAAAGTGAGTGGAGGTAAAGCGGCAATTTCAGTATCAGAGAGGCACAAACGGTGAGGAAGGGGGCCTGTTTTTGGTACTGATACAGCCTCATAGTTGGAACACGTCTACAGTCCATTTTCACATCATGACGCCGGAGCCAGGAGCCCTTCTGTCTCCACATCAGAAGGTCTTCAGACTCCTGGATTTTGTGCAACATTGAACTGGGTGACTATTTTATGCAGTGTACACATAAGCAAAAAATCCAGCATGGTGGACTTTAGTGGTTCACGACATAAGTAAGTTGGTATCAGTGTGAATGGGCATTTTTGGGCTTTAATTACAACATCACCATGTGACTGATAAGGGTTAAGTTTCTTTGGAAGCAAATGCAAATCATTTCAAGTTATTATGCAAAGTTTTATATTTCTGGCTCATTCCAGCTCACAGGAATCTATGACGTGGCACGAGACAACAAAGAACGACAACAAACCTGAAGGAACTCAATAGGGAACACTCACAATATTCTTATTGGTATCATTATTGTTATTACTAGTGGTAGTAGATGTATTCATATTAACAATGGTGATGATGATAACAAACTCGACAGGGTAAAAAGCGAAATTGTTCGTCAGACGATAGCTGATGGCTCCCCTGATTGCATTTCGACCAACGCATTCCACTTATTTTGCAGTCCACACTCGCTCAGACATGATTGGTCAGTACTAAAAGCATCTGCAAACACAAAATCTTGTCTGTTGCCAACAGATTCTTGCTAACACATTAATCAAAAGCACAAGCTTTCTTTTCACTGTTATGTGGATGGCACACAGCTGTGCCACCCTTAATATACAGCACACTAACTGTCTTTATGACATAAATACAAGCTACAAGGTCTAATGTTACTGTATTGTCATTATGTAAAACAGGGTTTACATGCAACAACATGTAGTCCCATTCTGCTGCCTCAAGTCCCACATCGGATGGCTTTAATCTTTGTCCACTTCAATGAGAATAAATCTCAGGTTACATTATTTGGATCACAGCTTTTAGCCTCCATCATTTCCCCTCATCTTGGCACATTATCCCCTTGTGTGAAAGCATACGCAAAATCATATTCAAAATCAGATGTCTCAGTTTTCTCTACCTGCAAATGGAAACTGTGGAGCCTTGTTCATGCTCAGCACAGTGTTCAGGGACCACACCCCTAACGGGACACCGCCTACAGTGTCACCACTGTGTCTCTGGTGTAGAGCTTGTAGGGTCTGCAGGCTGCTGGTCGTCCCAGTAAATGGTCTGTATTTGTATAGCGCCTTTTAACTACTCAAAGTGCTTTACATGACATCCTCATTCACCCATTCACACATCATTCATGCAGGAGGAATGTTATTTGGAGGAGACTATTCTTTCATACTCATTCACACACTGAAGCTGCTTCAGGAGCAAGTTGGGGTTCAGTGTCTTGCCCTAGGACACTTCGACATGTTGACCCATAGGAGCTGGGGATCAAACCCCTGACCTTCTGATTGAGGGACGACCCACTCTACCACTGAGCCAATGATCTATTGAATCCCAGTTGTTCCGTTGAGCAGACCGAACAGCCAGCTCAGGTGTTCTTCTTCACTCTTCACAGACCGTTTGGTATCCATGCGGGTTACCGCACCCCGGCCATGCTCATCCCTCTACACTCGCTGTGTACACTGGTCTAAATGACCCGGCCTCTTCGGAGGTCGTAGCCATGAGCCACTATCACATACCTCAGACCTTCTGACCGAAGGATCGTATCTGTCTTGAGGTCCAGGACTGTGACTTACAGGGACAGTCTTCCTCCCCCCACATGTTTCTGCACCCCCCCTTTATAGAGCCAACTGAAAACACGTTGGAAAAGACCACCCACATAACTTGATGTAAATGTAGATGCAGCAGTGAGGAGGGGGGCATTTAGGTTCGGGCCTTGTACGCTAGGAGTAGCTTTATTAAAGCAGTTAGGATATGTTGGTCTGTAAGACAGTCTCTGTGCTTTAAACACATGAGCGTTGCTGTTGTTCCCGTGTGTGTGTGATAACTTCTCTTCTCTGTCCTCCTGGTCAGCTGAGTCTGAGGGACAATGATCTCATCTCGCTGCCCAAAGAGACCGGAGACCTGGCTCAACTCAAAGAGCTACACATCCAGGGCAACAGGCTGACCGTCCTGCCCCCGGAGCTGGGTACTCAACACACACACACACACACACACACACACACACACATTCTCACACACAGATGGAGACACAGACACTCACACAGTGAGAATCCATTTAAAAGTGAGGACTATTCCAAAGATGAAGGCTGATGACTAGAGGTCCCAGTGCTGATAGATTAGCATCATTGTCATCAAAGAAGAACAGTGTTATGGCATCGGGTTAGTTCATCCCTGGGATCCTCCTGCACAGACACACAGTGGCTCCAGCACCATCTTAGAAGTAAGAAAATGTTTCCTCTACACCTTTAACTCGCCTCCTTTATTTCACTATGAAGAGCTTGAGTAACAAATTCCACCTTGTCATGCTCATACCCAGATGATAACTGTGGCTGGGAAACCTTTTAGCTTAGCATTAGCACTGCGGACATACTATACCAATAATAATAACTTGGATTTATGTAGCGCCTTTCAAGAGACGCAAGGACACTTTACATGTTTCACAAGTCCAACTGTGTGTGTATGTGTGTGTTCGCAGGTAACCTGGATCTGACTGGTCCTAAGCAGGTCTTTAAAGCAGAGAATAATCCCTGGGTCACTCCAATTGCTGACCAGTTCCAGCTGGGCGTGTCCCATGTGTTTGAATATGTTCGCTCAGAGACCTACAAGTAGTAAGCAGACACACACACACACACACACACACACACACACACACAGATTGCCACATTACCAATGGTGGATCTCAGTTTGCGGTTGTTGTGCACTTTCTAGTATACTTTAACATGGAGAGTGTCCATTAACTGTAACAGTCAGCTGGTTTTCTATGTCAGATCCTTTAATCATCATTTTGACAATAACTACAATAAAATACTACGCTGCATCAGGAAAATATTGCCTACCAACCCAGTGTAATATTTCTGAAGTTGTATTAAAGATGCATTAACATGTTTTCATTTTTAGTGTAAACAATTCATCAGATTTTAATTCAGTGATTTTATATTTTGTTGGCACATTCCTAATTTGCAGTATGTATATGTATGTATATGTGTATTATTTGGGCTTAATGGACAACATGGAGGCAGATAACCAGAAAAACAGCAGAGTCCATTTACTCCTGATTATGAACACCTCAAACAGCATTCTACTGCTTTATACTGAGGTACAAACATTACCATTCCATAAGGTTCTTCTGCAGTGGAAACATTCATCCTCCAGTAAATAGGACGGACCTTAGACAGGACTTGGCAGCAGGAGATAGAACCCCAAAGCTAACGTTGTGCTAGCAAGATTCAAAGTCAGTGACACAACAGGAAATACAAGCTGGAGGACACTTACTACCTTGTTAATGTGTTGCATTAAATTGTCACAAGAGGTCTTGACTGCGTCTCTGTTGCTATGGTTACTCATTTATTGTAGCCAGCACATTAATCTAGAGCACTGACTGAAACTACTTAGTAGGTTTCCAATATCACATTTTAACAAATGCCCAGCAACCAATGAGTATTCAGCCAGACCCTGGCATAAACGTAATTCGTGCAGCTGTCAAGTTTTAAAGGCAGTGGGGTAAATGTTATGTTGCCTCTAACGTAGTGGAGTCTGGGCATAAAGTCAAAAACTAGTCCTGACTGCACTTTGACACAGTCACTAAGTACATGAACGACCTTCCCCACTGGAATAAAAAAGGAAGTATAGAAATATTTCATTATTATTAATGAAAATGTTACCATTACTCTTACTTATTTAAACAGGTCTAAAAAGACCAGCACACACCAACAAAAATGTTTTACTGTCAGACTTCCTCTTTCCATTACATCAAACATGGGGTGTTTGGTGTTACTGTGACACATCCAGTGGACTTCAGCTGTATAATGTCGGTACACAGTGCAAGTACAACAGAAAGCAACTGCCTGTAAGCGTAAAAACATGGCATCTAATAACACAACATAACATAGCAAGAACACCTAAATTAATAGAACCCCTATGATATAAACATCTGTCGTCTTCCTCACCACTGCCCCTTCTTTACTGCTGTTTTTAGTGTGAATGCCTGCTAATCCCTAAAACAACCTCTATCATAGTGGATGGTTGTGGGTCGCCAGTCAGAAGGTCGGTGGTTCATCCCCGACTTATCCATTTCACATGTCAAAGTGTCACAGACAAAAAGCCCAAATTACTCATGAAGCACTGCCAGTCTCTACCAGTAATTAGGTTCCTCATGTATAAATGATATGTGAATGTAGTGTTCTGACACATGTCAGTAACCCATTTTCTTCTTGACTAGTCTTTGTTGGGGAAAAGGTTGGACTGTCATGTCCAAAGAAGTGGCTGGACATGGTTTGACCCTACACACAATGCTGAATAAGGGTCCCCTCTGCTGAATCACAACTAGATTATAACAACATGTTATCCAACCAGAAAAAACAAGAGTGCCAAGTGATAAGCAGCTTGACAAGCAGAGAGAAGTTCAAACTCTGTCTCCTTTCTCGCCTCCAACAGCTGAGTGATCACGGTATGAAGTGGCCATGAGTGTTGGGTCGTTGGTTTTGGACAGTTAATGCAGTGGCCGGACACAGCTTGCCATACTGTGTTTTCTCATCACTGCACTTGTTGACGCAAACATAACACTTAGTTTTCCAGCAGCCCACCTGTGTAAAGGTGAGGGAACAGAGAAATTTTGCCCTTTGTTATTTGTGCAAGTGTGACAGGAGAATTGATAAATACTAAGTCAGTCAAGACTTAAAGAAGGAACAAGAAATCAGCAGATCAGTTTTTAGCTCTGAAAAAGGCACCAAGGATGTGTATCGTCAGCTCATCACACAGCCGCCTGTGATTTGAGGTATAGTGTGTGTGTGTGTGTGTGTGTGTGTGTGTGTGTGCATGCACCATGTCTAATATGATGTCAACTGTACATATGTGTATGCTAGAGCACAGAAATGTCTAAGCACTTCTCTCTCTGGAGTGCAACAAAGTGTTGGTGCTGTGGATAAAAAAGCTGCTATTAATTCTTGTTCTCGGCAGAGGGAGATACGTCTGTGTGAATGTGTCAAAGTGCTACACCGAGGCAGGCTCTGGAACTGATCCCTGCTCACTGTGACTGAGTGTGAGCGAGGCAAAAAGACCACGTCTCAACCGTCTTCCATTCCATATTATGTTGGCATGCTTGTATGAGCACTGTGTGTGGGAGCCCACATCTGTCCAATAGTGCTGCTGAACCAACAGGATGTATGCAGACACACGGCTGTCAGTAGAAGTGTGCAGCAGGCCCTCTTTGAACTCATCCAAATCAGAAAGGAATTCATGCAGTGATTCCTCATATCGTAATACCAGAGTCTTTGAAACAAAACCGCTGGCCTCACGTATCACAGATGCTTGTCTCACACGCACACACACACACACACACACACACACACGTTTAATGCTGCTGAACTCAAGGGTTTGTCATCTTTCCAATGAATAAAGAGACAATACCCTCCTTCCCCCAAGGGTATTTAGGCAAAGGGAGCAACCAGGTGAGCCAATCATGCTCTGTTTTCTACTGTGCTCCACTAGTGGACAAGGGATCAAATCCAGCACAGGTACAGGGCCATAGCGCCGCTCAGTCTTTCCAGGTCAGGCTTCACTGTTGGATTTAACTAATTCTAACAATGCTCTGTAATGTCATTCTGTAAATGACCTGCTCAGTGCAGCACAGCTGCAGAGCTACAGAGTGATGTGAGGTGTATGTGAACACTTACCAGAGGACAGGCTGATGCAGTTCAGCTGAACCCAGTTAGTCTAGCGCTCAGGAAGAGGCCACCGGCCATGCTGTATATTTTTCCTCCTGCGCCACTGGAGTCCACTGGGTTGTAACTGTGGCCTGCCAGCCAGGAACTCTGTGCTTTGATTGTGGACTAACAGGCTATACATTATATTTAGTGACAAGCAGATCGAATGGGCGGGTCACCAGCGTCTGTCAGGCCACATGATGGAGAGCTTTGCTACTCCCCGTCATCAACTGCAACTCTGTCTGTGTGATCAATCACTGCCAACCTTAAAGCCAGCACTCATAAAAGCAACACATGCATAATTTATCAATCATTCTGATTAACCAGCACACACAAGTGCACACAGACAACCTGTCTCTGGTGTTGTCAAGGGGTGAGGCTAAAATGAGGGGCACTGCTGGGCGGGGCACTGCCACGTCTCACAGAGCACCATGTCATGACGAAGCGGACTACATTACCTGTTGTCCCAGCTGGGAACACAGTGATGTCTGTGCCGTTTTATCCCTGTCGTAAAAGTCAGACGTCAGCAGGCGCCAGCTGATTGACTAACTACTTTACTGAGTGAATGCCTTTAAAGTGGGTGAAAAAAGAGCTTAAAGAGAAGGTCCAGTTAAGAGCTTATCATGGATTCAGTTAAAAGGATGAGTGGGTCAGCACAGGCCCCACAATGGGGCGGCTGTGGCTTAGTGGTAGAGTGGGTTGTCCCTCAATCAGAAGGTCGGGGGTTCGATCCCCAGCTCCTATGGGTCAACATGGGCAAGACACTGAACCCCAACTTGCTCCTGAAGCAGCTTCAGTGTGTGAATGAGTGTGAAAGAATAGTCTCCTCCAAATTGCATTCCTCCTGTATGAATGATGTGTGAATGAGGATGTCATGTAAAGCGCTTTGAGTAGTTGAAGTAACTAGAAAGGCCATTTTCCATTACCATTTACCACTGATATGGAAAAAAGGGTCACAGTGGTCAGCTGGTCTAATATTCGAAATGAAATCAGCTTTTGTTTGGCTCATCACTCCTTCTGTTCACACTGAACAGATCAGAGATCTGCTCCCCTTGTGCTGTTGTTGAAAGTCTTCTCCCAAAACTATTTTAAGTGTACAGTGGAGATCGAAAGTTTGGGCACCCCAGATAAAAATTTGTATTAATGTGCATAAAGAAGCCAAGGAAAGATGGAAAAATCTCCAAAAGGCATCAAATTACAGATGAGACATTCTTATAATACGTCAAAAAAAGTTAGATTTTATTTCCATCATTTACACTGTCAAAATAACAGAAAACAAAATAATGGCGTCTGCAAAAGTTTGGGCACCCTGCAGAGTTAATACCTTGTACTGCCCCCTTTGGCAAGTATCACAGCTTGTAAACGCTTTTTGTAGCCAGCCAAGAGTCTTTCAATCCTTGTTTGAGATATCTTCGCCCATTCTTCCTTACAAAAGTCTTCAGGTTCTTTGAGATTTCTGGGCTGTCTGGCATGCACTGCTCTTTTAAGGTCTATCCATAGATTTTCAATTATGTTGAGGTCAGGAGATTGTGAAGGCCATGGCAAAACCTTCAGTTTACGCCTCTCGATGTAATCCACCATGGATTTTGAGGTGTGTTTAGGATCATTATCCATTTGTAGAAGCCATCCTCTCTTTAACTTCAGCTTTTTCACAGATGACATCAAGTTAGCGTCCAAAATTTGCTTAAATTTTATTGAATCCATTTGTCCTTCTACTCGTGAAATGTTCCCTGTGCCACTGGCTGCAATACAACCCCTAAGCATGATTGATCCACCCCCATGCTTAACAGTTGGACAGAGGTTCTTTTCATTGAATTCTGTGCCCTTTCTTCTCCAAACGTACCTTTGCTCATTCCGGCCAAAAAGTTCTATTTTTACCTCATCGGTCCACAGAACTTGTTTCCAGAATGCATCAGGCTTGTCTATATGTTCATTTGCAAACTTCAAACGCTGATTTTTGTGGTGAGGACGTAAAAGAGGCTTTCTTCTGATGACTCTTCCATGAAGTACAATATTTGTACAAGTATCCCTTTATAGTGGAATAGTGTACCACAACTCCAGTGTCTGCCAGATCTTTCTGGAGAGATCGTGCAGTCAAACGTGGATTTTGACTTGCTGTTCTCACAATCCTGTGAGCTGTTCTCTCTGATATCTTTCTTGGTCTTCCAGATCTTGCTTTAATTTCCACTGTTCCTGATGACTGCCATTTCTTAATTACATTCCGAACAGAGGATATTGGCATTTGAAAACGCTTTGCTATCTTCTTATAGCCTTCTCCTGCTTTGTGAGCGTCAACTATTTTCAGTTTCAGTGTTCTAGACAACTGCTTAGAAGAACCAATGGTGCTGATTGTTGGGGCAAGGTCAGATGAGTCTGGGCATTTAACACCTTTGAGATTGACATCACCTGGTCTTTCCAGATGATGATTGTGAACAATCCATGACGCTGTCAGGTCTCAGCTTTCCAAAGGGGGCAGTACAAGGTATTAACTCTGCAGGGTGCCCAAACTTTTGCAGACGCCATTATTTTGTTTTCTGTTATTTTGACAGTGTAAATGATGGAAATAAAATCTAACTTTTTTTGACATATTATAAGACTGTCTCATCTGTAATTTGATGCCTTTTGGAGATTTTTCCATCTTTCCTTGGCTTCTTTATGCACATTAATACAAATTTTTACCTGGGGTGCCCAAACTTTCGATCTCCACTGTAGTCCTCCAGACTCAGACTCTTGATTTCTTGTTACTGGACTATGCGCAATTTGTTAAACATGTCTTCATTAGATGTTTATCTGAAAGTGCTGTTGCCAAATTTAAGGAAGTGATTCCATCAGTATTTAAGCCAATGCCATGTCTCCATACAATAGAAGACCCCTATGCTAGTCTTAGCCCCTCCCAAATCGATTATCTGGTTGATAGTGCTTCAGGCTCCCTGCGAATGACACTCGACTCCATCGCCCCTTTATATATTAAAGATAATTAAAGAAAAGAGACAAGCTCCTTGGAATAGTTCCCAGACCTGAAACTTTAGCAAAATTCGTGAAAACTTGAAAGGATATGGCGTGCCAAATTACAAGAATCACGCTTAATCTGGCAACAGTCTGAAAACCTATAGAAACGCCCTCTGTAATGCCAGAGCTGCCTATTACTTCTCACTGATAGAAGAAAATAAAAACAGCCCTAGATTTCTGTTCAGCATGTTAGCCAGGCTGACAAAGAGCCAGAACTCTACTGATCCTTGTGATCCTTTAGAGCTCAGTAGCAATGACTTCATGAGCTTCTTGAAAAAATTCATCACCTCCTGCCCTCAACAGGCTCTGATTCAACCTCAAACTTAGTAATCATGGAAACAGCTGTTTGGTTTAATGTATTTTATCTGCTTTGGACTGCCATCAACATGTCTCCTAGACCTCATTCCTACTAACGCCACTTAAGGAAGTCCTGCCCTTAATTAACACGTCCTTACTAGATATGATCAATCACTTTCCTAACAGGTTACGTACCACAGTCCTTTATAGTAGCAGTAGTGGCAGCAGTAGGTCCTATTTATCAGATCGATTTCAGTACACGGTACAGTCCTCTGTCCACACTAAAGTTAGACATGGAGTTCCACAAGGTTCGGTGCATTGACTGATATTATTTACCTTTATATATGCTTCCTCTGGGAATATTACCCAGATATTACCCACCTGGAAACACCCAACTATACTTATCAATAAAGCCAGATGAATCCAATGAGATGACTAAAATCCAATCTGCCAAGTCTGGATGAACAGCAATTTTCTGCTTCTAAACTGAGGACAAAACTGCTTGGCCCTAAACACATGAGAGACCTACCTTTGATCAGGATTTGTTCTTTAACTCCCACATAAAACATATTTCCAGGACTGCCTTTTTCAATGTAATATTGCTAAAATCAGGCCTATCTTGTCTATGAATGATGCAGAAAAAATCCACACATTTGTCACTTCCAGGTTGGATTATTTCTGTTTCTTATTATCAGGCTGCCCCAATACGTCCTTAAAGACTCTCCACCTGGTCCAGAACACTGCTGCTCGTGTACTGATGAGAACTAAGAGAAGAGATCACATTTCTCCTGTACTGCCTTCTCTTCACTGGCATCCAATAAAATCCAGTGGTTCTCTGGCTTCTGTGAATCACTGCTGCAGATCATCAGCCGCCACCACTTTACTACTACTACTACTACTACTAATATTAGTTGTGTTATTATTGTATTGTATTATATTGCACTGTTAGTCATATTCCTATTGTCAGTACTATAGTTGCTGTTATTATTTTGCACCCCCCCTCTCTCTGTCCAACCTCCATCCAACACAGAGCCTGACAGAAATGATGCTCTGAGCCCTGATGCTCACAGGCCTGCAGTATCTCAGGTTGTAACCATTTGAACCGCTTGAGTCCAGCCACTTGAACAGGTTAATATACTCCATGTCTTCAGAACATGACCATGATATTATCGTTTTGTTGGTGTTCCAGGGTTGTTTGACGAGGATCACTGTTTCTCCCCCGTGGGTTTTACCACACTCTGTAGTGTTATGGCCTTGTTGGGGATCCTCTGTCCTAGCCACGTTTCACAGAAACAAACATTGGCGAAGAGTATGACCGGGAGAATTAGCCATCCTCTGCTAACCAGTTGGAGGAGTCTCCGTTCTACTCCTCCCCACCTGCCACACTTCCGTGTCGACCTCCGGGCAGCAGGAGATCCCCCTGCTGTGGCCTTGCCCAGCGTCACTCCAACGTGTAGCTGTACAAAGGGGTCGAGGACATTTGTGTGAAAGTGTCCCTTGTGACTCAATTGAGTCTCTCGATTGTACTTAACATGAGCTAACATACTGCACGTGAAAAGACAGCAGCAATATTAGCGAGACAAAAACAGTGTAAAACTTGACTCGTAGAGCTACGCTATGTCACACACGGGAGCGTCATCTTGAAATAGATATTGGTGAAAAGGATAGTGATGTGAGTTATTTTTGACCCAGTGAAGCCTGCATCTTCTCCACAAGTACGAACTTAATGTCAACAAGCAAACAAACCCAAAAGGTCTGAAACCTAAACCAGATGTCCACATCTGCAGGCATGAACAGGTCTGTGTGATGAAAATTTGGTCATGTGCCTGAGAGGGTTTCACTGGTTTCTCCTGTCCACCCACTGGACGTGGCCCCTAGCTGTCAGCTGTGGACCCTGACGCTCTGCTGTCTGAGGGCATGTGCTGCCTCCTCTGGCTGAAGGTTAAAGTTAATGTAGTCACACCAAAGGCCTCTGTTTTTCGTGATTGCAGCAAGGCGACAAGTTCAGCCCCAAACTGTGATTTTCTAGTTGGAGTAAAGAACAATAGGGAGCAGCCTGATGTCATTACTGGGGTTGTTCAGTCAGCCCCCACCCTGTCTGTGACAGACATCCTATGAACAGACTGTGAGGACGTGTTGGAGTGAAAAAGAGGTTTACACACACACACACACACACACACAGCAGCAGCCTGTCTTTAGACAGGTGTTAAACAATTTTCCAAAGAGATTTTTTTTAGTCTTCACAGCTTTGTTCACACCTGACGAAATGTCCTTCATTTTCCAACTTTGTCAACACACACACACACATACACACTCTCTCTCTCACACACATACTCACCATCTCTCTCTCTCACACACGTACACATCTGTCTGCACCTCCAGTTTCTACGTGTCCAGCTTAGTGGGCTGAGTGTTGAATGTGGTGCTAATACTGAGCTCCTGTGTTATCGTGGTGGAGTGTAGCATGGTGGTGGTGGTGATGATGATGATGATGAATAACAGAGAATATGACCTGTGGGCCAGTGAGGCCGGCCGGACTCAGGGATGACAAGGCCCAGAGTGGAGACCACAGCACCCATACACAGATCAACTCTCATTGTTTAGTATGTTAAATGAACATTGTGGGAGGTAAGGTTTTGATGAAACATGCTGATTTTGATGCAGATCCCTGAACTAACAGGAACTACTTACGCATGTCATCTGATCTCAGAGAGATAAAGGTGAAACAGGAAATGTGAATATGCAGTTATATTGGGTTGGACAGTAGCAGTCTTTCCAGTTTTGAGTGCTGGGACTGTGGGGGGGCTGACTGTTCCTCAAATATCACTGCTCTAGTCATCGTGGTGTGTGTGCTTGAGAGACAGTAGAGATATGTTAGCTGTCCTACATGTTTCATCAGTGATGAGGTGTCCTGACAGAGAGCAGCTCACGGCACATGAACATACTGGAGACACCCCTCCCCACCATCTTTTATTAATTTCCTCCTCTTTCCCTTTCTCTTTCCATCTCTGTCCCATCATGTATTTTGTACCATTTTAGTTTTGTTAGGGAAAATGGGGCCTGCTGTTAATACTGTACATGTGTTTAGATGTGTTTCCTCCTCTCTGTGCCTTTCTGAGTTCTTCCTACCAGACACAATATGGCAATTTGAACAGAGGGACTTCAGGCTCTGGTAGACCAATTAGCTTCCCAGCAGAGAGCAGTGACTGTGTGTCAGTAGACAGACCTGACTCAGTGATTTCACACAGCACACATTTAATTCTCTTCAGCTACAGTGCCTCGCCAGAAACACTGGACCCAAAAGGCTTGTGTGCACAGGAGGCCTTTCATCTAGCTATTTTAATCAATCCTGCTGTCGACATAGATACTTGTGGACATCCTTGTAAACCTGCACAGAGGGCTGATAAAGGAGCCAACGCACCCCTCCCAAATCTCAGCTGTTACAGACCTGCATGTCAAGCAAGTTGATTGGTTGATTCATGTCCTGTTGGGAGGTGTATTCCAGATGAAGATGGGTGACCTACGCTCAGTACTGTGGCGGGGCACAGGCTAGGCCGGCATGTTAAACACTCATGGTTTCACATGATATGGCCAAAACATTGACAGGACAAGAGACTGCAGTGAGCCTCATTCGCCAACAGTGCATTGGAACGAATGTTTTATGTCCAGGATTCATCAACATTTTCTGACCTGAAATTGCTCGTACGCTGCGAACAAGTAAAGAAGTGCCTCAGACCATGTTGACACACAAATGGTCTCTTAGAAAAAGTGAACACCAACCTCTTAACTAAACGGCTTCAATGGAATATATGGAAAAAGTCCAGACTGAAATGTAACAGTTTTGGTTTTCATTGGTTTTACCGACTCTGCCTCTAGGCCTAATGATCGGCTGCTCCCACCACTTCTTAGAAACGTGTCCCTCTTCTGGCTTTCACCTTAAACACATTTGTTTCAGATTCCTCAGTTGTGAAATTCTTTTGCTCTTTTGCCTTAGGAACTTTGTCTATGATACGCCATTTTAACGTTGAAGTGCCAGAACGGAGTAATCCCTTTATTTACGTTACTTATTAGATACCAGTTGTCATCACACAGCTTCAGGAACAATACATGTCTCCACATTCAGAATGGAGCGTGTTAGCACGGCGGCACAGCAGCTGTAACTTCATTAATTATTAACAACTGTTAATTATGCCATCAGGGTGAGTGGATCAGACGGGATGATGAGAAATGACTCTCTGCACTATTCTACACATCACAGACACTCCTGAGCTCCATCAAATCTGTCGGGACTCATTTTCCTTTAGGTAAAAGTCTGAACTCTGCGTGTGACAGGTTGTCAAAACTTGTTGACTTATTGACAGGACTAAATATGATCAGATCTACATTTTAAAGCCAACTTCACAGAGCAGTGAACTGGATGGTATGAAGTCATTCTAGCAACTTCTGGCATGGTTTAGGAAATGGTGGCAATCTTTCTGTAGTTTTCATCATCCTCACAGACACGTGCTAACATATTTTTTCTCTTTCTGCTCATTTCATGCCAGTGTGAGGCCCTGCAGTGAGAAGGTCTTACTGTTGGAAAACTTTGTCTAATGCCCCACCCTCCCTCCTCCTCCCATCCTTCTACACTGGTCGCTCTGCTCAGCTCTGGATCACAGAGAGGAAGCTGCTGAGCATCTCATTTCACTGATAAAACCCTCTGGATTTTTCTGCAAGAATACACGGAGTTGCTCACCCCACATATCAGTTTTCATCCCAGATGTGTTATAACGGTGGCTCTCATCAGACCATGAGCAAAGCACATAGCTTTCAGCTCTCACTTTAACTAATTAGTTGTGCTGGGACCCTATTGTGATGCTAAATTTATCACATTTTGAGGAGCTAAAGCTGCTTCAAAACCGCTAAAATTTACACATGACACAAATGATGAAGATTTATTCATTTTATAGGTCTTGGACATGGGCGATAGCTCGATAGCACCCACTACAAAACTTTGATCCCCTCCTTGCAGTTGGGCCTACATGTATGAAACTTGATAGGGTTTAAGTTGGGTTATGCATTGTATTTATTCATGCCAGATTTTGGTAATGGTAGCATTTATTTACTCATTTGTATGGTTAGTGGTTAGAAGGTGTGTATGTGTGTGTGTGTGTGTAAACCTTTCATTTTACGAAGAACTTGATTCCGTGGTGTGTGTGTATTGTCAGTGACCGTAACACTTCAGTGTTACGGTCACTGACAATGAGCTGAACTGAGTAGCAACCTCTGAATTTAGATTTAATTAATTAATTGGCTATCAAGTTTCCCTTTTCAAGTGGTCGTGCTCTAAGGTGGTTAACTCTGTTATTTAAGCTAGTCAAAATACTGATTCTTTATGATAGCCGAAAGTGAGTGTAATTTTACATAGCAAAATAAAGTATTGGCTGCAGTATTTTAATGCCTTCTCAGCTTTTGTTGCTACACTTTTGCAGAGTAATTAGAAATGTAATTATTTTAGATAGAGCCAAATGTGGCATTTTGTTGGCTAACTGTAATGCCCCAAAACGAATCACCTAATAAATGACTATAATGCAACCACTCCATTCACTGACAAAGAATAATGAGCAGATCATATTCAGTGACTGTCAAGTGGCACAAAACCACAAATAATGATCAGCCAATCACCAAAGACGTATCTCAAACATCAGCGAATAGTAATCTGTGGTCGATTGATTATTACATCCATAACTGCCTGCTTGTCTGGTTGGAAACACATGATGTCCTCTGTAGGATTGTGGTCTTCTGCTGTGTCAGCTTGGACAATTTCCCGTCTGCGTGTACCTGCCTGTCAGAGGACAGGACGTGTTATCATGACAGCTGTATGGGGCTCCAGTGTTTCTCCTGCTCTTTTTTAAATGTGTACTTTTATAGTTTCCCAGAAGTTTGGTCTGACTCCACAGATGCAGACCAGGTGATGTAGCTTGGCTGTCAAAGTAGGAGCAGTGTGCATTGTTGTGTGCCTCAGTGTAAAGTAGGAAATGTTCAACTTCTTCAGATAATAGTGGCTTTAATATATATGTTAGTGGCAATTTGGAATACCTCATTGTCCTCTGTTATAGTGGAAATCACTGCATTTCCAGTGTAGATTAGATTTGGGTCCCAGATCCTCTGCTAAAGCAGGTACTTGCACTTGTGGATACTTTCAGGTCATCTAATCTCTTCATAATGTGGTTTGTATGTTGCAAAATTTAAAATTTTTAATGGCGTGTTAGTTAAATCTACTCTCAACTTGGATTCAAGGCATTTGCATATTGCGGGAGAAGGGCCGCGAGTTGTGGACTGCATTATGTGTGTGTGTGTGTGCTTAACAAAGGTAGAGGACGCACACACAAACACATCCCTCAGAGTGCTGGTGAGCTAGTAGGAAATGTAACTAACAAATGATGAGGGCAAAGAGCTTTGCCACCATTGGCTAAAAGGCCCAGTTTTTTGTCATGAATCTTAATTAGGATTTTTCCTTTCCTCTCTCTTCTCATGCCTTTACTCTACATTCATCTCCTCCTCTCCACACTCCTCCTTATCTTCTCTGGTCCTTCATTCTTCTTTGCCTCCTTCCTTCTAATGTTTCTCTTCCTGTAAAGGAAGCTACTAAATTACTTGGCAGCTCTGGTGAAGATGAGGTGGCTGTGAGAGGAAGGCCCCCATCAGATCAATGGCCTTTGGCCTCCCTGCGCATTTATCACACAAGCACTCACACATACATATTTTTAACTTTGTAACACACACATGGATAAAGGAAAGCAAATACTAACTTTCAGTTTCTTTACACACACGCACACACAGAACTTTGCCATGATTAATTAAGCCGTGTGGAATAGCAGAGCTCCATAAAGACATAATCAGGAATCTGAATCCATTCGCCTCTCTTCTTCTGCATTTAATTGGCCCTAACAGTTCATCACTGGAGCTGCACACACACACACACACAGTTAAAGGAAATGGGAAATCTTTATCTTGATCTCTGGGTAGAACTGTTGGTGCTCTGTATTGCTCGTATAAAAGCATAATGAATGCATTTTTTTTATTATTAGTGCATGTGTTTCTGTGTGTGTTTTGAGTGGTTGTGGCAGGCTTGATAGTCCATGGCCTCCTGGGGTTTGGCCTCTCCAGCACTCAAAGAAAAGAGGGCAGATGACCAGTGGAACTAAATATCTACTGTTACATTGTCATAGATTTTCAGTAAGATGAAGATGAGAGGAAGCCCTTGCTAATTCCAGACTGACTGTGTAGGTGAGGAGAATGATACAGAGATAGTAATGCAGAAAAATAATCAAGCAAATGAATGCAGCAGCACAGAACACAGCACTCATGTTGTAAGATAGTACTCTTCAAAGGCAAACTACAATGCAGTGAATCTACATGAATTGAGCTTGCTGAGAGGAAAACAAGCTATTGTAAATGAGGCTCATTAAAATGTATTTTAGATGTTAAAAGCTATAAATTCTATTATATAAATCAGAATGTTGAATATATACAGTTGATTAGCTTGTCATGCAAGTGTAAGTTAGGTATAAATATAATGTTTGTTTGGTGCAAGAAAATTCTATTACCATGTTTGGTTATGAGGAGAAGTGCAGCCTCAGCCGCGTTAAAACCTGCTCAGACCACTTCTCTCTGCAGACGCTGTCAGGCACAATTTTCTTTTTAGGGCCCGAGCGCCAAGCGGTGTGAGGACCCTATTGAAATGCAAGGAATTCTTCTCCTTCTCCTTCTCCGGAATAGATTGCAATTTTGAGGGCCTAAACATACACGAAAACTCATGAAACTTTGCATACGCATCAGTCGTGATGAAAAATTACGTATTTTATGGGCGTGGCAAAATGGCTCCATAGCACCCCCAAAATTCAAGCCCCAGAACTGCGTTTTATGTACATGTACAAAATTTGGTAGGTACGTGTATCTCTTCAAGATATACAAAAAAGTCTCTTGAAACAATGACCTAAACCCAACAGGAAGTCGGCCATATTGCATTTTTTGTGCATTTTTGGCGAATTACAGGGGTCATAAATGAACGAACTAGTCCAAGGGGGTTGAAGCGATCGACTTCAAACTTGGTCAGCTGGTAGAAAAGACATTAACGATGAAAAATTATTAAAAGTCTCACCGAAATCACAAAGCACCTTTAATGTATGTCGAGTTTGGGTTTTCCAGTTTGCTTTATATTTGGTTACTCTACTTCTTGTGCATCAAATACAAGAGTCTTACCAGCAATATCACACAGATGTCACTGAGTGGAATCCAATGATCCAGAGTTATGTAGAAATGTCATTACTGGTGTTGTGTTTGATGAGTTTTTCTATAGCCCTCCAAGGGTGTGTTACTGTCACCATCTGGCCACCAAAAATTTGAGGAATTTCCTGTGATTGTCATGGACTTGCACTTGGTTTGCCATGAAAGCAATTTGTTCTTGGTGGAATCAGATTAGAGCCCTGATGATTGTGTTTGCTAGATCAGGACCTCTAGGAGTTCCCTGTTCTGGTGGCACTTTCTCAGCATAACCTTTCTTGAACACATCATCCATAAGGTCTTTATGGTCTACTGCATCCAACTTAGACTTATTATCAATCAATCAATCTTTATTTATATAGCGCCAATTCACAACAGCGTTATCTCAAGACGCTTTACATGAAGAGCAGGTCTAGACCACACTCGTTGATTAGAGAGACACCCAACGATTCATGAATTCAAAATTAAGGATTCAAGAATTCCCACATGAGCAAGCATCAGATATTATATTATATTGAGCAACAGTGGCAAGGAAAAACTCCCCTTTAACGGGAAGAAACCTTGAACAGACCCGGGCTCAATGTCGGCGGCTTCTGTAGGGGTCCGCGTTGGGTGAGAGAGAGAGAGAGAGAGAGAGAGAGAGAGAGAGAGAGAGAGAGAGAGAGAGAGAGAGAGAGAGAGAGAGAGAGAGAGAGAGAGAGAGAGAGAGAGAGAGAGAGAGAGAGAGAGAGAGAGAGAGAGAGAGAGAGAGAGAGAGAGAGAGAGAGAGAGAGAGAGAGAGAGAGAGAGAGAGAGAGAGAGAGAGAGAGAGAGAGAGAGAGAAGCAACCAACATACTAACAGTGACTATAGCACTAACAATAGGAATGTGACTAAAAGATTAGCAGTATGATGTTATTGAAAAACATGACGAGTGGCCGACGATCCGCAGCAGTGATTCATGAACCAGAGAACCACATCAGCAGGACCAGAACCAGGAACCTGAGGATCTTATGAGGAAGTATATTGTTCAGTCATTTCATAGTTGTCAGGCATAACCTTGCCTTTATTGAAAAAGGCAAGGGTAGGTGTTAGTGTCCATCTTTGAGAACTACCGAGGTTGATGCTATCTCCATGAACCTTTTGTCCAATATTTATTTATTTTCATGCTCCTTTTCAGAGAAGTCCTGATTATATTGCATGATGATGAGATCTTCATGATAGATTCCAGATCCTTGTGAGACTTTTTCTGTGTACATCATTAGTAGGTCAAGGTATGTGCTGCTGTGAGTTCAGCTTTTTACAGGTGTTTCCTGACTCGTAGGAGAATTGTTGACTTGCATGCTTTGCATTGCCTCATTAGATTCTCCATGCGAAATGATGCTGAGCTCCATGGACAGAGATGAACTTTCTACTCACTTTACTCGAAGGTGTTCTAATGTTCACTGTTTGGTTCTTTGTGACAATCGTTGACAGAGAGGTGGTAGTCTTGTATATCCCAGAATAATAGGTCCAGTAGTATTTTAGATTGCTTTTCCATTAATTCCACAAGCTGCTGGATTCTAGCACTCTTGTCATAGATTGCCATTTTCCATCTTTTCCTCTAGTTGTGAGGAAGTTTGGATGGTATAGACCTTTAAATGGAGGGAATATCACTGGCATGACAGCAGCTGTCTGTTCTGTAATAACACGATTTGGAAATCAAAATTTTATTTATATAACACAAGATCACAAATAACATATTTGCTTCAAGGGACTTAACAATATGTACAGTATGCCTATGATAGACCAGACTGCTTCATCTTGGCCAGAAGGAAGGAAGACAAGATGGTGCTGGAGATGGTTGCCATGTCTCGACCTCCTCCTCAACTTTGCTCTTTTTCTTGTGATTTATCCCTGACTTTTATGCAACATTTATACTGCCCAAGTGAGCCTTATCATACAATATAATGCAGAATTACCTCTGCCCATCAGATCATTGGTGAGCAACACTTTCTCACCATGATCTATGAACAAGAGGGAATACCCATGGCTAGGATTGCCTACTGCTGTACCTGGAATTTTAAGGAGACAAAAGAAATGAGGGTCGCCATCCAGGGTCCTTATCAGGCCTAGGACACATGCAAACCAACCTTGTCTGCTGCGTATTCTTCCAGCAAGTCACTGGACAATAAAGTGGATGACCTCAGGACCTCAACAACGAGTGCTGCTCAGATTTGTATGTCATCTCTATGGTGTGTTTCAGCACAGCATGTACACAACATGTACACAGATGCGGTTTTCAACTATCGGCAAATGTATCGATGAGGTTGAATTAAGGATTATGGTACGGATATTTCTAAAATAGAAGCTCTGGGTTAGCGGTGAAGACTGTACTGAACTTTAAGCACGAACGATGCTTAAAGGTTCAGGAAGTCCAGACTCCAGAGAGCTATTAGCAGTGCTATGAGACAGTACTGGGACAAAATGGTGTCTGACCATCACGGCTCCACCATCAGAAAAGTGTGTTCTCGGCAAAAACTGTTACAGACTACAAAAGGAAACCTGGTAGTGCTGAGATAATGTCTGCATCTCTCCTCAATAAACTGAACGCCAGCTATGCACCTATCTCAGCAACTTGGGTTACCTGGCACAGCTGGACCTGATAGCTTCTAGATGTCTGTAATGACCTCTGACCTCTTCAAGTAACTCACAGCGGTGAGTGTGCCAGTCTAGATAGTATTATAGATGTACTGTGTTCTCTGTTGATGATTGTGTTCTTTGTAATGTTCTGATGAAGAACTGGTTATAGCATCATAAAACCAGGACAACTATTGAAACTAAAAAGCATTCAAAGAGAACAAAAAGCAAACCTGCACTGTATCCTTTGGGTTTAATTTTCTGCCCAAGTGTATGGCTATGTCTGTGCCAGAACATCTGATAAAGGAGCCAGACTGTTATAGTACTTGAGGTCTTTGCAGTCAGTCATGCCACGTCTGTAGACAGCTGTATTGTGGACCACAGGAAGCTACACTGGTGACAGGCAGCAGCATCAGGCTCCTCTGGGTTCAAATCAGCACAGACTTGAGTGGTGACACAGACATGGACTCTGTCATGAACACGGTTAGAGACCGACTGACTGGCTGGATCGCCACCTGATGTTAATGGTTGATCTTAAAAGAAATTATTCAAAATAGTAATACACATCAACTCTCTGATTTCTTTTTAGGTGAACACTCCATCATCAATTAGGCTGCATTATTCTCCCCTCTTCACATTGATTTAATTTTTCCTATACGACACTCTGACTGATCATTCCCCTCCTCCACTCCTCCTCTTCCCTCCACATCCTCCTCGACTCGACTCATCCATCAGTGCTGAGAACCAACAATTATGCTAACATTGGCTTGTTATGACAGCACCAAGTATGTTGCATTGGTCACTTATTGACTAAATGGATTATCTTGCTTTTCTTAAAAGGAGCTCACATAATCAGTCAATAGAGTTTTGATCTCCTCTAGCATCCCCTCTCTGTTCATTATAGCATCTGCTTCAATTCTCTGTTTTCTACCACCTCCCCTTCACATACAAACAGCTGTAATGGCATGACATCTACTGTCAAAACATAAATTTCTTTGTGATTTATTTATTATATTTGTTATGTCTCTTACTGAAATTAAATGAACAGGGAATTGAATACCCACCCATATCATTACATGAAGAAATAGGAAAATATAAAAATAGTAATAAAACCACTGTGTAATAATGAGGTATTAATGAGCTGGAGAATGAAACGAGTACTGTTCACATTCTTTCTCTTACATTTTAACATGTGTTTGGGGAAATGCTCAGCAGTTGTCCTGCTCTCCTGTAGCTGTAGCTGTAGGTGCAGTAGTTATATTTTAAATAAGGGAAATGGTGAATGTCTGCGTACATGGGACAAAAAAATATGATTTTACACACTCATCCTAGTGCTGACCTTAAATACACTGCTCATAATAATAAAGGGAACACTTAAATCTGGTCTCAATGAAAACTAAATGTTCACGATCTTTACATTGTGTAATTCATACATAACTGTCAACAGAAACCAAAATCACCAACTGACTGAGGGCTGGATTCAAAATCACACAGAAAGTCAAAGTAAAACATTTAAATCACAGGCTGATCCAACTTGCGTGAATTTTAACACGGTCACTCATAATGTGACTCAGTAGTGTGTTTGGCCCCCACGTGCCTGTATGCACTCCCAACAACATCTGGGCTCCTGATGAGACAGTGGATGGTGTCCTGGTGGTTCTCGTCCCAGACCTGGATCAGGGCATCAGTGAGCTCCTGGACAGTGTGTGGCGCTACTTGGCACCGATACATAATGCCTCAGAGGAATTGGATTCAGGTCTGGGGAACATGAGGCCAAGTCAATGTCACCCAGTAACTGCTTACACATTCTGACCATACTCGCCAGGCAGTGTCCTGCACCAGGAGGAACCCAGAGCCCACTGCTCTGACAATGGCTCTGAAGATTTTATCCTGGTACCTAACAGCAGTCAGGGTACTGTTGGCTAGCACGTGGAAGTCTGTGCGACCCTCCAAGGATATGCCTCCCCAGACCATCACTGACCCACCGCCAAACCGTCATGCTGGATGATGTTGCAGGCAGCATAACGTTCACCACGGCATCTCCAGAGTCTTTCACATCTGTCACATGTGCTCAGTGTGAACCTGCTCTCATCTGTAAAGAGAACAGGGCGCCAATGGCGGACCTGCCAGTTCTGGTGTTCTCTGGCGAATGCCAATCTGTGTGTCGGCACACCAGTAGCCCACTGGAGGTCATTCTGTAGGGCTCTGGCAGTGCTCATCCTGTTCCTCCTCACTCAAAGGAGCAGATACCAGTCCTGTTGCTGGGTTGATGCCCTTCTACGGCTCTGTCCAGCTCTCCCTGTGTAACAGCCCGTCTCCTGGTATCTCCTCCATGGTCTTGAGACTATGCCGGGAGACACAGCAAACTTTCTTGCAACGTGGAGGAGCTGGACTACCTGTGCAGCCTGAATGGGCTGCAGGTACTGCCTCAAGCTACCAGTAGTGACAAAGACACCAACAAAATGCAAAACCAGAGAAGAATCAGTCAGGGAGGATAAGGAGAGAGCAATTGTCTGTGCCACCACCTGTAAAACCATTCCTGTTTTGGGGGTTGTCTTGCTGTTGCCCCTCCAGTGCACTTGTTGTCACTTTCATTTGCACCAAAACAGGTGAAATTGATTCATAATCGCTTATGCTTCCTAACTGGACAGAATGATATCCCTGACGTTTAATTGACTTGGTGTTATACTGTGAGCACTTTTGAGCAGTGTAGTTGATTATGTTGATTCAACAGCCAATCTCACAGTCAAATTGCCGCGTTGGTGTGAAAACATGGTTACATAACAAAATATCATTATGAATGCCTGAGTTTACACAGAATTGCTTGAGTGCTGGAGTATCTATGTCAGTACCAGATGACATCCCTCACCCAGATGATATTTATACTTTAGTGAGTATTCGGTATTATAGCAACCAGTGTGTCTCAGCTGAAAAAATGCTGCCCCTCCAAAGTGCTCTGTAGTGCTCCCAGCTGGCTCTTCCCAGCTGGCTCTCTTAAATAAAGAGTTTGGTCTAGACCTGCTCTTTATGGAAAGTGTCTTGAGATAACGCTGTTATGAATTGGCGCTATATAAATAAAGATTGATTGATTGATAAGTTACATCCAAAATAGGCAAACAAACAATATGTTGAAACATTTTAATTTAATGGCTCATCTCTTTTGTCTGGTTTGGGCAAGATGAAGATGAGAAATATGGATCAAGGAGCAATGAAAAAACACGATGGAGGAATCCTATTTGACCATAAAGTTTCTTAGTCAGGGACTAACTGTGTCATCTGTATTTGACATTTCTCTTTTTAGACTTTGGAGTTTCATTTGTTGTTAAGTAATTCAGTCAATAATGTAGATAGACATAGATGTAAGACCTAACTAAAAGTTTAGGTTTGTAGCCTAATGATGTTTTAAAATTGTTTCTGCAAATTTGGTTTAGTTTGTTCAAGTAGTTTAATTTGACATAAAAGAAACTTGGTTCGTTCAGGAAGTCTCAAGAGGTCTGCAAGAGGCCTGATATAGATACAGAATCACAACAAAGCATTGTAAAACCAGGACAACTATTGAAACTAAAAAGCATTGGAAGAGAACAAAAAGCAAACCTGCACTGTTTGCTTTCGGTTTAATTTTCCTCTCAAGTGTATGGCTATACTTCAGGGCTTCCCAGTTGGTCACGCCACGTCTATAGACAGCTGTATTGTGGACCACAGGAAGCCACAGAAGGA
Source organism: Pempheris klunzingeri (assembly GCF_042242105.1). Classification (NCBI taxonomy): domain Eukaryota; kingdom Metazoa; phylum Chordata; class Actinopteri; order Acropomatiformes; family Pempheridae; genus Pempheris; species Pempheris klunzingeri. Next base: position 697,134 of record NC_092032.1, read on the forward strand.
CACAGTCCCATCACTATCAATCATGCAGGGCTCCGCAGTCAGTCCCACATTATCTGTAGAGCTGTACAGATTAAAACGGAAATGTTTCTGTTTGGTCAGACATGCATGAAACAGAGGGCTAAAAAACACAACTGAGACATGCTGTCAGAGTGTACACCAAAAAATTTTCACCTGATGGTGCAACAGATTAGGTTAGCAAAGGTTTAGGGGATCACTGAAATGATCACACATCGTCCTGAAGGGGACATGAACCTGTGGACCAAACTCCATGGCAGTCCATCCAGCAGACATTAAACTCAAAACCACAAATGTTGACCTCATGGTGGCATTAAAGGAGCTGTCAGGAGATCACTAAACACAGTCTGGACCAACTGTCGTCGACCAGTCAGGTCGACAAACTGACAGACAGACAGATCGCCATCCCTAGAGCCATCACGCTAGCATGGCTACAAACTGTCAACCAAGCCAAGGCCCGTCTGCTTCCAGACACTCTGCTGCTCCCAGGAGCTGCCAGCCCCCCCCCCCCCCCCCCCCCCCGGGAATCAAATGTCCAGCTGATTGGGCCTGAGGCTCTGCACAATCCCAGGATCCCACTTTGTCTCAGCCCCTCTCTCTCTGTCAAATCTGTCCCTGCAGACAGGAGACCTCCAAATGGAGGGAGTAGGAGGGGTTGGTCATAAACTGAAAATAGGCATACGTGTCCAAGTAGGACGAATGTGGCAGATAAACCAAGATGGCTGACAGTAAGGTGAACAGACAGCCATCTACAAAGTAAGCAGGACAACAGGTTCTCCACTGGCTGTACCCCTTCCTTCCTTCCTTCCTTCCTTCCTTCCTTCCTTCCTTCCTTCCTTCCTCCCTCCCTCCCTCCCTCCCTCTGTGTATCTCTGCCTTAGCGCTGATGTGGTTTGATGGGCAGCAGACATTAGTGGGTTTGGCAGCATTTAATTCCCAGTTGAAAGTGTTGACATGGGAGGAGGCAGAAAGAGGAGAGGAGAATACAGTTGACTTCAATCACTGTGTGTGTGTGTGTGTGTGTGTGTGTGTGTGTGTGTGTGTGTGTGGGGGGGGGTTAATAAGGCTGTTGTTGCAAGTTGCTGTGTTGTTCCTGCCCTGTTCTGTTCTTGTTGTCTCTGAGAATGGGTTGATAGTGTTAACATGCTTCAGCAACATTGTATTGTGTGCCTATATAGCCACTTGAAATGAATGTGGTAAAAGAAATGTGGGCCAAGCTCAGGAGGGAGGACCAAGTGTCCGCCTGCACACAGACACCTGTTCATGTAGGGAAACACTCATTCAGAGATGTAAGCTTCGCTGTACCAGTCCTCTACACTCTGCTGTCTTGTTGTATGATCTGATTGGTGAATCCTGGTCAGTAACGTCACTGACACACTCCAGCATTTCCCTCTTTTAAGTAGGCTCATTTTAAAGCCAGACTAAGCATGAATCCAGGAGAAGGAAAAAGAAGACACAATTATCTGTGAAGCAGGCAGCAGGGAGGAGGACAGAGACACCAAGCTGAAGAAAAACTCTTTTCCACTCCACTGAACCCCGCCCCATGGGAGGGGAAAAAGTGACAGATAGAGGTGGAGTGTGTGTGCGTGTGCATTGGAGGTCCACTTAATGGACACTGATAAGTGAAGCACAGTGAATGTTGATGAGTGTTCACTACTGGCCCTGGCTGCTGATGACCATGTGTGACTGTTGTTGTGTGACTTGAGTTCTATCATGAGGATCACAGTGATGCTGTGCTGCGAGTGTCTCTGAGCAGATGTAGACATTCATCCTCCTGTGCTCTTTAGTTTAGTCTCTGGCTCCATGTGTCAGCGCTGGGACGGCAGCTCTAGAGCAGGAGGGGCACCACAAAAGGAAGCAGAATGCTTGATGTGTGATGGTTTCGCCTCTGCATGGTCACATCTAAACACACAAGTAGATAAGATATAGATATGGTTTGTAGCATGAACAGTACACTTATTTTTAGTTTTTCTCTCGTTTAGAACCCCCCCCCTTCAAATAGGAGGGAAAAAAAGAAGAAAAAAAAGTGTCAAATGAATCACATCAGTCAATTAACCAATCTGATCAGTCTCACAGTCAGAAGAACAGGGCTCTCGGGACAAAGACCTCTGAGTTCTGCCTCAAAGGAAACCCTCACACCGACCTCCTGAGTAAATGCCAGGTCTTTTATTAATATGATGAGAGAAAATGGACACTGAATAAAGGAAAACAGCCAGTCAACAGCAGAGTGAATGAATCAAACATCTGGAATGAGTGTGTAGATGTGAAGCTGAGGACCATCAGAGTGCAGAAGCAGGGAAATGTTCTCTAATCTAACATTAAGTCCTCACAGAGGACCACAGAGCACTGATTCCCATGTCGGCTCTGATCACAGCCTGATATTTTCTTGCCGTTTGCAGCGCTGCCTCAGCGTCAGCTCCAGCTGTTTTCAGCTCTGTGTTGGCCTACGTCACAGCGTCGCTCAGCCCCCAGACAGCTGATACCTAAAGAGGGCCGCTGGGCAACACCGTTAGGAGTCGGTCAGCTGTTGTCTTAGCTGGTGGTAAAACTCAGCCTGAGATAAAGAGAGTCTCTGGGCCAATAGCTCGGCTGCAAGCAGGCGGCTGGATGATGTAGGGTGAGGGTCAGATATTAACTCTGAAATCCCTTCCTTTAAGTCCACTCAGAAAAATAAGTTAAAAAGATAAAATTAACTGAAGCACAAAAGCAATTTGAAAGTGAAACTAAAGTTCAAAACAATATCAAAAGGTTAAAGTGGAGCACAAAAATAAGTTGGAGGGGAATGTTAACGCTGAGATGAGCTGCAGCTCATTCTAAAGAGAAATGTGGTCTGACTGGATGGCATTATGAAAATGATATTTAATACACAAATTTATTCAGACTCACTCACTGTGGTCAGAACCCATCAGTGAAGTTAATCATAGCTTGTGTGATTGCATGATGCATAGAATATGTAGAAAACACATGATTAAACAGCAAACACAATTAAAACTACATCATGTTCCTAACTAAGCTGCTTTAAGTCAGTCAGAAGTTAATATGCATTTCTGCTAATAGTAAAACAAAAGGTTAAACTCTTTAATTGATCATATATGAACTAAACTATCAAAGGTTAATACTAAATACAAATAACTAGTGACAGAGTGAAACACACAGCATTTGAATGTCTGATACAATTACCCATGTTACAGAGGTTTGCTGTCTGTTGATGATAAATGATAAAATCAGGCGTCATGGATCTAGTTACTAGTACTAGTGATGTCTGGTACTTGTATGGCTCTGGATCTGCCTCATGCCAACGTTTGTGTTTAGTGTGAGTTTGTCAGGCTGTGGAGTGATGTTAGGGTTCTCCAGTTTGTCTGACCCGAGGCTCACTAAGTGTCCCGCTGTCCTGCTATTAATCTCGTTATCGTGATCAGTATATCTCGTTTTTTTTACTGGAGAGTGTCCTCGCATCACTTTTACTGCTGACGTGAAAAAAGTCAGCTCAGATCCTGTGAGGAGAATTACCAGCAGAGGCTTAATAAATCCTCCACAGTCCTGGAACCACAATGCCTGAGAGGTCACTCGCTCATGTTTTAAGCTGTCTGGCCGGCTGTAAGGACTAACATGGCAAACACAGGTGTTCCTGCTTCAGCTTTGATTTTACACTGATAGACAGTGCTGCAACGAAAAGTGCTTCCTTCTCAAATAGTATAGTCATGATGCCATGCTACTAGCAGAACTGGGTCATCTAAAAGCCTGCTAACCTAATGTGGTCTGGGTATTCATGTTCTTCTAATATTTTTAGTCCTGCTAAGAATGTGAATAGTATATATCATAGAATATCATTTGTCCCGCTTTGTATAGTGTCCCGAAGGCTGCGGGCTCAGGGTTGGCTTTAGGAGCACATGTGACATTCAGCTCTACAGAAAAATGTGTGTGACAATTCAATGGTTTTCTGTACATACTGAAAGAAGTGCTCTGCTCTGCTCTCCCCTCACCCCAATCCCTCCCCCAGTCTCTACGGCAGACACATGCAGGCCAACCCAGAACCTCCAAAGAAGAGCAACGACAAGAGTAAGAAGATCAGCCGCAAGCCACTGGCTGCTAAGAACAAATGAGGAAAATCCGGCGTGTGAGCACTGTGTCAGCCAGCCAAAGTCACTGCATGTGCCTTTCTTCTCTCTTCTAACTGTATTATATGGAAATGTATTGATAAACACTGTTTGGACTGTATTCCAGACTGAGTCCAGATGGATGATCTTATTTTCAACTCTTCCTAACTGCTTGAGTCTCCTTACAGCATGTGGACACAGAGGCTAAGATATTAGATAAGATATTCCTTTATCAGTCCCACAATGGGGAAATTTACAATGTCACAGCAGACTCGAGGAGATATGGTACCACTGGTACCACCTGCATAACAATCAAATTAGAGATCAGCAAAGTTCTGAATCTATTATGTCATCCTTCACAGTTTAGAGGATAACAGTAAGTCCTGCAAGGTGACGCTGTTCAAATGAAAGCAAACACTGAATATGGGTGAGCCCAGCTTTGTCTAGAAAGCACTCTTGCTCACAGACAGCTTTGAAAGAGTCAAGATGGACGCTGCCTCAGTGCTCCTCTGCTGCCCCTCTTAGCCATTTAATGACAGCAGTCCAACCTCTGAAAGTGTTCAGCCCCCTAACGACTAACCCTGGATGTCCACTTGCTGCAGCTGTGTCACATTCCAGTTGACCCTCAGCTCAGACGTGTCTTCACCACGGTTCACGTGTCCAAATGTGCACGCCATGTTTCTAAGGTAGTTTACAGTCATTTAGACTTATTTGTCATGTTGTACAAACATATTGGGAACACTTTTGCAATTCATTTAGCAGGTGTGGCTGTGCTTCACTCCACTTAATTACTATACTAGCCACTCTGTTTGTATCTGTATATCCTGAATAGTGACTCTCTGCTCCTTCCTCTCTATTTATCTTCTTTTTCTGTCTGTCTGTCTCTTTCTACTACTTGCTACGATAAAAAAAGATTGTTTTGCTGTAATGCATGTAAAGAAATTACAGCTGAAAAGAGCTGCAAGCTAGACATTGTGGTCATACCAGTTAGAAAAGCAGCATATTGTCTGAGCACTGTGACAGGACAGTGGTATTCTTCACTGCCAGACAAAACAGAGTCTTTTGACAAACTTTTTTAAATACAATTATGACTATTATCTGTCAGAGTAAGGCAGCCAGCTCAGAGACACCTGCCATAATAAGCTGACAGTGCTCTGACACTCACTTCAGTTGTTCTTGTGTTTGAACCTCGCTGCATCTTCAGCTCCACGTTCACGTTCAGGTTTATTTCAAAGCTTCACCAAGTGTCCATCACATTTCAGCCTGTGGCAAAAAGAATGAATGTGATCAGTTTTTAAAAAAATATCACGCTTTTATCTGTATAGACCATTTCAAATAAAACAATTACAATGGCGTCTCTTGTATTAATAAATACACAGTACACTATAAGTCATTAAAGTTGTAAACGGACTCTGCGCTATAGTCATGTTTGGGGTTTGAATATCAGTTACTTTTGGGAATGCTCCAAAATCAGATGTAGCTGTTCTTACTATAATACTGTTCCATTAACTCAGACTCCAAAGGACAATGATATGAGTCTAAACCAGTACAGACCAGTACAGAATCACAAGGTCTTAGAATCACATTTGAGAAGAAAAAAAATGTCTGGACTTACTCTTATGTTACAATATAGAATCTGTCTAAATCAGTCCCAGGTGTGAAATGTCAACGATATGTTTTATTTCATTCATTTCCATCCGTCCACTCCAACTGACCTCCAGAATGTGTGTCAGTGTCACAGTGGCAACTGGTCAAGCATGGCACTCCACACCTTCACCCAGCAATGCTCTGCAGCTCTTCCTGGGGGATGTTTGCAGCGTTTCCAAGGGGAGGTGCTAAGGAGGCATCCTAACCAGATGCCTGAATGACCTCAGCTGGCTTCTTTCGATGCAGAGGAGCAGCGGCTGTCTTCCAAGCTCCCCCCTGATGTCCAAGCTGTTCACCCGCACTCTTATGGTTGAGCCCAGACACCCTGCTGAGGAAACCAACTGCTTGTATCTGCAATCTTGTTCTGTCAGTCATTACCCAAAGTTCATGACCAGGTGAAGGGTGGAAAATAAATTGACTAGTAAATAAAGACTGGCAAATCAAGACTCCCTCTTCACCACAACAGTCCGATACAGCACCTGCATTACTGTGGACACCGTACCAATCCAGCTAACTTCCTCACTTGGGGCAGCAACTCACTCCCAACCTCAATCCACCATTTTCTGGTATGGCCTCAGACTTGGAGGTGCTGACTCTCATCCCAACCGCTTCACACTCAGCTGCAAACCACCTCAGTGCCTCCTGGAGGTCACGGTTTGAAGAAGCCAACAGGACCATATCATGCGCAAACAGCAGAGGTTCCCAAACTGCATGCTCTCCTCACCTCAGCCTCCCTGAGGGACATAGACATAAGCCTTCTCCAAGTCCACAAAACACAGGTATACTGGATGGGCAAACTTCCATGACTCCTCCAACAAACCATTCAAGGGTAAAGAGTTGGTCTTTACCAATTGAAAATGTGACCTCTTGGCCTCTTGGATGAGACTCACTGTTGGGACTCTTGATTTAGGCTCTTGTTTAATTGGCTTGGTTTTTCTTGAGGAGTAACAGTGATATTGTGATGACAAGAATGAATTGATGAAGTAAAATGAGCAAAAAAAAGACCTTAAATTAAACATGCAGCATCAGGTTCCTCTTGCAGCTCTTCTGTAAGCTTTCATGAGGAGGAGCACGTTCAGTTGCATCATTAGCTGAGGTAGCACTGAGAGCACCACACACACCCATGAGCTGTTTTATGTTGCTTCATATTTTGGAGATGTGGTGCGAGTTTTTTACTGGTTTAATCAGCAGAAAGTTGTACAGATGCAACGGGGAAGCTTCCCAAAGTTTCCTGAGCGAGAAGAATATTCGGTGTGGTAGCCTTTGCTTGGGACCTCCATCCATCTCAGAGAGAATCTAAAGTAATGGCAGCCTGACTTGGCCTCTTTCTCTTTCTGTAAGAAAGGAAAACCTTAGCAGCGCCAAGAAATGCTTAATTCCAAAAGTGAATATTGGTCAGCTTTACTGGAGTCAGCGATCACGCACCATCACCCCCTCCCTAAAACCCAGTCTAACTTTAACTAGTAACTGCTACACTCTTTGGTGTACTTCTGCTCTTTCCGTGGATGTTGTCCCTGTTTTGTTCTCACTTCATCTCAATTCATCTCACACCTTTCCAAGGACACAATGAGTCCCAGGCTAACTAAAGCCCATTGATTTTCAGCAGGTGATTTATAGGTGGCGTGTGTGTTAGGGCAGGCTTGATTGTCTGCAAGGGGCTGCACTGTGCCACTTTAATGAGGGTGGTGACACAGGGCAGAGAGGCAAGCACCCCACCCCCCCACCACAGGATGAGCATGTGCATGTGCTACATGCGCTGTTTAAACACAGCGTATCCACTGTGTTAAACACTTGCTGTGGTGTTCAGCCTTTGCATTTTATTTTTCTTCAAATCATTACCTATTAATTTTTGGGGAAATTATATTATATGGTATATATATATATACATATGAGGTGGCTTTTTGTGGAATTTGTGCCATCCAGTTCTAGTTATGATAATACAGAGACACATCACACCAACAAAGTGGGGTGGCTGAAGAGCCGCGGTGAGTAGAGCAGTATAGGTTTTATTATTTGGTAATAAAACACAATTATCCTTTAATTCTTCAGTCAGACTGATGGAACAGCTAGTATTAGATAGTATTAGTAGTAGATGAGAAGTTGATCTTCCATGTCTCAAACCCATGTAGCTCATGAAGAGCTGCTAAAAGCAAGTGAATAGTCAGAAGTCCAGGCTCCCAAGAAGAGCAGCCACTGTGTCTTCACTGTCAGTATCAGCGGACTCGAAGTCAAAGACAAAAGTGTCAATTAAGGATGATGTCTGTCTCACACAAATGCCTCTGAAGCCACCCACAGCAGACTGACATGACATAGTTTCATAGAAAAACAAACCATGATCACATTTTTCTTATTTAAGACTACTCTGTTTGTGTCTAGACTTCATGTCACACAGCCCCCCTCCAAGGAAACATGCACAGAAGAGGTCTGGCTGCAGACAGATGACAGCTGACTTCATTTCCCAGAGTGCTGAGCTCCTCATGGTCCTCCTGACATCACTACAGATGAAGCCAAAAGTCCAGAAACACCTCTAGAAGAAGGTGAGGCAGGATTATTTACGCAGCAGCATCCAGACACCACTTACAGTGCTTTACAGGGACAGAAAACACATTCAAATTTCTACATTTGAAAAGACAATAAAAAGCAGTGTCGGCAGCCGATGATCCGCAGCAGTGATTCATGAAGCCAGAGAACCACAGCAGGAGAACCAGGACCAGGATCCACAGGAACCAGAGAACCACAGCAGGAGAACCAGGACCAGGATCCACAGGAACCAGAGAACCACAGCAGGAGAACCAGGACCAAGATCCACAGGAACCAGAGAACCACAGCAGGAGAACCATGACCAGGATCCACAGGAACCAGAGAACCACAGCAGGAGAACCATGACCAGGATCCACATGGACCTGAGAGATGAGAAAAGCACAGAAAGGCTCCGGGGAAGATAGCAAGTTAGTAACAGACATTAAAGAGACATGAGGCATCAGTGTTAGGACCCGCATTCTTTAATGGACAGCCCGAGATTGTTCACAGATCAGCTGGAGGGTTCAGTCAGGTCTCAGAAGCACCTTTAATTCAGGTTCACAGGTCAAATACAATGCAATACAGCGCTGGGGTTCAGGCAGCGCTGGGCTCGTGACAGACCTTGGGGGGAGGTTCTGGTCAGAGGAGCAACAAACTGAGTTAGCTAACAGATTTTAAAGGGTCCTGATCACACGCAACCATGTTTGATTGGTCCAGTGGGTTCGTGCGTCTGCGTAGGCATGTATCTAGCAGGAATATGTTTACAAAACAAGAACTTTCTGTTTCTTACAATTAAGATATTACATCTGCTTCTTAAAACAATAGAGGAGACACCAGTCTGTCAGGTTTGAGAAACATATGAAACACTTTATGATTTAAAGTTCTAATTAATATTGAAAACATTTTGTTGTAATATTCAATTCTAATGTAACATCAGGATGGAGAGGAAGAGGAGGAGAGAGGAGCCCAGTGCATCATGGGAGTCCCCTGGCAGTCTAAGCCTATAGCAGCATAACTAGGGGCTGGTCCATTGTCCAACTTTAGGCTTTATCACAAAGGAAGGTTTTTAGTCTACTCTTAAATGTAGAGCGGGTGTCTGCCCCCCGAACCCAAACTGGAAGAAGAATTAGGATTGCTCTCTGACACAGATTTGAACAAAGTTGTGCACAAACAATTTTATTTCAAGTCATGAAACATTGCAGCAAAAACACATCTGTATGCGTCTGTCTGTGATTGAGTTACATATAACATGTCCGTTACCTTATTTTGGTGCACTGGTTAGTGCTGTCCCCTCCCACCCACAGTCCAGGACATGCAGGTCTGAATTGTTTCCTTTAGCCCTGAGACCATTCAGGACGGACTCTGCCTCTCACCCTGTGTCAGCTGGGATTTAAGGATAAGTGGTACAGATAATGGATAAAACATGATGCACAACTTTTTCTGTTTTATTCTATGGTTTTTGCTCTTCATTAATCTTTTTTTTCTGGCCTTATGAACATTTGTTTTCTAAGCACACTAGAAATAAAGTCTGTGATGATGATTACATGGACTCTGTCCAGCCATTCACCTTTTTGTGCCTCGATAAGCCCTCCACAGCAATTCATCATTCAGCGTGCTCATATTGAGTGGGGTGCCAATTCAATGATGTTCTGTTACCTTCACAGCTCATTTCAGGGACTCTCGATAAGTGAACGTTTGGAGGCCTAATGAAGCCGGAGAAGATGAGCGTTGGTTTTAGTGGCATCAATATACTGTCTGTGCCTCACAGTTTTCCTGATCCGCAAGACAAATGACTTTGTTGATAGGCGTGGATTTGATTTTGTGGAAACATGTCCTTGCCACAGCCTACTGTGTTTGAGCTCTGTGGCTAACTCCAGTTCAGCTTTATGTAACATTTTATAACAGCATCAGAAACACAAATATCTCTGTTTCGTTGGTTTGTTAGCTTGTGTACGCAGATTTACCATGAAGCAGGTGGTGAGCAGCTCTGTTGAATGATGCTAATAGATAAGCTTCCCACTAGTGATGTGTTGGTTGCGAACGATCCGGTTCTTAGAGCCGGCTCCTTGAAGTGAACGACGGGAGCCGGCTCCTCATTGGGAGCCGATTTGTTTGTTCTTCTCGTCTTTTTTCTGTTAAAGCCGCACGTGATTGGTCAAGATGTGTGGAGGTGTCTGTGTGTCCACACTGAGCAGGAGGAGGGGGGGGGGTTACAGGGTAACCAGTGAGCAAATGAACTGGAGTGAGGGAGAGACAATAGGGCACGAGAGAGCACTGCTACATAGTCAGAGACTGCAGGCAGGACAGGTGAGAAAAATGAGCGACAGAAATTTAGTAAAATCTGGACACGTTTTAATATAATTGATAGTTCGAGGGCAGAGTGCAGACTTTGCAAAATTAAAATTTCATATCGGGCAGGCTCCACAAACAACCTGGACAGGCATGTGTGTACTGTTCACCCATCAATTCAGTTAGAGGAGAAAAGACAAGCAAGGGAACCTGCTGTTAATGAAGGTGCCAGTGTGTCTACTGCAACAGTTGCTGCTCCTACAATGTCTACAGCATCATCCAGGACAACACCACAGCCACCAAGACCTACAGCCCAGAGCTCTATGAGCCAGTAAAACTAAATAATTTAAAATTAATAAAGCAATATGAATAATACATATTCGATACAATGTGTTTTTTACATTAGTAATTCATTTTACACATAATTTGGTAATAAATTTATTGAAGCAACAAAAAAATCTGAGGAGCCACTTGGGAGCCAAAAGAGCCGGCTCTTTTTAGGGAGCCGAGCCAAAAGAACCGGCTCTCTAAAAAGAGCCGAAATTCCCATCACTACTTCCCACTACCGTAGCTAAAGGCTGCGCTTTACTCCATGTCTATGAAGCTAGCTAATGTTGGAACCTGAATCATAGTGTATCATCTTACAGGGCTTCACAGGTCCACACGTCTCATAGAAAACAGGACGGTGGTTCTCACACCCTCCCCATGATGAAGGCCGTGGTTGTCTGGTGGGAGGGGCTTAAGACAGATTCCTCAGAAGGCAGGATGGATCGCAGTGGACCCCCAATGCATCTTTCCTGCCTATTCTTTCCAGCAAATGGAAAAGTGAGTCAGGACAAGCTTAAAGAGCACAGAGTGCAAATATGTGCACTATGGATCACTGTGGGACACTATGATCACTATGGATCACTGTGGGACACTATGATCACTGTGGGACGCTATGATCACTATGGATCACTGTGGGACACTATGATCACGGTGGGACACTATGATCACTGTGGGACACTATGATCACTATGGATCACTGTGGGACACTATGGATCACTGTGGGACACTATGATCACGGTGGGACACTATGATCACTGTGGATCACTGTGGGACACTATGATCACTATGATCATGGTGGGACACTATGATCACGGTGGGACACTATGATCACTGTGGATCACTGTGGGACACTATGATCACTATGGATCACTGTGGGACACTATGATCACTGTGGGAGGCCACCAGTCAGATGAGACTTTAGCCACAGTGACAGTAAATGTGTGTCTCTGTGTCTAGGTAACGTGTCCTGTTCTCATTGGAAGACACAATATCAGTATCCTCACTGTTATCACCCCCCCTCTATCTCTCTCTTTCTCTCTCCCCTCCCTCTATCACCCCCCCTCCCCACCTCTGATTTGCTCCTGCTGTGTGTCTGTGCCTCTGTCTCCTGGAGTGCTCTGTATCAGGCAGGAGGTCTGACCGATCTGGTCCTGATCCACCTTTAGGCTCCTGTACTTTGTTCTTGTGGTCTGGACCTGTAGGTGGGGGGGGGGCGGGACCTGGATACCTGGATTCAAAGCATCTCAGAGATGCTGAATCCAGAGCTTTGGCAAACCTTGGAGCAGTGAAGGCTGAACTTTGAGAGACTTGGAGAAGCAGCATCAGCAGAAAAAGTGGGAGAGGAGAGTGACTAGGACGCCGAGGGGAGGGGGCACCTTTAAAAGTTCATTAACATTGCCAATAAAGTGTAGCTCCGCTACATTTTTTTTTCTCTAAAGGCGCATCTCTCCAGCCAGCAAAATTTCACCCAAAAGCAGAGCACAGGATCGGCCTGCGCTGACGCGGCTGGTCGGCAGGAAGCGGCTGGTGGCAGCGGGGGTCTTGGGGGTCGTGATGGTTCTGGTTCTGGTCATCCTCATCCCGGTTCTGGTCAACTCAGCGGGGACGGCGGCGCACTACGAGATGCTCGGTACCTGTAGGATGGTGTGCGACCCGTACGGCACCAAATCTCCGACCAGCACCGCCACGGCAGACACGGTCCGAGACAACAGCCTCGTGCAGTCGTTGCCCACCTTTATCCAGGGTCCGAAGGGGGATCCAGGTCGTCCAGGTAAGGCGGGTCCGAGGGGACCTCCCGGGGAGCCGGGACCGCCGGGTCCAGCGGGGCCGCCGGGAGAGAAAGGTGAGCCGGGCAGACCTGGTTTACCGGGACCACCGGGACCGAGCGCAGCGGCTGGAGCGATCAGCGCGGCCACGTACAGCACCGTGCCCAAGATCGCCTTTTACGCGGGGCTGAAAAAGCAGCACGAGGGCTACGAGGTGCTCAAGTTCGACGACGTGGTGACCAACCTGGGAAACCACTACGATCCCACCACCGGGAAGTTCACCTGCTCCATCCCCGGGATCTATTTCTTCACTTACCACGTCCTGATGCGCGGGGGGGACGGCACCAGCATGTGGGCGGACCTGTGCAAGAACAACCAGGTAACACACGGAGTGCATGTGGGGGCAAACAGGAGCTCAGGATGGGGTGTGTGCTGTGGAGGGGGGAGGCTGAAAGAGACTTTAGCAGATCTCATTATTCACTATCAGCTCGGTGTGTAGCACGGTCCACACACACACACACACACACACACACACACACACACACACACACACACACACACACAAACATGGCCAGCAGTCTGTGTGTGTGCCCCACAGGGACCTGGTACCCTGAAGAAGGGGGTGAGAGGATGCAGGATGCAGGGGTGTCACCATGGGTCAGAGGTCAGACGCTGACTGAGAGGTTACAGGATCTACCTAACACCCCCCACTCTTTAGAGGGGCAGCCGTGCTGCCGTGCCCCTCACCCCCTCCACTCTCGGTGACCCACCAGGTCGTTCTCGCTGATAGTCATGCTGAGCGTAGTTTATAGTTCTCAGCTGAGACAGAAGTGTGCTGCATTTGGAACTAATTCTCCTTATGTGTGTAAAAGACTCCCTGGTAGGACACTGCACTGCTCTGTCCTGATGGACAATACAACTTTAGCTGGTGGGGGTTGTAACATGTAACAACAGCACGTGCCGTCTAAGCTGCAGAAACGCATCATCATCATCGTCATCATCCTCACATTTGATGATTGCATGTTTGCATCAACATGACTGAACACAGGTGGTGAACACTGCTCACCTGCAGAGCTGGTCTGGTCGTGGAAATGCAATAATGCGATAAGAATGTGTGGTCACCCTTTGAAACACTTCCACACAATGTTTCTGACACGTGTCCACAACATTTCTGCACCCATCAGATGGTCTGCTTTGTGTTACGGGACAGTCCGAAAGTTACAGAGGACACTGACAGAGGGATGAACCTCAAAAGTAGAGCAGACAGAGAGACTACTGTTACTTCTACTGCCTCTCAGTGTGATATTAATACTAACAACTACAACGACAATACTACTGCTGCTACCAATAGATATATAGATAACTCTATTTCAGACACATTAGTCCATATCAGTATAAAAACACAGAACAAAATAAAATAGAATGAAACACAAGGACAACAAAGAAGACGCAGAGTCATTCCACAGTGATTAAAACCCATACAGGCATTTCTTCCAGCGTTTCCGAAAACAAGAGAACTACCTTGTGTCACTCAGTTAAGGTCGTTATGGTTACAATTTTGAATCAGTTAATCTACACATTAACTTAAAATGTATTAAATATAAATTCCTTCGTACACATTCCTTGTCACAAGCATATGACTTGTACATATGTGGGAGCTTTAGCAGGAATCTGAACACATCTTTTAACACCACCTGAAGCTTTTTCATTCTATTCTATTCTATTCTGCTTACTATGTCTGCACCACAAGAGTGCTTAATAAAGTGGAATACTAATAATGGAAATAAAAAAGTAGTAATAATGATAATAATGACAACAAGAAAAAATACTACTACATGTAATAATAACAACAACAGAACAATATTATTATTATTATTATTATTATTATTATTATTAGACTTAATATGATAATGATACTAATAGTAACAATAACAATAACTATAATGAAGCTAATGCTCATGATGTGTGTGTTCATTCCGTCTGTGTGTGTCTCAGGCTGTCGGCAGTACATCTAATCCATGGGCCAAACCAGTATTACGGTGTCGCTCCAATGAGCACATCCCTCCTGTCTATCTCTCTGCCTGTCTGTCAGCCTGCCTGCCTGTCTGTCTCTCAGCCTGTGTCTGTTTGTCTGTCTGTCAGTCTGTCTGTCAGCCTGTCTCTCATCCTATCCTGTGTCTTCCTGTCTGTCTGTCTGTCTGTCTGTCTCCACACACAGCAAATGTGGGCAGTGGGATTAAAGCAGCAGAGCTTCACTCCGTGACGAATGCGATGCTGTTTGAATCAGGCCTTCGGCTGCCACCACTTTCACACATGTTCCATTTGTGTGGACGGGACCACCACACTGACACTGCATGTCCACTTCATTTATGATCCACATTAAAATACAATTCAATACAATTAAATACACCACAGTGTGACTTCATTGGTTCCAATGATCTTCTTTAAATCATTTTATAAAATCATTGTCAATCGTCATTCAATACACCACGGGACCAAAATGGTGCTTTCACACAGAGATTTTACAGTGCAGACACAGTGTGTACAAAGTAGAGTTCCATACTGGCTCTAATATATATAGTATATGATGATGCTGATTATTGCTGTTACTATCATTATTATTATCATCAGTAGTAGCATTACATAAAAACTACTATGATCAAATAAGATTGAAAAGGAAATCCTGAGATCATTGTTCAGCTGAGCGGGCTTTTATTTTCCTCCACTCTATAACAATCTGAGCGGAGGCAGCCTTAGTCTTTGTCCTCTGTGTGGGGGCTCCAAAGTGGTCGGGGATGATACAATTCCACCGTTGCACAAATGAAGAAAACCCCCGTCAGAGGAATGCTATAGATGAGGAATCTTGCTGATTCATCATATGTTGACTTTGACTTTTGTGTGAAATCTTGTAGGTCTGACAGAAGCTTCAGTCCGTTCTCCTGAAAGTTCTACAAAGGCGTAGAAGGTGTTTTTTGGCAGGAGATCAGAGAGATCAAACCAGAAGCAGGAGGGTGAACGGACTGTGACTGTGCTCACTGATAATTTCATAGCTGTCGCATCCAGCTGTTGTGTCACATTTGACAGATTATTGTCTCTATTTAGTAAGATGATAGTCATCATCATTCCCCATAGATACAGACTGTGAGACCAGGTCACGTCTGTGAAAAAGGGCTTTTTTCTTGCTCTCAAGGAACTTCTGGGGAAAATGGGGACAAACTGTGGTAATCATACAGAACTGAGTAGAAATGTTCCATTGATCCTGTTGGAATTCAAAATGCTTTCAACTGGACTTTACGTGACTATTTCCACTTGGTGATGCCGCTGCTTCGCTGCATTTCTGAGTCATTTTAAAGGCAAAAGATATTGTATCCTCACCTCGTCCAGCTACAGCACTAAAGGCCTTCTGTCATTATGCATCAGTGATTATACTCACATACCGTAGAATAAGAGAACTGTGACGGGTCATTCTGCTGCATCATCAATACGTTTACTTTTTTGTACAAATGTACAATTGTACATTTTTCTTATGATAGTTTGACTTAAGATTTATTGAGCAGAACTTTTACTTTACACGGAGTGTGTTTTACATGGCTATTGGTACTTTTACTGAACCGTAAAAAAAAATCCTTACCACACTTTTTGATAAATGGAAAAAGCTAAGATAAGACTAAAATGTCACAATATAATTACGCTAAAAATACATATGAATAAAAGTGTTTACAACAGCACGGGCCATTATAGGCTCAGGAGAGGTAAGCGGACACAGAGGACAGAAGAAATCTTTCTCTTAATTTAAGATGCCAAATGTGGGTCACACCAACATCCAAAGCATCCATCACATTCTTCCATAAACCCCTGCTCACACTGCAGCCACACTGAGGACTGAGGTCCACATCATCAACCTGCCGGCTGCCTCACACACCTCATGTGCTCACCCTGCTGTGTAGGGATGAAGATAACTGGGGTATCATCATCTACATCCCATCAAGGCTTTTCTACTTACTGCCTATAAATCCTTTCATTTGCTCTTGGAAGAACAGCTGCCTAAAATGCTTCTCTGCGCTCCGTCAGAACTCTTCACCGTGCAGCACTGAGATTCTGGAAACATGTAAGAACCGGTTAGGTTAAATTGTGACGGAGAGCGACTGTGTGGTTGTTCGGTGACTGTTTCAGTCAGATTTAGCAGGTGAACCACGGAGGTGTCTGTCTACAAGGTGTCCTACAACACAACCATATCATAGAAATACTGTTGGACACCATTCAAAATATCGTAAGAATTTTTTACAGGATGTTTGAACGAGGTCAGACTATTTGACAATGCTGGGTGTCTGTGATAGGAAAGTAGAAAGGCTATTGGCAGAAAACGTGCCATGATAACTCAATGAGATGAAAATCACATCATTTTCTTTCAAAAAATTGTGTTAAAAAAGCAAATATTACAATAATAACATGTGGATGCTGTTTGTATGTGTCATTGTATCGTCTTTGGTGGCGCTGTAACAACGGCATGCCATGTCCTGCTCCTAACAGACGCCTGTCATCACTCACATGGTCCTTGTGTGACCTCAAAAAAACCCTTTTTGGTCATGACTCAAAAATTCACGCACTAATTATGACAACATGTCACACAAATGTCTTAAAGGGCAAATGATGAAGGGATGACATTTTATATCCAGAGGTCAAAGGTCACCCTCACTGTGATTGTGATGTTTCTTTTCTGGTCATTATTCAACGTCGTCACTCAGGAGACTCGGTGGACTGTGACCATGATTCGTAGTTTTACTTGTTGTCTACTGTCATGGTGAAGGCTTGGTGATCTGTCAGAATCAGCTGTATGTGAACACACACAATCCGTTTTGTGTTTTTCAGTGAGCTCATGCTCTAATAGACAAACGGCAGAATCAGAACCACAAAGCGTAACAGAGTCAAGTCCATTTTATTTATATGATTTATATTTATATATATATCCCTACATCATAAGCCACAAACCACATTTGAGCATCAGAGGAAAGATCCATCCTCTGGACACGAATTCATGTTCAGAGTAGGTATGTGGTGTGTGATGTTGTGTGTCATTTATCATAACCTCAAACACTACAGAATACTAGAATAATTGAATTACAGCACCCAGCTAAAAACTAAAACAGCTGGAACCACAGTTTACCAAAGAGAAATGCATGTGATGTTTGGGAAAAGGACTTCAAATATAGTAGTTAAACATGGAAAAAGTAAAACTGTTTGGAGTTTCTATTTGCTGCCAGTAGCTGGTCAGACCGCTCCCATCCAACCAGCTCTGTGCCATGGACAGAGGATGGAACACCTGCACATAAAAAGCCAAGCATTCACTCACACAGAGGAGGAGAGACACTCAGAGTGGAGCCGCCCTTCATTATCAGCCACACATGATGGGAGGCCCACTTCATGTGTGGTGAGTTTGGGTTTTTTCTCTTGGAGATTTAAACTGTCATCAAAATGCAACTGTAAAAGCTCAGATACATGAAGAATTTTCACCATTAAAATAAGCGATTAAAATAAATTAGATAAATTATAGCAGTCAAACATCTGGATCATTTGTATTTTAGCTCCAAGAGAAGCAGCTTTGTGAAAACACTGCAGCTGGCTGGCTTCTGGGCTCCTGCCTGTCAGCGTACAGTGTCCCAGCCAACCCCGTCTCACAAAGGAGTCACAAAATGTAATGCGTGTCTGTGGACACTGGCAGTCCTTACAGTTTACAAAGTAGGGTTGTAAAATGATATATCTTTAGAATATATCAAATATCCAGTGAACAACATGATAGTATCATACTAATAATAAAAGTTTTGTTACATAATGCAAATTTTCATGTCCATATAAACAGTCGATGAGGCTCATGGATAATGGCGCCACTTCCACTATGAAAAATTGTTTTGTTGAGAAATGAGTGCCTTCAGACCCTGCGTCCACTGGAATGGACATGACATATTTATGGGTCTAGACCATTAAAAATCGGTGATTCCGTCATTTGAATAATGCTTTGTTACTGATTGGTTCCTAATTATCCAATCACAATGAAGTTATGACCAGTAACTTGATCTGAGAGAGCTGCAGAAATCAGACAAGACAAGCATGGCTCTGACGCTTGACATGAGGAGGACTAAGCACCTTTTCTTCCTCATAAATATTAATTTATGTTGATTGTAGCCTAATCAATTTGCACTCAGCATAATTCTAACAATTCAAAGTGATGATATTTTATATATATATATATATATGGCAAGCCGTTTAGGAAATTATATATTGAATGAAAGTCCGAATATATGGAATGAAAGTCCGAATATATGGAATGAAAGTCTGAATATATTGAATGAAAGTCCGAATATATGGAATGAAAGTCTGAATATATTGAATGAAAGTCCGAATATATGGAATGAAACTCTGAATATATGGAATGAAACTCGGAATATATGGAATGAAACTGTGAATATATTGAATGAAAGTCCGAATATATGGAATGAAACTCTGAATATATGGAATGAAACTCTGAATATATAGAATGAAAGTCTGAATATATTGAATGAAACTATGAATATATGGAATGAAACTATGAATATATAGAATGAAACTATGAATATATGGAATGAAACTCTGAATATATGGAATGAAAGTCTGAATATATGGAATGAAAGTCTGAATATATGGAATGAAGGCAGAGCTGCCCTACTCAATGTGGTGCCCTAGGTAAGATTTTATATAACGCCCCCCTCCATTGGCGAAATACATTTGCTTACAAAACAAATCGAATAGCATAGTTTTGTAGTAATATTAATTGGGCATTGCTTTACATTTGAATCAATGTGAGCTTTTCCATTTTAAGAGTTAATAGTTATAACTAGTTTTAATATTGTAGCGATTGCAGAGCTGGTCGCAAGTGCTGGACTGTTTTGCTGCAATGCACCATGGGAGTTTTGGGAATCTTTTTGCAACCGTGAGTGAGAAGGGTAGCGGGGTTAATGGGTACTTGCCATTGATTTATGCAAATTGTTTTTTTGAGTCTGAATATATGGAAAGAAAGTCTGAATATATGGAATGAAAGTCTGAATATATTGAACGAATGTCGCTATCTTGTTTTTTAAATTAATTTAATTAGGCATTAACATTAGCAACTACCGTGCTAGGTTTAGTAGCACTAGCAACTACCGTGCTAATAACTTGTTCGTTGCGCAGTATCGTGTAGTGTAAAAGACAAGTGTTGTACTAAAAAGAAATTCAGTTTGCACGCTGCTTTTGTTGACTTAATCACTGAAACTATATGAATAATGGAAAGACACTGGAATAACTAGATATATGCTGGAGTGTGATATGTTGTTTCTATTTTTAGTAATCATTCAAACTATAGACTTATATTCTTCACCATGGCTTAGATATGTGTGTGTGTGTGTGTGTGTGTGTGTGTGTGTATATATATATATATATACTCCTCACTATGATTTACATGTACTCATCACTGGACTAAAAGTATAATTGTGTGTGACCCTCACTCATTGACCCTCACATGTATTCTCTATGTTAAAATAAGTGCACTTACATTGAAAAAAGGCAGCAGAAGAGAGTTGAGAAATAAGGGTGTAATAAAAAGGGATAACTTATGTCAGGAAATTATTTCTGTAAAACAAGAACTGTATTTTCACTGTTAGTTCGTACCATTAATTTCCCAACACACAAGATAAACTCCCAGAGACAGAGATCT
Organism: Pempheris klunzingeri; assembly: GCF_042242105.1. Classification (NCBI taxonomy): domain Eukaryota; kingdom Metazoa; phylum Chordata; class Actinopteri; order Acropomatiformes; family Pempheridae; genus Pempheris; species Pempheris klunzingeri. The sequence goes on from NC_092032.1 coordinate 717,521, forward strand.
CAGTTCAAAGTTTTACTTGCAGCAAGCAAGGAGTATAGGCAAGGATTTACACCTGCACTGAGCAGTCTCAGTGTCTTTCAAGCATATATGCAACATGTATAAGCAAAGTTCCTCCTCTCAGCAGTCCTCCGCCGCACCCTGCTCCCTCTCCTCCTTGCAGGGGCGGTTGGTGGGAAGCGCAGGTACACTGACTTCTCACTGTTCTATTCTACATCAACACACATCTCTTTTGGTCTGTATAAAGGTCACTGCAACTATCACACAGCCCTGCATCAGGCTAAAACTTCAAGGAAAAATGCATGTGCCAGTGCAGGTGGCTGGAAAGCCCCTACAATTCCAACTTTAAGGATTACATCATCTAGGACCCACACCTGACCAATGATTATAATGGTGTAATGTTACAATATAACTTGATTGGTCATTTTGATGCGGTGATGAAAGGAAAGCAGGTGGAGCCCCATGAGAATATAAGCTGATGCACTGTCTGTGAGAGCTCAGAACTCTCTGACTGTATGTACTGTGCAGATAGATTGTTCTCCCTTTGTTGCCGGCATTAAAGGTTTTTGCTGCTCTGAACTCTGACTCCTGAAGACTGTTTGAGCATATCAGCTGAGACTGGTTTCCCTGACTATTCTTGATTCATTTTTGATCCATTTGCCAAAGTTTTCTTGACCCATTGCGCATTGATAAGACAACCATAAATCTGGCCCAGTGACCCTGAACCCCGGTTCAGTGTCACTTCAATCGCAGCTACTAAATTTCGGGCAGCTTCACCCATCCTCTCCCTCCTTCAGCCGTTCAGGTGAAAGTGTAATTAAAAACACAAGATGGCGACTTTCGTTCAATATATTCAGGGTTTCATTCTATATATTCAGACTTTCATTCAATATATTCGGACTTTCATTCCATATATTCAGAGTTTCATTCCATATATATAATTTCCTAAACAGCTTGCCATATATATATATATATATATATATATATATATATATATATATATATATATATATATAACTGTAAAGTACAGGATTTTTTTTAAAGTTCATTGTCCATTCCAATGGACATTGGGACTTATGTTATAACTTAAGTTATGGAATATCTGTGAGCATTTCATAGCTAAATTTTGACAGTTTATTTATTTATATATATATTCATTCATGTAATGTAATTAAAGAGTTTGGTCTAGACCTGCTCTTTACGTAAAGAGTCTTGAGATAAAGCTGTTGTGAATTGGCGCTATATAAATAAAGATTGATTGATTGAAAGAAGTATAAAGTGGAAGACTTCCTTGAACTCCTTGTAAATGGAAAGTTATCTGAAATCGACTCCTTGGATTCAGAAAATGAGGCAGATGAGAACAGGAATGAGATAGAGGGTAAATTTAGAAGTTAAGAGTATTTTTTATTCATAGTATGAGGTTTTAATGGTGCATATACGGTGCTCATAGTTGCACAGTGTTCTGGATTGAGAATAGGTAAAATGAGTTAAAGAATTAGATTCTTTTGTTATTAGATTCAGAGAGGGACAGTGGAGAGGTTCCATGCATGCAGGAAGAAACTGAGGTGGGAGTTGAGGTTGAGATAGAATCAACCATCAAAGACATCAAAACTGATGTCTTGATTTTATGTTACCCAAAATCATGCACATGTAAAGTTGTTCATGTTCAGACCTGCACACAGACATACACACACATGCAGACACATGCAGACATCCACTTCCAAATGTTAAAAACATATCCTGTTTTTCTGAAGTTTTATTTTTAGCCATTCAGACCATTGTAATGGACATGCAAAAATACGAATAAAATGGACTTCGCAAAAATGTCTTTTTTACCCTGCATTTCTATATTGGAGAGGAGTAAAAAGCAACTGGATACAAATTTTTTGCTCAGCAGAAAAAAATCAGGTCTGAAGGGGTTAAAAACATGTTAATTCAGGATGGAAGGAGAAATAGATTGAATGGATGGTCATAGCATTAAGTGGTCGTATTGTTTACTTATCAAACAAGCAGTGGACTTGGACCACTGCAGACTAAATGTGGACTGATAAAATAAAGAGAGGAAAACAAGGATAAAATCTGGTGGTGATATGTGTAGTAGCATTCCAATAGACCCATGTTCTCAGCCCTCGTCCATCGTTTTGTTACAGTAGCCCAACAGCACCAAGGACCTTGTTTAAGGGTCCACACTGGATTTAGGTGTTTGAACCCCTGACCTAAGTGTTACCCACTGAGCTATCCAGCTGCAGCTGCAGTCGGCGTCCAACTTCTTTGAGAAACAAGTGGCATTCAGCCACACAAGATCAATGACAGGTCTGTGATGCCCTTTGATGGCAGCGAACTGGTGATGTAATGTTTTTTGATCTAATGTGATTAGCTGTGTAACTGTCACTCCTGCTCCTTAGATAGCTGTCCAGTACTTTCAGGAGATGACAACTTCAAGAGGAACCACGGAAATTAAATGTTTATTTCCCTTTCAAAAGGTGGTCACTGGAAGAAACAAAGGGACTTGGACTGGACTAATCTGATTCACAAATTTAGCAGCAGGCAATGATGAATAAGTAGTTTGGAATGATGTTCATTCTAATAAAACTTTAGGGGAGAGGCATGAAACGACTAAAACCAACTGTTACTTCTTGACCTTCTCCGTGTTGTTATGCAGTATGAAATAATGTGTAATGGATGTTTTTTACCTTCTCTACACATTACTGCATCTCTTCTGAACTGTCAGCATTGTATTGTAAAATGTTTGCTACAGGCAGCGTTCGTCAGCATTCACAGATTCAGACTGGGTCCAGCTCTGTAAATGACCCTGGACTTGTGGGCTATTTTCCTGCTGCAGTAATGCTGCAGTAATACATGGCTGTTGTAGTTGTAAGTCAAATGACCATTTTGTTATTTCTGCACGTTCTCTTTTTAATTCTTTTTTAAATGCTTGGTTGTGAAATATTTGTTTGTCCCCCCAAAAATGTGCTTCCTCCTCCAAAAATATTTTTCTGAAAAGTTGCCACTGCTGACAGCTGTAACATCATAAACATAGGCAGCTGAGTGACAGCTTGCCAAAATGAGGGACCAGATAGTCAAATAGTTAAGGTGCATGCCACATAATCACAACGCCAAAAGCTTTTCAAAAAGAGGGAAGCGATGAATCTTTTACTCAGCTAAACATCTGTAAAGGTTACAACACCCACAAACTGGCATTGAGTCATATCAGGGCTTTTTAGGCTTGAGAGCAGCTGGATAAATCATGTGGGAAAAACGTCTTTCAGTTTTGAATGTGACACCAGTGTTTTTCATTCCATTATCAGCAGTGGAGTCAAGTTAAACATGCAGCAGTAGAATCAGAGAGCTGTGCTAACAGTTAGCCCCAGGACTCAGGCTTTTTAAATGCATCTTCTCTTAAGCTTTAGCTATTTATTTTCTTGTGCTTTTATTATCTTTTACATGCAATTTAATGTTTCTTAGTCTTGTTTTTACATGTTTTGTGTCCCTGTAAAGCACTTTGAATGACCTTGTGTCTGAGTGGTGCAATATAAATACATTTGCCTTGCCTTGTGTCTGACTGGCATTTCAAGTGACCATGATATTCCAAAGGTAACAGATCATTTATACGTTTATAGTTTTAGATACTTATGCTACGAATTTGTTTTGCAAGCTGTGTTTTGAGGGGAAACAGAATTGCGGCCTGAATCTACTGTACGTACTTCACCATATCACAGAACAGCCAGAGACATGGAGGTCACACCCTGAGGCCCCCGTGTGGTTTGGTTTGGTTAAAAAGGTTAAAAAAAGATGCCTTTGGTGAAATTTTGATAAAGTGAACACTTGACACAGTGTTGACTGAACCATTAACTAGACGTGGTGCACGGTCAGTGTGCTAAATTGCACACAGCTCCTCACAGTTAAAAGCCAAAGGCTGTCAGCCAGCTGTCATCCAGTTCCCAGCCATCGTCCGACCACCAGGACTCTCACTCCCACCCCCCCTTTCCTGAACAAACCCATTCATTGAATGGCCGGGTGCCATCACATTAAGCGTCGTGTAACGGCCCACGGTACACTGCGGAGTCATGCTTCTTTGCTCAGGCCATGGTTTGTACAGTGTGTTTCCAGACTCACAGGAGCTCCAATGTTCACTGCTCATGAAGTTATCAATAGTTGTTCACATATGTTTTTAACAGCATAAGCATGTTTCAACTTAATAACTTGAAAATTGAAGAAAAAAAGAACACCCAATCTGACAGTATCTCATATATATGGTGTATGAGCTTGGTCCAAATACGTCAAATACAACCCAAACCATACACCTTTTTATGGCTATCACCAGTAAACACCACGCTGGAAGAAGATGCTGACAGAACTTCGTAACAGTGAGCTGTGGTTAGAGTGTGCAGGATGGATGTGCTGCCGGTAACACGCTGTGATTTAACAGACGGTTTTCCTGCCGAGGATAGCTGCGGCTGCACCTGTTTGGTCAGCTTGCCTCCAAAGTTTGACTCTAACTTTAACTAAATAGTGTTCATTTGTTTAAGATGGACTGTCTGTGTGCATCTGATGTTTGTCGTGCAGAGGTGGAAAGTGTTGTTACATGTATAATAAAGCATATATGTACAATTCATTTTCTGTTTTTTTCTAACCTCTTTAAAATCCAGTGGGCCACTGGGGTTAGAGTTAGTGTCAAACAAAGCCTCACACATGCTCCAAAGGGTTGGGCTCAGGGCTGAAAGGAATGCTGAGCAGTTAAAAGGTTTTTCACCTACAGACTAATGGAACGAGTGAAACTGTATCGCTGAACTGTCAAACTAAATGACTGAATGTGGGAAAATCAAAATGAAAACAAGGATATGCTGCTTGGTCATTAAGTGGAATCCACTTAAAAAGACATTGATGTCTATTAAGAGGGGAAGCTGTATATGTTCATAAAATAACTTGTAGCCACACGAAGGAACAGGAATACTGTCATTGTGTATTGCTCCATCCACGCCCTGCATCCTTTCATCAGCAATCAACAGAGAAGTGTCGGCACTTCATCCGCTGACCACAGTGGGGGTTTGCTGGCTGCCATTTCTTTAGAGTGTCAAAGAATGGTGTGAATAAAGAAATAGCAGTCGCTGTTTCACATGTTGCACAAGTGCTGATTGTGGTGACGGTACCCTCTGACCAGTCGATCCTCTGCAGTGTTTTCAATCCACCTTTTACTATTGGCTCATCTTGCTTAGAACCCCAGTGGAGCTGATACCAAAAGAAGTAGCAGGTAACAGCTACCATCCACATACCTGAAGAAAACCAAAGAAGAACATTTTCAGGCAAAAAGAGTGGAGCTGAGGTGTACAAGGACTGGGACCAGGACCAGGATCAGGACTTGGACTTGGACTGGGACCTGGACCAGAACCAGAACCAGAACCAGAACCAGAACCAGAACCAGAACCAGAACCAGGACAAGGACAAGGACAGTGTCTGCCTCAAGAATCACTTTTTAAATCTGACATAACGATACGATTCAACAGCAGAACACATCATTATTCAATATGTGGGCATTTTTTATTTTCCATTCATTTACCTTTGTGAGGTCTGCAGGTTTACATCAGTAATTAACCTCTGCCACTAATATAACATAGAGCTGCACAATCATGACCAAGACAGTAAAACAATACAGAAAACCAACAGAAAGCAAACACCTGCAACTTGTATAAGCCTGGCCTACCCCCTCCCCATGGGTCTCTGTCTGATTTCCACTATCCCGGCATTGCAAAATAAATAAGGAAACAAAATAAAAATGAATATCAATGTTTCAGCTGTGTCTTCCCTCCTGCAGACTTCCATAGATTGAATCAATGTTAAAAAGTGGTTCCACTGCTGTGGTCGCCACCTACAGCCAACATCTGTTAGCAATATTGCATGCTGATTCTGACAGCTGTATGGTGAAGATTCATGTGTGGACATTGTCAATGAGAGAGAGAGAAAACAGCTTCAACAGTTGAAGAAATAATGAACACACGAGGACACCCGTGTCAGATTATTTATCTGTCAAAAACAGAACAAGAGAAAGAGACCATTTTATTCAGCCAAGTAACATAGCAGGAGGGATCCAGCGACAAAGGGGATCCTAAAGGGGATCCTGACGCGCTGTTTGATGTTGTCTGTGGGCAGTTCCATCATTATGTCTTGAACCAGTGGTGTATCAAGTCTCTCTGTGGAGGCTCCACAGACTAAAGGATGGCCGTGATCATTCACAGCCAGTAGGATGATACAGGCTACTGCACTGTTCTCCAGATGTTTGTGGACAGAATTTGAGCTCTGGTTGTTGCTGCTACACAGCTGCTGCAGTTGTCATATTGTCCTCATTAGATCTTGTATACATGCTGTTTAACGCTCAGTGAGGCCTGCTTGTCTGATGGTCGAGTACTTGAAAGGCTCAATGTTACGATTAGTTTCTGTTTAGGTTTTGTAACTCAGCTGCGTGTAACCTCTGCCAGACAGCTCCAAGCATTCTGAAGAAATGTCTAAACTTGTAGGTACTTCATGTTCACACTTGCTAAAATGATAAAACTGAAAACTGACTGCATGTTATGGGTGATGAAGTACATTTTCTAACACTTGCATGTCCATTTCATTATGTTCATTTAGCAAATGTCTTTGGCTTTTGCCTACATACACTATAACCTGCTGCATCAAATATAATCACTACCCAACATGTAGCATGACTGAGGTTTTTAAAGATGTCAACATAGTATGACTGATGTTTAACTGATGTATATTTTATGTTTATTTAATTTTCTCTTTCTTTAACTGTGTGCTTTATGTCTGTCCTTTGAGCTGCAATAACAGCAAACTTTCCCCACTGTGGGATCAATAAAAAGTTTATCTTGTGTGCTCAAAGAGCGACAGAACAAGTACTTACGATTTGTCTTTAGGAAGTCATGACTGTTGTGGAGATGTAGTCAGAAAGTGGAGACTGCATTCCCACACTGTGGAGCCACACCGAGACATGAGAGCCAGTGGGTCCCCAAAGGGACAGGCCAGTCAGAACACACATGGTGGAGCAGGGGGTTGAACCCACGGCCTCATGGACACTCCACATCATTTCCTGTGATTCTCTTTGGTACACAGGTTCTTCATTGCTCTCATTTCCCTCTGGTTAGACCTGTGAAAGTGCAGTAATGAGATGTCTGAGATGTCCCCCCCCTCCAAAACTCAGTCTGCTCTGATTGGTCACAATCAGGCACTGCCCACCAATTTTGAATCATCTATGCTGTATTTCTGAAAGGCAAGCGCATTAGTCAAACATCATGCTAGCGCTCAACATGCCTACCTGCCAAATAAACAGCAAACTAAGATTAAGTTTCCCAGACTGAAGTCGGTCATGACAGCATAGCGATCTGTCCTGGAGCTTGTAACATTAACGGCCCTCATTAAGAAAGCAGCACCTCCTCTGCTTTTGAGTTTTTTTCTGCTGCTCTGCTCAACCTTCCACATCTTATGAGAATAGCAGCATCAGCCAACTAAGTGGAGGACAGACGGGTATCAACAGTGGATGACAGATAGGTGGACTGAGGCTCTCAGTAGGCAGGGCCGTCAGCCTGCTGGAGGGCTGGGCAGGGTCACATGATCAACAGGTCCCTGTGTGTCATGTCAGAAGTGCGGCCAAATCTAAACTTTTTCAAACATTAACTGAGAGATGGAACAGAAACAGAGGGAGGATGGTCTTTATTCAGAGTCTGTGGCTCTCCTGACACACTGGGGACAGATTGTTCTGTTGAAACTACATTAAAAAGTGTATTGCATTGCACTGCAAAGTGTATAAAATGTCCCCTTTAATGTCTGTGGGTATTTCACGATCTGATGTCACATATAGCACTGTGTTCAGACAGAGCCCAGAAATCACCAGCCTGGTGAAATGCTATTCATATGTGTTGATATTCATGTTAACACCAGCGACCTGCACCACACCAGCCTCCTCCCTGTGTGACTGCGAAGCTTTGCTGTTGTTGATATTGCTAAGCTCCGATGTTTCCTTGTGAGTGTTTCAGTGTTTTCACCTATTGCAGGTTCTAACCCTAACCGTAGTCAAAGTATTAATGGTGGCCAGGCAGAGAACGTGTTTGTGTCTACACAGCCCTCTGTCTACGTGCAAAGGGCTGTGACATATAGTAAAGGTCCCCTGACAGAACTTGGGGATGTTGCAACTCCATGCTACATGTCGTAAACACAAGGTTACCGAGAATGACCTGACATTTCCTAATACCAAATTTCACATATTCCTTGTACACTAGAAATGTCCAATGTCTAATGGGCAGATTGGGAGCCATTTACTGAGCCCATTTAAAAATGTTTTCTACAACAAGATCTTTGCCACCTTTAAATTCCTTTCTACTCTGTGTCGAGTGGATCTGTTCTGGGCTTTGTAGGGCCGTCAATCAGACTTACTATGTTTTTGAGTGGTTTACTTAAGGTGTATGATTTGTGCCTGCTTGTGGTTGTGTGCTTTTCTGCAGGTGCGGGCCAGTGCTATAGCCCAGGATGCTGACCAGAACTATGACTATGCCAGTAACAGCGCTGTGCTGCATCTGGAGCCAGGAGACGAGGTGTACATTAAACTAGATGGAGGCAAAGCTCATGGAGGCAACAACAACAAGTACAGCACCTTCTCTGGATTCATCATCTACGCTGATTAGACAACAACACAGCTCAGACTTACTTTTATAAACATGTGTGGAGAAACCAATAGAAATCAGCCTTTATAACCTGCATATTATTTGATTTTCTATATTCTGCCTGCATGGTGACTTTGGCCAATAAATGAATGGCCATGAAATGGTTGAATTGTCAAAATGTGGGATCAAACCATATCCTCTACATCACACTCGGGCTTACAGCTGATGTGTTTATGTCAGTGCAGTCATTTCAGAGAGTAATGGGTGTGAAGGAGAGAGGGAGGAGTGGTATATGTGTGCATTGGGGGGTGGGGCAGAATGGTCACAGAGAGACCCTTCACCCATAAATCTGATTGGGTCACTAGCTGCCTGTCAACAATTTGACTATGATGAGGTCAGGGTGTGTGTTTTTGGTTTTTTCTTGATATCATAGCAAGGGAAATCTGGTAACACTTGAAGTTCATTATAACATACTGGCAGTAGATCATACAAATATTACAAAGATATTAGTATTTCTTTCAATCATTCATGATTTGATTTGAAAGTATTGAGCTTGTACACTTTTTACACAATCTGTTTATTTCTTCATGGTCTGATTTTAATATCATTAATCATACATTATCTATAATGTGGTGATTCCTCATCATTGACTTGTTTCACCACCAAAGTGTTAATGAAAAGCTTTCAAAGATGAGGATTTTACACATGTGACTAGTTTTAAGCTTGTCCAGAATAAAGCAAAATGTTGTTTAAAACTTACTCGCATTAACTAAAAACTTTGTCATAGACACATTTCTGATTTATGTCAAGCTTTTGAAAACATGATTGTAACCTCTGATGGCATTCAAAGGAAGTGATTGTAAAGTGGAAATGACCATGCTAAACTTGAGACAACTGCAGGACCTGGTCGGAAAGTGAAGTCTGGATAGCGACATTTGTGGTCATCAGCACTTAAGGGTTCCCTGTGGAGTTTTAGATCTCTAGTAGCTCTATGGAGCTGTTTTTCAATGAGTGGGTCCCTGTTTTGCCAATCCTGTGCACATGCACAAGGACTTGCACACAAGTGATGCAGGACACTTGTCTGCCTGTGACTTCACACTATCCCTCTGATCTACTGGTGGAGGTAATACGCTGAGATGTGCTGCAGTGCACGACCAAAGGCTGTAAAAGATCAATCAATCAATCAATCAATCTTTATTTATATAGCGCCAATTCACAGCAGCGTTATCTCAAGACCAAAAAGATGAACATGGACATAAACGATGTTGGATTTAAAACCTCCATCCATCCATGTGTGGTGCTAATCAATCAATCAATCAATCAATCTGTATTTATATAGCGCCAATTCATAACAGTGTTATCTCAAGACACTTTCCATGAAGAGCAGGTCTAGACCAAACTCTTTAATCAGAGAGAGACCAAACGATTCAGGAATTCAACATTAAGGATTCAAGAATCCCCACATGAGCAGCATCAGATATTATATTAGGAAACAGTGGCAGGAAGAACTCCCCTTTAACAGGAAGAAACCTGGAACAGACCCAGGCTCAGAGGTGGGGGGACTTTCTGTCGGGGTCTGTGCTGGGTGGAGGTTAGAGAGAGAGAGAGAGAAAACAAACAGCAACCAAAATACTAACAGCAACTATAGTGCTGACAATAGGTCTGTGACTAATAATTAGCAATATGCTAACATTGAAAAACATGACAATAGTTAATATGTGAACAATAATAGCACAGCAGGAGAACCAGGACCAGGATCCACAGGAATCTGAGAACCACAGCAGGAGAACCAGGACCAGGATCCACAAGAACCTGAGAGATGAAAAAAGCATAGAAAGGCTCCGGGGAAGATAGCAAGTTAATAACAGACATTAAAGAGACATGAAGCATCAGGATGGAGAGGAAGAGGAGGAGAGAGAATAGAGAGGAGCCTAGTGCATCATGGGAGTTCCCCGGCAGTCTAAGCCTTTAGCAGCATAACTAGGGGCTGCTCCAAGGCCTGAGAGCCAGCCCTAAACTATAGGCTTTATCACTAAGGAAGGTTTTTAGTCTACTCTTAAATGTAGAGAGGGTGTCTGCCCCCCGAACCCAAACTGGAAGGAGATTCCACAGGAGAGGAGCCTGATAGCTGAAAGCTCTGGCTCCATCACTACTTTAGAGGACTTTAGGAACCACCAGTAGGCCTGTATTCTGGGAACGCAGTGCTCTAGTGGGGTAGTATGGTACTATGAGTTCTTTAAGATATGATGGAGCCTGACCATTAAGAGCTTTGTAGGTGAGAATCCAGGGCTAAGCAAGGTAGTTCAGACGTCCCTCTCCCCAGCAACATTTTCTGGCTTGTCATGTGTGCTCCCAAGGTGTTCCAAAGCCACATGAAATATGTAATCTCTTCAGCATGTTCTAGGTGTACCCTGGGGTCTAGACCTGGACGACCCAGAGAACCTCCAAGGAAGGTGCTCAGGAAGTATCCTAAACAGATACCCAACCTCCGTACAAATGGTCTGTCTTTGTGCAGGTACTGTCCCCAACCTCCACACAACACCCCAAAAGGCATCCAAAACAGCCCAGCAATGTCCAGAGGATCAGTATCTCAGGGTGAATATCATCCAGACCTGTTGTCATACCACTGAGGAGCTTCTGATCTGAGTTTTTAAACCCTGATCCCGCCGCAGAACTTGTATTGGTCAGGTCAGGAGTTCACGGTACTGTTGTGCTTCCTGAAGTGGTTGATTTGAATTATTTCCAAAAATTGGCTTTGCAAATTATTTGTGAGGAAGAAAATGCTCCTGACATGTTAATGTGTTTTGATGAGTAACATACCACTTCAAAACAGTATACATGACTAAGTGTGGGTATTGGGCTGGTTGTAGGACTGACTGACATATAATACATGTCGGACTCAGTATGAATAATATTTTTCATGTCTACATGTGGGAAAACCTTCACTAGATTATTTAGTAACATTAATAATCTTTTCTTCATGATTGGACACAGTAGAATAACATGGTATGTCTGACCCTGTCAACATGACTGTTTTACTACTACTACTACTAATGATAATAATGATAATAGTTATGATAAATTAATACTATTTTATTAAGGATTTTGAAAAATATGTTCCGTCCCTCTAAATTTTATCAGACAAAAAACATCAAAACAATATCAAGCTAGATATCTAGTATTGCAATAGTAATGGGATGTCCTTAATCAAGCTCTGATGATCTGGGTTAAGGTTATTTGTTTGGGTCCGTGCTAGAGGTGCGTGGGTCCAGGTTAGGGTTATCTGTTTGGGTCTGGGTTAGGATTATCTGTTTGGGTCTGGGTTAGGATTATCTGCAGTTTTAAATCTCACAATTGGTGACTAGTTAGGAAGACATGTAAATAAGACATCAATGCAGTGGTTTCAAGAATAGCTCATCTTTTTTAATGCAGCTGGGCTGTTCCTAGTGCTTGAGGACTTTGTGCTAAACACATCATGAAACTGATGCCTCACATGCCTGTGTGGGTAAAACAAAATGTATCACTACTGCACAATGAGTGATCTTAACAGGTGAGGTATTGAATGCCAAATGTTTGTTAAGGGCCCTCAGTATGAACATTTCATACTTGGTTATGACTGACTGGATGTTGGTCATTGACACTAATGGTTGGACCCTTGGGAAAGCATCAAAAAAGCTGCCAGGCAGTAGACTGAATTGCCCAGGAATTGTGCCAGACAAATGTCAATGAGTAAGATGTTACATGAAACCACTATACATGATATTGGTACATTTTGTATCACAGTAAGTATGTGGCAAAAAACATGTTGGAGTAAAAGGTATCTGTTAAATTTGCTATGATATTTGCTAAAAATCTACAGTATAGTACAATAAGATACAACTCTACCAAACTCTGTTCATCGTAGAAACACAATTGCTCTTTAATAAAGGACACCCCTGATCCAAACACAACCATTTCCAGCCGTTTTTAAGGCATTTGTTAACATTTTTGGCTGACTGGGTGTTTATGCTGGAACCAGTGCTGTTCTATGGCTGGGAACCAGTGCAAACAAACCAGTACATATTGGATACAAATGTGGGAACTACAAACTGAGTTTCTATATTTGGGAGTTTCTTCACATGGCCATGACAACAAATATGGCAAATAAGTGAGTTGTTTATCAGTTCCAACCAAGCAGCACCAGCATGGCTGAGTGGCTCTCATGTGTCCACAAAGGCTAGTCCTCTAATGACCTGGTAGCCATTTCGAGGATGCTTATTTCAGTTGTTTGCTCATTTGCCTGTGTCTCAGCTGTGTTGTCCTAATTCAGCCTGACCAAGTATTCACTTCCTGAGTCCAGTATCGGCACGAGTGCAGACACACACAGTGCAGACATTAAAGTACCCAGCAGTGGTTTGTATTATGACATGATGACAGTGTGTTTTTGCTTGTAATCAAGTAACACAGGAGTGGCTGTATTAGTGTGGTGTTGTCAGCAAGAAACTGTAAGCCAAACACCCAAAATTCACTCCTTGTCCTCAGCTTGCTTTGTCTTTCTCCATTATCCACATTTCCTTTATTGCTTGTATTCCTTTATTTGTTTGTCCCCTCGGTGAAGTCTTCATTGTCTCATTGCTTTTCTTCCACACACCTGGAGCCTACAGAATCAGTCTACTGTGCATAAAACAGCTCTGACAGCCTCACTTCTTGTCCTGACCATATACACTGGGCTTTTAACACTGTTTCTGTGTTCTCCAAGGAAAAGTGTCACATATTGTTATTTTATATATATGTGGAATTGTAATAACAGTGTGAAGTATTGAAATGTGAACTGAAAGCACTATGCATACATAGAGAATAGCAGTTTATCAATGTACAGTGTCATGTCCCTTAAAGATAGAAAATGTGGATAACTGATAGGAGAATCATGTAAATACTGTAGTGATACCAACTGTTGTTATTTTTTCTGCCGATCCCATGTACAGAATGCTGGAGGATCACAGAGGAAATCCTATGAAATAATCAATGAATCAATTCCTTAACTCACTAATCACTGATTGTCTTGAAGTTATAGCCTCACCAGTGTATTGGTGTGAAAGGCATATGTATGGTAGATACAGTGTCAGGTGTGTGCAATACTATAAAAACTTTGCACTCTTTTGTCTTACAACAGTCGCCTGTGTACTGTTACCTCAACAATGTCTCCATTAAATGGACAGAAGTTAAATTGCATCCATGGTTTGGGCTGATTTGTTTCCTGCTCAGACATCCTCAGCAGGTCTTGTTTTTGATGGTGAGTCTCAATAAGACAATTTGCCTCATACGTAACCAGATGTCCCACTGACATCACATGACAATTACACATTCATTACCAAGTACTTTTGGCTACAAGACAGAATCAAAGTGCAACTGAAAACTGAAATAAGTCTTAGAATAAAAGTGTCTACATTATCATGTGGGGTCACACGGCTTTGACCTCTGGTCTCCTGGGTGAAAGTTCTGCATCTGACCCTTTTGGCCACCTCTATGTGGGCTCTACATATATACTAAACTACTATCTACCACCTATTTACTCATCTTAGCCCTCATCAGGGGCAATTTGAGCCAAGAGACCATTTTTCTGGGAAGTCATATTTTGAAAACTGTTTTTTGTTGGAGACATTAATGTCATGCCCTCACTTTAAAGACGTCTCAAGGAAAAACTGGCTCAAGTCATAGCATCTGCCACCAATAGTTGTTAAGGAGAGTTTTCAGAAGTGGAGCACACAGATGCAGGCCAAGGGTTGAGCTTCAGTTTGGCCCTTTTCTTCAGCTGAGGAACATGTGAGACAGCCTGATTGTAGCAGGGAAGGTACCACACGTATACACCCAAAATGTGATTCTTCATTCACAGCATGAAGACAACACCATGCCGAGCAAACCCTTCTTGTATCACTCAAGTCTCCATAATATGAACACCAGACTGAAGCTGAAGGGCTGAAACATTAACACCAGTTAAGTCCATTGTCAGGAATACGAACAGTATGTACCTGCCCGTGTGAAGTTTGCTCATTCCTGTGTATTTGTCTACAAGTTGATGTGTGACAGTGTGAGGTCTAACTACTAACAATAGTCATATCAATAAATTGTGTAAAATATAAAAAAATGAACCATGCATTTATGAAATGATTAAATAAATGATTCAAACTTAATGCATTATTATGAAATATCATCCAGAGGAAACTGGTTATTATTATGAAATGTCATTTTTCCATTTTCATAATTTCATAATAAGAATTTTATTGGATATGATTCAAATTCATTTCATTCAAAATTACCTTTTTCAAAAGAACATTCTTATTTCACGGTAAAACACCTTCACAGTCAACTTTTAGGAATTAATATCACTTTCCTCAATGTCAAATCAAATCAAATCTTATTTATATAGCAAATTCACAAATCACAAATTTCCTCAGAGGGCTTTATAATCTGGACGGCATATGACAGCTCTTGATTAAAATGGAAAAACTGCCAAAAACCATAACCTTTTCAACAGAATAAAAAGAAAGGAAGAAACATCAAGAAGAGCAACAGAGGATCTATCCCCCAAGATAGACTACTAATTCACAGTAAACAAATTATGATGACAAAATTACTGATGCATGAACATGATACAACATTTAGTTTGCTACAGTGTCTAAAAAATGAAATCTTGGATTGTGTTTACTGTTACTGATTAATGGAGAGAAAGTTTCAACAGACTCTCATGCCATGAGAGGCAGAAAACTTCCAGTTTTTGGTTATGCCATTTATGGTCCAATCTCCTGCAGTCCTTCTCAGGAGCACCTGCTTCATCTGTAAAGCAAACCTCTCTGAATATCTAGTTTTGGTCGGAGGGAAGTAAGGGCTGGGTCATGACAGGAGCCAGGACCACAGGCCAATATGATGGGTGCTAAGCACATCAGCGCAAATAGGCCACTACAAAGGCTAGTTTTAATTCAAAGGTGCTTAGAAAGTGGTCCAAAATCTCGGATTAGACAGAAGAGCCACCTTCATCTACAGAGAATCAAGTCCAGTGTGTGAGTTCATGTTGAAACTGAATGAAACCAAAAATTATGCCTAACTTCAGTTGGAGGTCTCATTCATTCATTGAATATTGATAACCAGTAACTAAGATCTTATCTGAAAGAGTAACAAGATATGAGATGAAATCTCCAAGTTCTTCTAAAAATTGTGAGTAAGGGCCAGGTGGTCCATAGGGCAGCACAAAATGTAGTCAAGTTCCTGAACAAAGCAGTTTATAGTTGAAAGAGATGGATCTTTGGCAGAAAGCGGTGGATTGCTCCGTCCTGGTCTGAAATAAGTTGCTGCCCCAAGTGAGTTCATGAATTTGAAATCCTTACTATTGAATTCTTCAATTGTTGGGTCCCTCCTGAAAAATTCAGGGAGACAGAGTAAACAGCAGCTGTCCATCTTACAGAAATCACGATGGCCCTGGTCGTACACACATACCTGGATGGAGCTCATTTGAATTTAAATCTACACATTTAAAAATGGTGTTAATCTGATTAAGCAAAGTTACTAAAACTGTCAGATAAAAATTACAATATTTGGCTCTGAGGTGTTGTGCAGTCAGAGGTAGCAGAAAATAGAAATACTTACGTAATTTAGTACTTAAGTAAAATACTGCTAATGCAATACCTGTGGTTGCTATTTTCTTTTAAAATCATTTAATAAAAGAGAACCTTTTATTTCAGCCAGAGAGGCAGAGCAACTTCACACTCTGCTTCTAATATTAAGCAAATATCAAGTCTCGTGTAACTGTGAGTCTTCACATCACTGCAAAACTAGGGTATAAGAATGAAGACAACTATTCCCCAGCATGCAAAGTCATTGATTAATAGAATGTACTGCTAGAGGTGCAACCACATCATGTGCTGGTGCGACCACCTGGGAAAGTTGGTCCCACCACAGTCTGGAGCCCTGACATGCCTTGATGTAGAGTATTTTTGGATTTCCATATCTGGGAGACATTGTCCATAATTCTTTGACTGTGTTTGAGCACCAGGCATCACTGATGGAAACACAGAGCCTTCCTCCCTTCAGCTTGCCAGAGTCCTCTGTTGGAGCGTTTAGTCGGCTCAGAACACGGCTTCCGAGTGCAACAGCTAATCCCAATGGGAAACCACACATGAACCACAAAGGAAAAACAAAGGAAAGGCAGGAAACACAGATGCTTATTCTTTGGAGGGTCCTGGGGGGGCTGGACCGATCCCAGAGGACTCTGGGCGAGTACTCCCTGGACAGGTAGTCAGTCACGGTGCTTGTGTCTGTTTGTTAGACTACAGTGATTCAGATGATGAAATGTTACTTCAAAAAACATATACAGTCACTCACACATGCACTTTTGTGCACATGCACAGTTGCAGTGGTGTCTGAACCATGATGGACCAACAGCATTTTAAAGCACTCTGTACTATACTTTAAGCATCTCAGACAGATTAGCTGCTCTATTATCAGTCCATACATGGTTCATCATTGACATCAGGATTCATATTTACATGTGTCCCCAACCCTTAAACAGTAACAGTCTGAGCAGCAGAGAGACAGAGAGAGGTGAGCTAAGGGGATCTCTGATGATAATGTTCACTGACTGGCTCCAAGTTAGTGAGGTGATTAAAAGGTTAATGCTAAAATCAGGGAGTCATTTATATTCTACATGTCCTTTTTAGTCTGCTAATACATATTGACTGAAGTAAAAGTTTCCTATACTGAACATATTCATGTGTGTACAGTATATTTGTGTACATATTGAGGAGGTCAGAAGTAGTGCACACATAGTCAGTCTTCTCACTCTCTGCATTTAGCTGGTGCACTATGCTGCATTTATTGACACACTACCACCACTTGTAGAGGAGTAGAGTAATGTGAAAGCATTGCCAGTAATGTGTGTCATGTCACAAACATGCCCTGTAAAATAACTACTCCACAACATGACTAAACCCGACAGAGTACCTTTCATTTTAAAGTGTAACAGAGGCTGTAAAGCAGCCCTTCACTGCCCTCTCTGGCTTTATGTTTCACCTCTGCTTTGATAAATGAAACCTGTTATACCTGTGACCACAGTCCACAGTGATGTCACACAACCTGGACAACACTGCAGCAAAACAAAATTTTCAGCTCATGCTGAGCTGCTCTTCAAGACGCTGGTGCATAAGGTAAAGCAGGAAGTGCATGTTTCATTTGGCTGTGGTGAGGAAGAGGAGCTTTGAGCAGATGAAGGCACCAAAGCAGCTGAGTGGACACAAATGGCTAGTGACAAACAGAAGTAAATTGCTTATTTGCTAGAAATCAGTGATCTGTTTTCAAACCACCAGGTAATCTGTTGACTTCTGTCTGCTGCTGAGCCCACTGCTTCGGTGGCCGGGAGGTGCAAAACAATTTTACAATACGAGAAACACTTTTACAAAGCTGGAGACAAATTTACATTTTAGAAAACATTTTTACAAATCAGAAAACAAAATTACATTGCCATAACACGTTTACAAGTCCTGAGACAAATTTACATTTGAGAAAACAAATTTACAAGACGTGAAACACTTTTACAAACGCCGAGACAAATTTACAAGTGACGAAACACTTTTACAAGCGGCCGAAACAAATTTACAAGTAACTTTTTCAACCGGAAAGGGAATGTACCAACTGTCGAGTAGAACCGGAAGTGATAAGGAGTTCATGGCGACCCACGATGGACGGCAGTCAAGCGGTCTTTTGCCCGTTTTGTGGCGAACATATAAGCCGATTAATGCGGTACATTCCCTTTGCGGTTGAAAAAGTTACTTGTAAATTTGTTTTGGCCGCTTGTAAAAGTGTTTCGTCACTTGTAAATTTGTCTCGGCGTTTGTAAAAGTGTTATGGCAATGTAATTTTGTTTTCTGATTTGTAAAAATGTTTTCTAAAATGTAAATTTGTCTCCAGCTTTGTAAAAGTGTTTCTTGTATTGTAAAATTGTTTTGCACCTCCCGGCCACCGTACACTGCTGCCCTGGTCCTTCATCACAATAACTTGAAAGAGTAAAATAAGATAACAAAAAATAAAAAACCACGGTCTCTTCACCCTGAGGACGCCATCTTAATCCCTTTGCTGTTTGTCAGCCTGAGGGTGCCCTGTTATCTCCTTTGGTGATTATCTCACCTAATTCTGTCAAACCCACACAGCTAGAAAGAAAGAAATGATCAACCAGTGCCTGAGAGAGAATAAGTGCCTTTTCTGTGGCCAAGCTAGCCATTTAGTTTCAACCTGTCTGGTAAAAGACAGGACTTATTGGGGAACTGAGCTAAACCTAGGATCTCCAAGTTCCCTCTGGCCCTCAACTCCATGCTCAGTTTTTCCTGTTGGACCAATGTCTCTTCTGATATTTAGACATTGGAGCCAGAGAAGTCATTATTTGCAGTTACTAGTTACAAAAGTAAGGGGACTACTTTACCTATGACTGCACACAGAAGTAAGTATTTACTAAGGAAAGTAACCTTTACCATTACATACACACCTCTTCTTTTATCAATGCATACATATTATGTGAGCATTGCTGTGGTACAGTGTGGGACAACAGCGAATCTGCCCATGACAGTGCTCAGTGCTCCGGAGCAACTGTTTCACCTAACAACTTCCCCAATGAACATGGAAGTGCCTGAAAACACAGAGTAGGAAAAGCAGGGAATAGGGACTTATGTCACTTCCTCTCCAGTGGGGTATGGGAGAATGGGCGCTATGTTTCTGTGATCGCTGTTCTGTGCTGAGAGGGACAGAGACAAACATCCCTGTTGGCATGTCGCACAGTGACAGTGCAGTGAGGGAGGGCAACATTCGTTTAATTCACAATGTCAGGATCGAAGTGGCTCAGGTCGGGCAACGTTAGATTGTAGCCCCGACAGTAATGAGAAAGAAGCCCATTTCCGTCCCAGAAATTGTGATAGTGGCATTTAATTTGAGCCATTGCTTGCATTACTTGTTACTGTTGTAGTTATGTTATAGTAATGCATTACTTCCAACATTGATGAAGAGTGGTTATAAGCCAAAACATGTGTCCAATCTAACACTGAATGGCAGCTGGTTTCCTTTCAGAAGTTAGAGCAGGTTGTCCGGTAATCACAGTCATTCTAATCACGTGTCCTTGGGCAAGACACTGAATCTCAAATTGCTCCTGAAGCACAGCTTCAGTGTGTTAATGTGTGTGAATGCTTAACTCTCTCCTGATGGCAGACTGGCAACAACCCATCAGTGTATGAAAGGTGTGAGAATGGGAGAATGTGAATGTAGTATTAAAGCAATTTTAGCAGTCAAAAAGACTAGAGAGGCTCCATACAAGTACAGTAGATTTAGGGAGAAATCATACAAAGGCAGTGGCCACTGTTATGGCCCAACAGCAGATGCATTAGGACGTTGAGACAAACCCCTCTCTGCCACAGACTCTTTCACTTAAAACCATCCCAGGAGATATCCATCAAAAAAACACCTCAAAACCCAGACACCTTGGGGAAAGTCCCCCCGGCCTTGGAAATGTTCTCATGGAAAGATTTTTTCTACTTTCATGGCACCTCCACACAAAGCTCCTCCATCTCCTTCATCCAGTTCCTTGGAACACAGGAAACCAAGGCAGACAATAGAGCCCAACATCCCAAACGTGACCCTAACCTAACCCAAACCCAAGTTTCCTGTTTCCATCTCAGTTAATCTTTTCAGACCAGTATCTCTCTTTCATTGTTTGTTCATTGTTGTTTCATTGTTTATAGATATTAAAGCTACTGATGATTGAACAGAATTTCTGCTCACAACTGCACTGATACCCTCAAAACCTCTCCTATCTGCTTTGTTACCACCATGAGGCAACAGCAAAGAAAACCTATATACTGAGCTTTACTGACCCTCTTTCTTCCATGACTTTCTCTGGGCTACAGACACATAACTCCTCCTTGTAAAAGACTGGAAAGTAAAGGTAAATTCTTCAGACCATGCAATAAATATCATGGACTTCGTTACAGTTTCATATGATTCATGACATACCTCCCCAGCCTAACGTGTTTGCTGTTCTTCACTAAGCTCTCCTTTCATGTCAGAACTCCTACTCCTACATACACCCATCCACCACCTGACCATCATCTGTTTGCACACCAGCCCCTCATTCCCCTAATCAGTAACTCATTATGTATGAAGCATAGGGAAATTTTGGTCAGAATGATCTTAATGCTTACTCTATTTCTTTTCATTCACTCAGTTTAACCAATCAGATTTTGCCTCAAGCTCTGTGAGCCAATTATTTCACACTACACACTAACACAGTTCCTTTGACTGTGTCACTGTCACATCGATGCATGCAAAAAGGACTCATCCTCAACCTGTTTAAATTGTATTTTGTGGTTCGGATACAGGACTCGCCCTTCCATATTTGGATTAATTACCAAGACATTTTGTTGGATTCTGTTAAGTAACGTCATGGTTCAGTTTGTTCTCCATCAAGTGGATGATACAGTTCCTAGGTATGGATGGTTGAAAATATCAGGCTAACAAAGTAATATTGAAATGATTGACTTTTACTAAATCTATTTACAGTACATGTCATTCCTGACCATATTAAATGCATCCTGGTCATTGCTGCTCATTGGGTTCGTTGGCTGACCATTACACAGATCACTGCTGACCATGTTCACTTGGTTCCTGCTCGTTGCTGGACTCATTTTGTTTTTACTGTAGACATTGGGAAAACATTGTTTTGCTTTAATGCTGTTTTGCTTTTCTCTGTTACTAATTTTCCTGTTATTTTTTTTTGCAGGGATTTATCTGCACAGCTCAAGGCATACCTGATGACATCACAGATGTTCCTATTCTTCACATTAAGTGACATAAATGATTGAATTACTCTTAAACCGTCTGTTTCGCTGAAGTCTGAGTTACTGAGTTATGACTGAGTTATTGTGATCTCACGTTGTAACCACTGGAATAGTGGAGAATTGGGCTTTAGGAAGAAGACTAAACATGTTCCCTCTCTTCCAACCTGTTCTTGTTAGTATCAATCAATCAATCAATCTTTATTTATATAGCGCCAATTCATAACCATCCATAAAGAGCAAGTCTAGACCAAACTCTTTAATTAGAGAGAGACCCAACGATTCAGGAATTCAATATTAAGGATTCAAGAATCCCCAGCAGCATCAGATATTATATTAGGAAACAGTGGCAGGGGTCCGTGTTTGGTGGAGGTTGGACATAGAGAGAAAGAGAGAGTGACATGACATGACATGACAATAGTTAATATATGAATAATAATAACATGAGTAATATCAGGTAAAAGTGTCGGTGGCTGATGATCCTCAGCAGTGATTCATGAAGCCAGAGAATCACAGCAGGAGAACCAGGACCAGGATCCACAGGAACCAGAGAACCACAGCAGGAGAACCAGGAACATGAGAGATGAGGAAAGAGTCTTGTCCCATAACTGCAGCACAGGCCTGCAAGATGTGGCCTCTGAAATGTGAGGGCTGGTTTGCACTCTTGTCTTGGACTACTAGGTAATGCATTACAGTATCAAGAGAAGAGACAGGCACTCTTGTGGATCATCATATTGTGTGATCTGCACTGTGGTGTCTGGCTTCGCTCTGAATGAAAAGAGAATATGCTGATTCCATATCATAATATTTATAATTTATTCTCAGATCTACTATCCATCGAGATTAGGATATTGGTGATTAGCTTTTGCAAACGAACAACACTAATATTCTTTCATTCTTGTCCTTGCAGCAGTTGTTAAATTGTTTTAAAACTCCACCTCCTTGCTTGTTCTGAACCATCTGAACATATCACATGCTCCTCATACACAGTTTTGTTTTTTCCACGTTTTCTTTAGGCTTTTAATTTTTTAAACAGAAGTATTCATCAGAATGAACAAACTGAAACATGTTAACGTTCATCTATAATTTGGACGGAATATATAAATATCTCTTTATTGGAATTAATGGGATAACTTTCGGACTCTTTGAGGCCCTGACAAGAAGGGCATCAACTTGCCATAATAGCATGTGGAAATGGAAGTGTAAATGTGAGGGTAGTGGTGAAAGGCAGTGAAGGAGACTGCTGAGGACGATGTTCACACCTGTAGTAGTGCGCCAGATGGAGGCTGGGGGCCGGCTGACAGCACAGCAGCACAGGGGCCGCTCACAGCTGAACAGCTCAGTGTCCCAGAGATGAAGCTTATCCAGCTGCACACATGTAAATATGTATGGCGGGAGTGCTACGAAACAGTAGAGCACATGGAAAAGAGACTCAGAGCAAGTCTGTACTACAAACTGTGACGGTCATTCTATTAAAAGTGAAAAGAAAACATTGACAAAATGTATTTGTTTGCTGTCATAGTCTCTTCTGTTAAGGCACGCTTAGGAGCTGAATCAATGTCTGGTCACTGTATTAATAGGAGACCAAGTAGGGATAGAAGTTAGACTAGCTAGACACTGGAATCCAAATTATTCATTCACAACCTTTCTAAAAGTATCAGACTTAAGTGTTGGGAGTGCAGTGTGGGGAGAAGTGGAACTGGAGAGGAAAACTGATTTAGAGATAGAAATAGAGGAAGTTGAGATTGCATATTCCACCAAGTTGGGGGACTTGATAAAAAGAGAAGTGACTATTCTAGAAATTCTAAAAGACAAAAACAAATGGAAATTAAAGTTGCAAGCAGCATTGGAGAGCCCTCGCACCTTCGTGCACGTCGGGGTGTGCGACGGCTTCGTCCTGTTGCAGGACTCCGACCCTTCCATGCGGCTCAGAATTTTCATGTATTTTGGACAGTGCATGAAGGAGTTACATGTCACTTCCTGTGTCCCCTATGTGGCGCTAGAGAACAGCCACTAATGACGTCCTATATTCCAGTGTATGAAGTGTTGACTACACTGTGAAAATTTTATGCAAATCAGATGATTATTGGCATGGAGGTCTTAAAAATCATCTGAAAAGTTTAACTCGCTCTCACGGCCGTTCCGTTTCACCCACAGTCACAATTTTTACATCAAAACGTAACAAAAATCCTTGTGGATGCAGTGATGTGACTCAAAACAACCCGCTACAAGCTTTGGAGCGACGGGAGTGCCGACCGACTGCCTCATTATCTGCCATGTTAACTGAGAGCTGAAAGTTGAGGAGGGAAGCAGAAACTAAGACTTTTCTAACCTGCTCCAGTTTTCTCATTTCACAAGTTAGAGACTTCAAACTACACGTACGTGTTCAGCAGACCCTCTTCTCTCCACTGGTCCACATGTTATGGCCGTGACACGGCAGCGTGGCGTCAGCAGACAGCATTCACACCACAATTTTTCCAGAAATTAGTCTACTGAAGTTACAATAACTTTCTGTGCCATGGTGAGATATGGGCAAACCGTTAAAGTTTTGTAGAGACTTTTGATAACTTTTCATCCTTAATGTCTACATGCTGATCAAGTTTGAAGTGGATCGGATCAACCCCCTCGGACTAGTTCGTTCATGTACGTCCCCTATAAATTGCTGAAAATTTGACACTTAATTCAAAATGGCCGACTTCCTGTTGGGTTTAGGTCATCGCTCCAAGAGACTTTTTTATAGGTCTCATCATGTTTCATATGTGTACCACATTTTGTACATGTAGGTGAAACATAGCCCTGGGGCTAGTTCGTCAAAGTTTTGTAGGGGGCGCCGTAGAGCCATTTTACCCCACTCAAACCTATGAACCAAATCAGATCACTCATTTTAGGCCTCCTGACATGTGTACCAAATTTGGTGAGTTTTCAAATATGTTTAGCCCTTGAAACTGATTTCGCTTTTCATGGCGAATGAGGCGTTGCCACGGCGACAGTGTTTGACGAAACTTTAAGAGCTTCTTAACTGAGCATCATCCATGTCTTGGGAATGTTTGGAGTAAATTTGAAGTGGCTGTGGTGAACCTGCTGAGAGAGAGACGTCTGAGAATAAAACATGCACTTCCTCTCGCCACTAGGTGGCGCTATGACTATGGTTCAAAATTGGCATGTACATGTCTTCAGAGCCGGACAGCCATCAAACGGTATAAATTTGGTGAAGATAGTACCTTGTAGAGTGGAGTTACAGCACTTTTAATGCTCATGTCGACGGAAAATTATCAAACGAAATTCGCTGTGTCGCCACGGCAACGGCTTTTGACGGAGACTCACAGTTTTCACTACGGACCAACATCTTGGTCTTGAGGCTTTCCTGACCAAATTTGAAGTGGATCTGATCAACTGGCTGGTCTTGAGACATCATAGCTTCAACCCCCTCAGACTAGTTCGTTCATTTACGTCCCCTGTAAATCGCCAAAAATGCGTGAAAAATCCAATATGGCCAACTTCCTGTTGGGTTTAGCTCATCACTCCAAGAAACTTTTTTGTACATCTTGGAGAGATACATAAACCCTCCGAATTTTATACATGTACATAAAACGCAGTTCCGGGGCTTGAAATTAGGGAGCGCTATGGAGCCATTTTGTCACGCCCATTTACGAAACCTTTGAAATACGTAATTTTTCACCACGACTGATGCGTGTGCAAAGTTTCGTGAGTTTTCGTGATTGTTCAGCCCCCCCAAAATGCTTGGGCCCTGATATTTTCTTGCATCCTTGCATTTCAATAGGGTCCTCGTACTGCTCAGTGCTCGGGCCCTAATTATGTGGCTGGACTATGGATTATGAGTATGGAGTGTCGATGTGGGATAATAGTGGAGCAGGGTGCGTGGTATCTGTTCGAAATACGCCCTGTGGCTGGATCATGGAGGTTGCAGTGTCAGCGTTATGTCATAATAAAGTGTACGAACTTAGGCTTGATAAAATAACCCTTGTAGATGGGAAGAAGAACACGGTAATACTGTGGAGTCTCCGTTATGCTGTGCGCACGGACAACGAACACTGTGCAGCCACAATTGGTGAAACAGTCACAATTAACCACCACAACAATAGCCGACATAACTACTAGGCCGACTACCATTTCAGCAGCATCAACCAATGACTGTACCCACAACAATAGAGACAACAACACTGACCACCACAACGACAACACCGCGTACTACAACTGCAACATTATTACTACAGCCACATCATCGAAAATTACTACAATTACACCTACAGCACCCACAGCACCCACAACTACTACCACAGCTATACCTACTTCATCAATAGCTACTACAATGACTGCGACCACATCATTAATAACAAGTAAGAAGTTGACTAAAAACCCAGACATTACGACAATGTGAGCAGCCATGCATCAGAAAATGTTAAAAAACAGCGATTACAGCCTCCAGTCTTCTTGGGTATGATGCTACAAGCTTGGCACACCTAGATTTGGGGAGTTTCTCCCATTCTTCTTTGCACATCCTCTCAAGCTCAATGAGGTTGGATGGGGAGCACAGCTATTTCCAGGTCTTTCCAGAGATGTTCAGTCGGGTTTAAGTCCGGGCTCTGGCTGGGCCACTCAAGGACATTCAGAGACTTGTCCTGAAGCCACTCCTTTGTCATCTTGGCTGTGTGCTTAGGGTCGTTATCCTGTTGGAAGGTGAAGCTTTGACCCAGTCAGGAGTCCAGAGCCATTAACAGCCTTGACGGTGAGGATTTTATTAGAAGCCAGTAGGACTTCTGTAGGACCTGGGAGCAGTGAAGCTGTAACAGACCTCTAACAGATTTCTAGAACTGCCTTTTTCCATCTACGTAATATTGCTAAAATCATAATCATAACCCATCATATCCACAGATGATGCAGAAAAATTAGTCCATGCATTTGTCACTTCTAGGTTGGACTATTGTAACTCGTTATTATCAGGCTGCCCCAATAAGTCGTTAAAGACTCTCCAGCTGGTCCAGAACGCTGCTGCTCGTGTACTGACGAGAACTAAAAGAAGAGACCACATTTCTCCTGTACTGGCTTCTCTTCATTGGCTTCCAGTAAAATCTAGAATAGAGTTTAAAATCCTTCTCCTCACCTACAAAGTTCTTAATGGTCAGGCCCCATCATATCTTATAGAGCTCATAGTACCGTACTACCCCACTAGAGCACTGTGCTCCCAGAATGCAGGCCTACTGGTGGTTCCTAAAGTCCTCTAAAGTAGTGATGGAGCCAGAGCTTTCAGCTATCAGACTCCTCTCCTGTGGAATCTCCTTCCAGTTTGGGTTCGGGGGGCAGACACCCTCTCTACATTTAAGAGTAGACTAAAAACATTCCTTTTTGACAAGGCATATAGTTAAGGGCTGGATCAGGCCTTAGACCAGCCCCTAGTTATGTTGCTATAGGCTTAGACTGCCGGGGGACTCCCATGATGCACTGGGCTCCTCTCTATTCTCTATCCTCCTCTTCCTCTCCATCATTATGTCTCATGTCTGCGTAATGTCTGCCACTAACTTACTATCTTCCCCGGAGCCTTTCTGTGCTTTCTCATCTCTCAGGTTCCTGTGGATCCTGGTCCTGGTCCTGCTGATGTGGTTCTCTGGTTCCTGTGGGTCCTGGTCCTGGTTCTCCTGCTGTGGTTCTCTGGTTCCTGTGGGTCCTGGTCCTGGTTCTGCTGCTGTGGTTCTCTGGTTCCTGTGGATCCTGGTTCTGGTCCTGCTGATGTGGTTCTCTGCTTCATGAATCACTGCTGCGGATCGTCGACCACTCGTCATGTTTTTCAATAATATCATACTGCTAATCTTTTAGTCACACTCCTATTGTCAGTGCTATAGTCACTGCTAGTACGTTGGTTGCTGTTTGTGTTGTCTCTCTCTCTCTCTCTCTCTCTGTCCAACCTCCACCCAATGCGGACCCTGACAGAAGCCGCCCACATTGAGCCTGGGTCTGTTCGAGGTTTCTTTCCGTTGAAGGGGAGTTCTTCCTGCCACTGTTGCTTAATATAATATCTGATGCTGCTCATGTGAGGATTCTTGAATCCTTAATGTTGAATTCCTGAATCGTTGGGTCTCTCTCTAATTAAAGAGTTTGGTGTAGACCTGCTCTTTATGTAAAGCGCCCTGAGATAACGCTGTTGTGAATTGGCGCTATATAAATAAAGATTGATTGATTGATTGATTGATTGAAGACCTTCACTGAAACGTCATTTTGGACTTCTTTGATAATTTTTTCCAACAGATGATTTTTCTTTTGTGTAAAGTGCCCATTCTGTCCTTTTTGTTACACCACCCACTTTGACAGCCTGATTTTCTGCCCCACACGACTACAGCTGCATCGTCGCCTCCTTCATACGGCTGGCGTCGCCCAGCCAATTCAGTGACCCTCATGGAGAAGCAAGTACACACCTCCTCTCAGCTAACTGGGTTCATTTGGAACTTCAATTGGCCTCCCTGACCTAACTTATTCTAAATGTGTCACTGTTTCCAGTGACAGTCAGTGGTCCACTCAGGTCCAGTCATTGGTCTGATGTATTCGTTCTGGTATTCATCCTGTGTTCCTCCTTTGTTTCTGGCATTGTATTTGTAGCTGGTCTTTCTGTTGTGTCCTTGGGTCAATTGTTTCAGTGGTTGTAGAAATAAATATGTGTAACTATAAAGTTGTTTTCTGAGTTTTCTGTGGCTTACATGCAGTCACTTTCATATTGTTGGGTTTAATCTAAGATCAGGTTGGCGCTGCTGTTATCACTGTTGGCTAATCACTAAGAGAAATGTTTGGAATGATCCCCGAGACTACATCTCTGGACCAACAGTTGAGGCAGGTTCATATATGTCTGATTAATGTTTGATTAACGCTAAATGTATAATCTGATGTCATTTTCCATACATTTGCAACTGATAAACTTTTCTTAGCTTCTATTGTTTCAGGTCAAATGTTTTCAGCATTTATTTTCATAAGTGATTTTTTTTTTTTTCAGGTGCTGTTACTTCTCTGGTCTTGTTGTGAAATAGTATTTGATTTTCATTTTCTATTTCACTCAGTTTATTTTCAATTTCATTTTTGTTCATTTTGAAATGACCCAAGATGTGCATCAAGATAAGCTTATTTCTGTTCACCAACGCACAAATGAAGCAGAGACATCACAACACAAAAAAAATCAGAAAACATTTGTGAATGAGGCCCATTGTGTTCAATAAGTCCTGACCTACTTAAGTCTGGGAACAGTATGAAGCTTTTGGATGTGAACACAACATTCTGCAAGACCACTCAGATCTTCTGAACAATTGCCCTTATCAGTTCCATGGTCCAGGCTCAAAACTAAGGGGGGGCATGCTCTTTTGCATTTTAGCTCCAACTCTCTGGAATTGCCTTCCCTTC
The DNA here is from genome assembly GCF_042242105.1 of Pempheris klunzingeri. Classification (NCBI taxonomy): domain Eukaryota; kingdom Metazoa; phylum Chordata; class Actinopteri; order Acropomatiformes; family Pempheridae; genus Pempheris; species Pempheris klunzingeri. The sequence goes on from NC_092032.1 coordinate 746,409, forward strand.
TCTGTCAGGTCCAGTTCCAGTTTTTAAAAAACTTCTAAAAACTCACTTGTACAGGCTGGCATTTTGTTTTGACGTGTGTAGGTTTCATTTGTGTTGCAATTTTGTTTCCTTTTTGTGGCCCTGTTTCTTTTTTTATACTGTATATAGTAGTATCACCCAGTCCTGTAGTATAAAAGCAGACATAGCAGTATCAGAGGTGAGCTGATCTTTTCCTTTCTGCTATTTATCCTTACAGCTCAGGCATTGAACTGATTTCCTTCTTGTCACAAGCTTACAGAATAACCTGTATCAAGAAACTTCTGTCTCTGTGTGAGATGGGCTCAGATTGCAGGACTCTGCTGATCCTGACCAATTTTAAAACTGGATTTCATCAAACTCATAAAGGAAACCAAGCTGACCAAGTTAAGGTGACAGACATAGAGAACAGTAGTGGACCCTGTGTTATACAGTGTTACTGAGACTGTCTGTCCAGAGAGACAAGTATCACCTAACACTGCCTGTCTGTCTGTCTGTCACTCACAGGATCACCACTCTCTCCATCCTATGACCCCTCTGTCTGTCTCTGTGACTTTCACAGCAGGCAAGTCCTCTCTCTTTCTGTCTCTCTTGCTCTCTGTCTCTATCTCTGTCTTGCTCTCCTTCTCTCCCTCTCTCTCTGCTGTCTCTTTTTACTCCCCCCCCCCGTGTTGTAGTAACAAGTTTTAAGTCAAGTGAAAATCAAGTTAATCTTAGAATAATGTGGTCAAAAATAATGATTAAGCCTTTAAACTTGGAAACTTGAAAGGAAGTTGTGTATTCAGGGGCAGAACCAATCAAATCACACACACACACACACACAGAAAGAGAAAGAGAAAGAGAAAGAGAGAACTCTGAAGGAGGTTTTGGCTCATGTTGATGACTTGTGGTTGTGAGTCCTGTGTTGTCACCACCTGTTCCACAAACTCTGAGGGCTAATTACAGATGAGCACATATACATGAACATCAATCAATCAATCAATCAATCTTTATCTTAAGAAGCTTCCCATGAAGAGCAGGTCTAGACCAAACTCTTTAATTAGAGAGAGACCCAACGATTCAGGAATTCAACATTAAGGATTCAAGAATCCCCACACGAGCAGCATCAGATATTATTCACCCACTCACATCATTCATACAGGAGGAACCTAAGTTTGAGGAGACTGTTCTTTCATACACATTCACACACTGTTATCACACAAGTTATGCTTCAGAGTCATGCACACTTTGACAGGGATTAGATTGTTGGACGACCCATCCGACCTTTAAGCCACAGCTGCCCCGGTAGTTCTGTAATAGGAGCTCTTTAAGCCTGACCATTAACAGCCTTGACGGTGAGGATTTTATTAGAAGCCAGTAGGACTTCTGTAGGACCTGGGAGCAGTGAAGCTGTGCCGTTATTTCTCAGTTTCTATTAATTTTTTTTAACTATAACCACTACCTTACTCAACACTTAACCACCAGATTTTATCCTTGTTTTCCTCTCTTTATTTTATCAGTCCACACCAGTCCACAGCTGACTAAACATATCCTTGACAGCTCAACATTACAGCAGACATATGGAATTATCTAGTAAACAATAAAATAGAGAAATAATAATAATATTGAATAAATCAATTAAATAAAACAATATATGTTCTGTATTTTAGATTCTTCAGAGTAGACACCTTTTGCTTTGATGACAGCTTTGCTCACTCTCTGTATTCTCTCAGTCAGCCTCATAAGGTCGTCACCTGGATGGTTTTCCAACAGTCTTGAAGGAGTTCCCAGAAGTGCTGAGCACTTGTTGGCTGCTTTTCCCTCACTCTGCGGTCCAAGTCATTCAAAACCATCCCAGTAGACCGGCCATGTTGGGAAATGTTGTGTCTGAAGAAAAGAAAGTCTTGGGGGCTAAATGACATATGGTTTGAACTATTGTTCTTTTACAGTATTTGACGTGGACAAAGAGGAGCTCAGTATTGATAGTGGACTTGTGACGTGTTCTATTTTAGTGTATCTGTATGATGCATGAGCTGAATATTTGCGGCAGACTCCACCAGCCTGGATTCCAGCTTCTATGTCCCAGAAAGCAGCCTGCTGGCTCTGGCTTGTCAAATGGATAAATAACAGCATCACAGATAAAGAAACATTATCAGAGATTCTTCTTTCCATGTGGCACAGAGTTGGCATAGACTGAGACACTGAACAGTCAGCCTAGACGATAATTATACAGCTTGTCTATTGAGTTGTAAGGATGCACTTTGAATCAGATCATTTTTACATCACATGGAAAAGTCTTGGTCTATGATATGGGCATAACTAATTGAAGGTGCAGTAGCCATACAGCGGATGCATTCCAATCTGTCTGCAGTATCCTCACAGTGTATGTTATTGTCCCTCTCAGTGTCCTCACATGACATGGGTAAACGAGTCACAGCCCTCCTCCTGAATGTTGATTTGATGCTGTTCAGGTTCATATATGGGTATCTTCCATAAACTTTGAGGACTTCCAAGACAAATGAAAGAATCTATGCAGCTGAGACTGAAATGTCCTCACTTTAATTCCTAGTGTGTGTCAAACTCTAGAAACAATGAATCTTTTATTGCATTGGCTCAGCACAGTATTAAAATATACTTTAAAAATGCAAGCTGTTGCGCACCGAATGCTGCAGAACCTCTATCCAGAGGCCAGCAGGGAAAACAGTCCATGGTGGGGGTACGAGGAGTCATTGATGCTGTTTCTGGCTCAGGAAATACAGCGCTTTAGTGCGATGTCCTGAATGGAGGGAAGAGGAGTCCCAATGATCCTCTCCGCTGTCCAGCGTAGCTCCCTTCCTTCTACCCAGTGCATGCTGGAAGAGGATGACCCATGTCGAGGCAGAAACCTCCAGACTTGTGAAGCCCATCTTGGCATCTTCCAGTAACACATCCTCTAGCTGTTAGTGGTGAAAATAAGGGTGCAGCTTTCAGCTCGGCTTGGTGCATACACACTTGTATGTATTTCCCCCGTCTTCCATGTAAAGATCAGTTCTGGCCAAAGCTTTAGATGTGTCTCTGATGTTCCCTCTGAGATCTTTCTGGACATCATGACTGCTGACATTAGTGATTTCTCTTCCCAAGTCCTTTATGAAATGGCTGGTAGCTGAGCCAGCTGGTGTTTTTAAACCAGCTTGAAGTTCTTTGTTGGGCCTCAGGTGATTCCTGCTCTGACACCTTTGGAGACTGTCGCTGAGTGCGCAGCTCCTATCTGCACAAAATGTTGCTAGCTGAGATCTGGGAATGCGACCACATCACTAATGCAAAGATGTTGCTTAGAGAATGGTCAGATTGAATAGTCAGACTGCGACTAAAGTGAGAGTGACAATTTGTAAAGCAATTCAGTGCAGAAAAAATGCCATTGTGCGCAAGGAGACATATTCAGTTGAAAATACTCAACAAGTGTAAGACTTTGGATCCTATAGGCCTCTATCTGCACTTTAGTTTGACTTCCATGAAAATGACACATGGATGATAAAAATGTGACATAGTTGTCAGGATAAGAGGACCCCTACGTGTCATTACTCAGGAACAGAAGGATGTAGAGCCTTCACTCTTGGGGGAAAGGAGAACTAAAATCAATCCTATGCTTTTCTGCAAATGCTATTATTAACTTAGGAGCATCTGTTACATTGACACTTTTACTATTTAGTGCACACAGTCAAGATGGGACTACAAGTCCAACAGTGGCTCGTGCTCTCAGTCCAAGTACATAAGAAACTGAAGCACTTGTGATGCAATAAAGAGTGGGTCATGGGCAAGGAATAAAAAAAACGGATAATTGAATCAATCTTTATTTACATAGCGCCAATGTGTTATCTCAAGACGCTTTCCATAAAGAGCAGGTTTACACCAAATTCTTTCATTAAGAGAGAGACCCAACGATTCAAGAATTCAAGGATTTGAGAATCCCCACATGTGCAGCATCAGGTATTAGGCAACAGTGAAAAGGAAAAACTCCCCTTTAACAGGAAGAAACCTTGAACATAACCGGGCTAGAGCTGGGCGGCTCTCTTTCGGGGTTTGTGTTGGGTGGGGGTGAGACATAATAACAGCAACTATAATACTGACAATATGACTAATATGAGCAATATGGTAACAGTGAAAAACATGACAATAGTTAATATATGAAAAATAATAACATGACTAACATCAGTAAAAAGTGTTGGTGGCGATTTGCAGCAGTGATTCATGAAGCCAGAGAACCACAGCAAGAGAACCAGGACCAGGATCCACAGCAACCTGAGAACCACAGCAGGAGAACCAGGACCAGGATCCACAGGGACCAGAGAACCACAGCAGGAGAACCAGGACCAGGATCCAAAGGAACCAGAGACCCACAGCAGGAGAACCAGGACCAGGATCCACAGGAACCAGAGAGATGAGAAAAGCACAGAAAGGCTCCGGGGAAGATAGCAAGTTAGTAACAGACATTAGATTCAAGATTCAAGATTCAAAGTGTTTATTGTCATGTATACAGTGTAGAAACAAGTTTCCCTGTACAATGAAAATCTTGCTTTGCCATCCGCAAGAGACATGAAGCATCAGGATGGAGAGGAAGAGGAGGAGAGAGGAGCCCAGTGCATCATGGGAGTCCCCCAGCAGTCTGAGCCTATAGCAGCATAACTAGGGGCTGGTCTAAGGCCTGAGCCAGCCCTAAACTATAGGCTTTATCACAAAGGAAGGTTTTTAGTCTACTCTTAAATGTAGAGAGGGTGTCTGCCCCCCGAACCCAAACTGGAAGGAGATTCCACAGGAGAGGAGCCTGATAGCTGAAAGCTCTGGCTCCATCACTACTTTAGAGGACTTTAGGAACCACCAGTAGGCCTGTATTCTGGGAACGCAGAGCTCTAGTGGGGTAGTACGGTACTATGAGTTCTTTAAGATATAATGGAGCCTGACCACTAAGAACTGTGTAGGTGAGGAGAAGGATTTTAAACTCTATTCTAGATTTTACTAGAAGCCAGTGGAGAGAAGCCAGTACAGGAGAAATAGGATTTCTTCTCTTAGTTCTCGTCAGTACACGAGCAGCAGCGTTCTGGACCAGCTGGAGAGTCTTTAAAGGACTTATTGGGGCAGGCTGATAATAAGGAGCAGAAATAGTCCAACCTGGAAGTGACAAATGTCCCTTCCTCTGCACCTGGTACCTGGTAATGCCCTTTGGCCTCACCAACGCCCCAGCCATTTTCCAGGCACTGGTGTAAACAACGTTCTTAGAGACATGGTCAACAAATATGTGTTTGTTTACCTGGACGACATACTCATCTTCTCTAGGACCAAGGAAGATCATGTGCACCACGTCCCAAGTTTGGCAACAGCACTATCAGATCCAGTTAAGGGATTTTTATCAAATGGCGCATAGTTCAGTAATAGGAAATCAAATGTTATCAGGTAATGGTCCGATAAAATAGAGTTTTGTGGAAAGACTGTTAACCTTTCGATTTCAATGCCATATGCCATATGTGATACTTCATAATCTGGTTCTTATTGATTTGGTGCAGTGATATTTCTGAGCACATGGAAAAGTTCTCCCGTGCTTGCGTGGGTTTTCTCCAGGTACTCCAGCTACTCAGGTTGTCTGTCTCTGTGAGTTGGCTGGCGACCAGTCCACGGTGTACCCAGCATCTCGCCTGAAGTCAGCTGGGATTGGCTCCAGCTCCCCTGCAACCTTGACGAATAAGCGGTATAGATAATGGATGGATAATAATGTGATACATCAGATGTATAGTGCTTTTCTGTAGATATATTAAATTAAAAACAAAAGCAAACTCTGAATCTCTTTCAGACACAAGACTAGGGAAGAAAAACATGGAAATACAATATAGGGGGAGGTTTAGCTGGGGAAGGCAAGTCTGAAAAAGTTTATTTTGAGGGCCTTTTTCAATGATGACAGTGTGGGGTCATTTTAGATATGGATTGGTAATGAATTCCACAAAGATGGGGTGGCAACTGAAAACTCCCTATCACTCCAGGTCTAGGTTCTGTAGATTTGCAGGTAGGTAATGAATTCCACAAAGATGGGGTGGCAACTGAAAACTCCCTATCACTCCAGGTCTAGGTTCTGTAGATTTGCAGGTATCTGCCCCATTGGGATGGGACAGGTCAGAGGTCGGAGAGGTGGGGGTCTTCTAGGTAGTGAGTAGAATCTTGAAGTTTATCCTGTGTTTAACCAGGAACCAGTGAAGGTCATGGAGGTCACTTGAGTGGGCACTGACAAGTAGGTGGGCGACAGAGTTCTGTACATACCAGAGTTTTTTAAGGACTTTGTTTGTGGTGCCGTAGAGCATTGTTGTGCTTTAACAAGTGGTAATGTTCAATTTGGCTATCAGAAATAATTAATAATTATCAAAGATAATTAATAATTATTAAAATAAATGAACTTTGAATAAAGTCCACCTCGATTGGGGCACCACCTCGAAAAACGAGGAAAAGACAGCCGTTTTAATTGATTTAGTCTCATAAAAATACTAAACTATCAATTTGGAATTATGTTTTATAATTAATTTAATAATTACTACCAAAATTACCACATTGATAGCTAGCTGAAGGATTTTGGAGTTCTTGACAGTGTAGAGGTTGGCAGTGTTCACCCTTGTACAACATTAAAGGAGACAGCAGGTATTAAAACATTTATTAAAACAGAGCAAAATTCAGGGACATCATTTGTTACTCATTAAGGTGAAGGACTTGTACTTTGGTTGTAAGTACAGCTGTAGCAGAGTAGGTATTAAAGACATCTGCTGTTACAGAAACAAAATCAATCAAACAATCCAACTAAGTCTCTATGACTAAACTAACACATAATAAGAGTGTGTGTGTGTGTGTGTGTGTGTGTGATAAGGCTGAGGAATGTGAGATGGGTCCCACAAAGGTGGGGGAGAGAGACCAAATGGTGATGGCCAGACCCCCTGGGGTGTGGGGCAAAGGAGACAAAGGAAGCTAAGTGCTGTTAGCTTAGCTTTGTCCCTCAGTGGCCTGTTGCAGACTGTGTGTGTGAGAGAGATAAAGGTGCAGGTTAAGACAGGATGGTTAGTTGCATGTAGACCCTGTGTCTGTGTGAACAACTAACATCAACTAAACTTAATGGCTGCACAGTAATCTACAACACATCATAACAATCAAACTCAATGAACATTAAAGCAAGTCAATACATTAAGGGGTATACATAGGGGTAAACCATGTATGCAGTAATGCTATGCTAATTATGCCCAGTTAGAGTTTGTTACCAGTCCTTAAAAGGGGAGACGGAGTGTCCTTGAGGATGCTGCTTTCTCAGCCTGTTGCTGGAGGAAAGGTGTGGTTCTTGTCTATTGCTGTGTGGTTGCAGGCTGGAGGAATCCGGTCGCTCCTTTGTTCCTGTTAGTTAGCAGCTCTGTGCTAACTTGCTGGTGTGCTCCTGTTGTTGGTTCTGGTTATCAGCTGGCAGACTCTGGGTCGTGCCTGCTGGCGCTGATCTGCTTACTTCAGGCAGGACCTTGTGTCGCTACCATGAAGGAGGTGGCTGTTCTGGTACAGACCACACTGAGGCAGAGCTTAGCTGAGTTGAGCTTCTCTCCTCTTCAGGAGAGGTCAGGGGAGCTGGTCTCTCCTCTTCAGGAGAGACGTCCGGAAAAGAGGGAGCAGAAAAGAGAAAGTTCAGTGGGGGTGAACTGGTTTTGTTGGCCTGCGGTCGTAAAATCCCCTCCGGCCAATGGCGACTGTGGCGCTGGGTGCGGGGGTGATTTCACACCTATCTGTGAAACTGGGGGGCATTGGGGAAAGGAGTCCAATAGTTTTACAGACAAAGAAACATGCGGTTTCACTATGTGCTATTCACTGTATAGTGAAGCACAACAGCATACTGATGCATGCGTGAATGAGTGTTTCTGCAGCAGTAAATGACACATGAAGATTGGAGGCAGGCAATGTTACAGAGGTGAAAGAAGACTGTTTTGGTTGACATGAGGAAAGAAAGAGAGGGTGGGGTCAAAGATGACTCCAAGGTTGCAGATTTGGGCAAAGGAGGAGAGAGTGAAGCCGTCAATATTGAATGAGAAATCAGTCAGTCAGATGGGGGGGTCAGGCCCAACAAGCAAATTTTCTTATTTATTGCAACTGAGTTTCATAAAGCTTAGTGTTAAGTAAAGTGTCCATGGGTTTAAGGAGTTTTTTGATAGTGGAGAATAGTGTCTTAGTTATCACAGCCAGTCTGGATTAGTGACATGTAGAGCAGGTAGTGATGAGGTTTGTAAAGACGTTGGTGATCTTTATGTGCATCAGCATGAACAGTAAGACCTGCTCTCAAGGTGAGTTGCCCTTCCCAATGTCCCTTAGATTTCAGGTGGAGCAGCTTGTTGGTGAATCACAGATATGTGTGAAGGAAACACATTTTGTTTGAATGGGCCAGTTGGCCAGTTTGGTGGGACAGATGTTCTACATGAGGGTGCAGTCAGAGATGATTTTGGACAAGTGATGGGAGAGAGAAGACATTTCTGCTCTTCAAGGGAGGTGAGGATGTCTATTTTAGAGAGGATGGCAAAGTGGTCGGAAATGGTGAGCTCAGTGTGAGACAGTTGGTTGATGATGGTGCTGGTGGAACAGACAAGGTCTAGGGTCTGGCCTCTGTTGTGGGTGAAATCTATGCATTGAATGATGTTAAAAAATGTCACAATTTCCACAAGTTGAGTTTTGTTTTAATGTATAATTATTATGAATAATTATTATTACCATTATTATTATTATCATCATCATTAATAATAATAATAATAATAATAATTTTTCTGATCCCTCTCTTGGATGGAGGAGAGATCACCTCTCTCTGACCTCTGAGGGACAATTGAGCTAAGCTCAGTGCTCTCTCTCAAACTCTCTTAAACCTTCGGCTCTTTTTTCAGGTCTCTCTCCTGGAGATCAACTCTCTCTGACTTCTCATCTGGACTGAGAGGAGCTCTCCTCCCAGAGCCTCAGCCTCAGTGTGGCCTATACCAGACCAGGCAATCTTTTTCATGGCAGTGACACAAAGCCCTGCCTGAACCAAGCTTATCAGCACCAGCAGGTATGACCCAAAGTCTGCCAGCTGATCTTCAGAGCAACAGGAGCACACCAGCTAGTTAGCACCGAGCTGCTAACTAGCAAGGAACAAAGGAGCGACCAGATTCCTCCAACCTGCAACCAGGACAGCAAGGACAAAGAACCAGAACCTTCTTCCAGCTTGGTTCATCAACAGGCTGACAAAGCAGCACACTGAAGGACCTTCTTCTTCTCTTTGAGGACTGGTAACAAACTCTAACTGGGCATTTAAAGCATAGCATCACTGTATACATGGCTAAGCAATGGTTTAACCTTGTTAATGTATTGGTTTTGATTTGCTTTAATGTTCATTGCGTTTGATTGTTGTGATGTGTGATGTGCAGCCATAAAGTTAAGTTGATGTTAGTTACATTGCATCTGACTAACGATCCTCTCCTAACCTGATACCTTTATCTACACACTCGCACATATGCCGCGTTTCCACTAGCACTACTCGGCTCTACTCGGCTCGACTCAGCACGGTGTGGTTGTGTTTCCATTACAGAGGCGTACAAAGTGGGTGGGGTCGTCATAGCAAGGTGGGCCGAAACTCTGGTAGCGTAATTTGTATATGGCACAAACAAACACAACTACGGATGTTGAATTAGAATTTAATATGACCATAGAATGTTTCAGGCCTTCTCAAATAAAGTTACTCTCTCCTCATGAGAGTGAACAGAATATGTCAATCTGACCTCCAGAATGTACCAGACAGACCTTGATTGTAGTGCTTTTGTTGTGCAAAACATATTCTGAAGTTTGATTATAGATACACGCCTTGCAACCAACATCCAACTGTTAGATTACCATAACATCACTACAGGAACGTGCTATCTGTGACGCACGAACCTAAACAGTTAATCAGAAATGGTTACGTACTTTATGATATCCAACAAGCATTTAAACATGAGATGTTTGGAAACAGAGACAGGACAGGACACACCAGAGGGACACACACTCCAGAGGGGGCTCCTCTGACCGGCCCCTCGGGGTCCGTCATGAGCCCAGCGCTGCGAGTACTTTACCTGTGACCTGTGACCAGAATAAACTGCTTGTGAGACCAGACTGAAAACCTCCGTTGAGTTCTTGAGCTGCCAATAAAAGAACCGGACGTAAAAGTTTCTAACACGGACATGGAGTGTTTGGTTTGTGTGTATCCGTTTACCTCGTTCACAGAAATAAAAATAACGCTCGGTCTCTGTTTCCAGGGTTTTAAAAACGGTGGGTTTAATTCTTGTGAATGAGTCGCTCTCATGACTCATCAAGTGACGCCGCTCCCTGGCCAATCAGTGGCCTGCAGTCTGGTGAGGTCACACTTTCAGCTCGACTCAGCTCGCTTGGAACCCTGGCCGAGGAGGTACTAAAATAGTACCTGGTACCAGGTTGGTGGCTGGTGGAAACGCAACCAAACCGTGCCGAGTCGAGTCGAGCCGAGTAGTGCTAGTGGAAACGCGGCATTAAAGTTTTACAAACAGGCCTCAACTGAGAGACAAAGCTAAGCTAACAGCTACAGCACTCCTTTCCTGTCTGCCTCTGACCCACACACCAGGGGGTCTGGGGGCCAGTTTGTAGGGAGTCAGTTTGTGTGGTTCCTTTTGTTCTCCACCAACACCCTCACACACACACACACACACACACACACACACACACTCTTACCTATTGTTTGTTAGCTAATCACAGTTAGTTAGTTAGTTTGTTTATGTGTGATTTTGTCATGTCTTAATAAATGTTTTAATCCACATGCTGTCTTCTTTAATATTGTACAAAAGTGAATACTGCCAACCTCTACTCTGTCAAGAACTCTGAAATACTTGGTAGTTAAGTTAATTATTAATCATTATACCAGATTGATAGTTTAGTATTTTATGAGACTCAATCAATTAAATTGGCTATCTTTTTCCACATTTATTGAGGTGGTGCCCCAATCGAGGTGGAATTTACACAGTTCCCATTAATTTAAATAATTATTAATTATCTTTGATAGTTATTAATTATTTCTGATAGCCAAATTGCCCCATACAAGGTACCAAACCCCAACATGTTGGTGCCGCCGTATGAGGCAGAGTATTAATTGTCCACACATAATTGGAACCCCTACGTTTATTGGTGCCCTAGTACCACTGAGCACAGCAATTCAATTTGCAGTTGATTAGCTCATTCACAGCTGCCCTAACCATGTTAGTGAAGTCATTAGTATCCTTAAAGTATGCCTAAGTATTAAGAGTTACTAATTTGATCTTTGTCTTACACTTACACTAATGATCAACTCGGATGCTATTGAAATATGTATCTTGATCAATAAAAATATTCTCTTTGAGCATAAATTATTTCCTGTATTGTACTCTTTTTTTTTTTATGGCAGCAAGTAAGTGTTCATCCACAACTAGACGCTTTTTTGGTTTTGCTTGTGTTTTCATAAGGGCATCAGACAATCAACAAACCTTGCACAAAACACAAAATTGTGAAGGTTGCAAAACAAGTTGACTGGCTCCTCTTCTGGGGAGTTAAAAGGTATCTCCTTCTTCATTCCAAATCCTTTGTTGTTGTGACACAAAAGCCTGGCTTGTTTTTAGTGACCTCAGAGACTCGGGAGCAGAGAAAGACAATCCTGCTTAAGCTGTGAGGGCTGGGGAGGGTTTAGAAAACAGGCTGGGGACGGGGGGGGGGGGTCACAGATGGGATCTCAGATGGGATAATTACCATGTGTCCCAAATCCTGCCTGACTCCCTCCTTTAATCCAGACAGGAAGAGAAAACACAGAGAACAGTCCAATTATGTTCTGAACCTCCCTTTCTTTTTAACCTCCGTGTCTCTTTCCAGCCTCCACTCTCTCCTTATTCCTCTTGTCATCCGCCTCTATTCAAGAGGTCCGAATCAGAATCAGTGCAGCACAGGGCATATTAACAGTGATGCATTCCCATACTGATGTACACATTGAAGTCCATTTGAATGGTAATACAGGTTGTTAGTTTAGGAAAAAATTATCAAACTAAATAGCAAGTGATCACAAAGTAACGATTTGAATCAGCAAAGTGATCTGTGATTTCTTCGTCTGTTAGAATGAAAATATTTTCTGCAGTATTTTGTTCTCCCATTCTCTCATCTGCCTCTGGCCATTGTGCTGCCTGTCTTATTTAATGTGATTAATTGATTGTCTACCACTCAGCCTCTACACATGCTCTCAATCATTTTACGCTGAAGTTCATCAATCAATCAATCAATCAATCAATCAACCAGTCTTTATTTATATAACACTAAATCATAACATGTGTTATCTCAAGACACTTCCCATAAAGAGCAGGTCCAGACCAAACTCTTTAATTAAGAGAGAGACCCAACGATTCAGGAATTCTACATTAAGGATTCAAGAATCTCCACATGAGCAGCATCAGGTATTAGGCGACAATGGCAATCCCACCAGCTGAACAATAAAGTTGATTTGACGTTGTAGTTCAGAGGAGACGTTCCACGTGTGCTCAGCAGAGATGTCCCAAGCCGAAAATAAGAGTCTCTGATGCTTTCTTTAGTGTATTCAACTGTGTTTTGTTCACCCCAGTGTGCTGGTGTTACAGCGCTGCTCTCCTTAATGACAGCCCAGAGTCTGAGGTGAAAATTTTAGGTTACTGACTCCCATGTCAGAAAAATACAGGTTCGCTGAGCTCTGTTGGTAATAAATCTGTTATCTGTTATCTCCTTAGAAAAGATCAGTGTGCAAATCACTCAGATAGCTGCTTCTATCCCGTCATGTCCACTGGTTAAAATGACAAATGCTACAGATGGCTGATGCTGTTCAGTGACTAATTTGATAACAAGGACAGTGAAACTTGACTGTTAAGAGGTACAGTTTGTGGGCTCTCTGCAGCAGGTGTAATTAGCCAAAAAATTTTTATCTAGTCAAAGAGGTGTTACTCTGTAGCACTACCATGAGAGGACTGAATATCTCTGAGCAGTCTTCTCCCTGGCTGACTGCTTCATACCAATTTCAGGGGTTGCCTCTTCCATATCTATATGATATTTAATTCATCAAGTTTAAATAAAACCTTTATCATTTGAAATCCAAGGACCTGCTGTATTTGAGTCAAGTTGCTTGTGAAAACTTTAAGGTAGAATTTAGGAGGTTGCAGCTGAATCAATGTGCCAAACATATTTAATCAACATTTAGTAACAAAGGGGAGAGACAGGATCAGGGGAACAGTTGAAACAGACTGTCTCTGTTGTAACATGAAAGTCAGGAACATGCTGTAAAGGCACAGTAGAAACACAGATTTTTCAGTTGGTAAGTGAAAAACAGAAAAATAGAAAATGGAAGTGTTTTCGGTATGTAAGGTAATGTTTCTTTGTTGCAAATAGTAAATGTACATCATCTGTTAGGCCTATCTGCAGGCTAAGTATCAGTGAAGTGATCCTTCTCCTCACCTACAAGGCTCTTAAGGGACAGGCCCCATCATATCTTAAAGAGCTTATAGTACCGTACTACCCCACTAGAGCACTGCGCTCCCAGAATGCAGGCCTACTGGTGGTTCCCAAAGTCTCCAAAAGTAGTTCAGGAGGCAGAGCCTTCAAGTATCAGGCTCCTCTCCTGTGGAACCTCCTTCCAGTTTGGGTTCGGGGGGCAGACACCCTCTACATTTAAGAGTAGACTAAAAACCTTCCTTTTTGACAAAGCATATATTTAAGGGCTGGCTCAGGCCTTAGACCAGCCCCTAGTTATGCTGCTATAGGCTTAGACTGCCGGGGGACTCCTATGGTGCACTGCGCTTCAATTCTCTATCTATTCTCTATTCTCTATCCTCCTCTTCCTCTCCATCGTTATGTCTCATGTCAGTCAAATGTCTGCCTCTAACTTGCTATCTTCCCCGGAGCCTTTCTGTGCTTTCTCATCTCTCAGGTTCCTGTGGATCCTGTGGATCCTGGTCCTGGCCCTGCTGATGTGGTTCTCTGGTTCCTGTGGGTCCTGGTCCTGGTCCCGCTGATGTGGTTCTCTGGTTCCTGTGGATCCTGGTCCTGGTTCTGCTGATGTGGTTCCCTGGTTCCTATGGATCCTGGTCCTGGTCCTGCTGATGTGGTTCTCCATCAGCCAATGGATGTGCGTCTGTCCAAGGCTACAGCCTGTCTGTCCTTGGGAGCTGGATCTCTCCTTCACTGTGGTGCTCCCGGAGGTTTCTCTTTTCCCACTGGGTTTTTTGAGTTTTTCCTTCCCGAAGAAGGAGGGTCATAAAGGGCAGGTGATGCCTCGGACTGATCCACCAGACTGATCCATTGGACTGATCCATTGGCCTCATCGACTGCTGGACTCTTTATTAGATTGTTTGTTCGCTTACACTTGTTTATTTCAGTGAACTTTGTAAAGCACTATGAGACACTCTGTTGTGATATTGGGCTATACAAAATAAATTGAATTGAATTGAATTGAATTGAAGGTTTCATTTATTATGCTAACCTACCTTTGGGGCTAGCCAGGGTAGGGTTGATCGAGGTCGAGCAGGGACAGGGGCAAGGCAGTAACTTTTGTTCTGCCATTACTGAAAATGTATTTCTATGCTCTTTATGTTTGTGGAAATGCTCAGATTAGGGTGAGGAAGACCAACATGTTCCACAGGGACCCAAAAACAAAAACACATGCAGAAGAAATGTTTGTGCACCATCCATGAATAAAATTACTTTTATATAACTGTTTATGTTTGTTTGCACATGATGGGTAAGAAGTAGTGATGATTTAAATATGTTAAATTCCAACTCACATTTATCCACAGGAGAAAACTGGGATTATGCACTAAGGTGGTTTTGATGCATTGAACCAATTTCATACAACAGCAACATTTAATATATTAAATGATTTGAGAGTAACATGAAGGAGGACTAACTGAAGCATTAATGACTGTTATATGCCAGGAATATTAAGTACTTACTTGTTTTGTGGTTGATTTATCCAATAGGAAGGTAACAATGTGCTGACTGAGTGTGACTCATCTATCCAAAATCAAAAACAATCCAAAAATAATCAATGTAGACATGTTTATGTTGTTCCAATAAAAATATGGTAATTCTAAATAAATGCATCACTGTCCAGAGAGGGAATACTTAAAAGTTATACTTTAAGTATCAGTTAGCACAGTGTTTAGTGCAGTGGGATTTTTTTGGATAAAACTCAAACATATCCGATAGGAGGAGAGAAAATAGGCCAGTTACATTGAAGGTTTTCTCAGCTGAAAAAGGCTGAGACCAAGAGTGGGGCGTAATTCTCACGATTACTATATCAATATATTATTGGACAAAGGGCTGTTTGTTGTGTGGCACGAGCTTCTTCAGATGAGAAGCTTTGAGTGCAAATCCTGTAATAGGTCACATATGTGACCTGCTCCATCATTGTGAGTCAGTTGGACTCACAAACGTATTTTGTTTGACTGTTGTGCATGTTTGTGAGGGGCAACATGTTAGATGTGCGATGGTTAGTACTGTTGCCTCACAGCAGGAAGGTTAAAGGTTCAAATCCGCTGCTTTGTGGTTTGAAAATACGCAAAAAAATTATCAAAAAAATGTGCATGCACTAATAAGCACCCAATTATAGTTAAATATTTATTACATTTGTTTTGTCATGTTTAATATTTCATCTGCTGTTGTGGAGTTTGCGGCTTCACTTTACCTCATTTATAGAATTAAAGTCTGAGACACTGTATGCCTCTATCGGGTCAGCCGTAAGTGGAATATCTTCCTCCTCATCTTTGCCACAGTTACTAGCCTCTCCATCGGAGCTGGCTGGACAGTCCGAGTCAGAGGTCGAGCCTTGCACTCAACAGCTGCCAGAGGGATGAAATAATCTGAAATTAGCTCGATCCATTTGTTCTCAAATGAATTTGAAAAGTTGAGCGACGTCTTCATGGTGAGAATTCATTTTGTCTGAGCTGCTGTTTCAATCCATCTATCTGTCTCCATCCCTAAAAAACTTTGTTGATGCGTAACGAAAGTAAACCAGCTCGCCTGTGTTGTGACAGCTGTTTCATTTTGTTCATGCTAGCTATGTGTATACTTGATATTTTTAATTAAATTTGGCATTATATTAAAGCTGATACTTTAATGCAGTGGTGCCATTGTGACACCTGACTCATTTTGACGGAAAATGTCACAAATGTGCAGCAAAAGCAAGGAGCCAACAGTTTTTACCTGAAGAATGCCCAAAATACCACAGTTTGTACACCACATACTTCCTCAGTGTTGATGGTTGATAATGAGACAAAAGCCACATTGTAATGTGCAGGTGTGAAGGTGGAGATGATTCAGGATACAGAGCGGTGCATGTCTTTCTGAAGTGTCTCGCCCACATGACAGAAGGGCTTTTCTGACCCTCGAAAACACACTTCTAAAATGCACATAAATCTGATCAATCTGGTCTATTTTTTTCTGTGATGGATGATGTCCTGCTAACAATAGGCCTGCCTCTGTGTGTGTTGTTAACAAAGGTGTGTGTGCCTGGGGCTCCACGAGAAAGACACAAACAGAAGCTTCTTAGTGAGAGCTCCTGTGTCTGCTTTCAGAGGCAGCTTCAAGAGTCTGCACAATGAGGCCACTGAAGACCTTGGTGGGTCATTATTTGACATACAAAAAGGTCCTCAGCAAAATGTGGTTTACATGTGATACATTCACAGGCTTCTTTCTGTAATTCTGGTGAGCTCATGACCTTTCAGGTTGCACAGCTGACAAGACAAAATTTCTCTGAGGTGCTTGTCAAAGCAGAAATTTCATGAGCTTTCATTCAATGGACATTCATGGTTTGTTTATCAGCACGATGTACCCTGCCTCTCCTCCAAATGCAGCTGGGATTGGCTCCAGCTCCCCCGCGACCCTGATGGATAAGCAGTATAGATGGATGGATGGACTGTTCGTAATCCAGTTAATGATGGGAGTCTTGTCCGCAAGGTTTACAGTAGATAGTGAATGGAGAGTACTTCTATAGCTCCTTTCTAGTCTTTCAGACCACTCAATGCACTTGATGGAATCTTAGGGGAGGCTGCCAACACTGCCATCAGGAGGAAACTAACCAAGTTGGGCTTTGATGTCTTGTCCAAAAACCCTTCAACATGCGGATTGTAGGACGACTCACTTTACCTCTGACTTTTCTTCTTATCTGAGATTGCAGTCCTGGGTGTACAGTGTAAACAGGAGGGGCGTGAGCTAGTGATGGGAATTTCGGCTCTTTTTAGAGAGCCGGTTCTTTTGGCTCGGCGCCCTAAAAAGAGCCGGCTCTTTTGGCTCCCAAGTGGCTCCTCAGATTTTTTTGTTGCTTCAATAAATTTATTACCAAATTATGTGTAAAATGAATTACTAATGTAAAAAACACATTGTATCGAATATGTATTATTCATATTGCTTTATTAATTTTAAATTATTTAGTTTTACTGGCTCATAGAGCTCTGGGCTGTAGATCTTGGTGGCTGTGGTGTTGTCCTGGATGATGCTGTAGACATTGTAGGAGCAGCAACTGTTGCAGTAGACACACTGGCACCTTCATTAACAGCAGGTTCCCTTGCTTGTCTTTTCTCCTCTAACTGAATTGATGGGTGAACAGTACACACATGCCTGTCCAGGTTGTTTGTGGAGCCTGCCCGATATGAAATTTTAATTTTGCAAAGTCTGCACTCTGCCCTCGAACTATCAGTTATATTAAAATGTGTCCAGATTTTACTACGTTTTCTGTTGCCCATTTTTCTCACCCGTTTGCTCACTGTGCTGTGTGTCTGTAACCCCCCCGTCCACCCTCCTCCTGCTCAGTGTGGACACACAGACACCACCACACATCTTGACCAATCACGTGCGGTTTTAACAGAAAAAAGACGAGAAGAACAAACAAATCGTCTCCCAATCAGGAGCCGGCTCCCGCAGTTCACTTCAAAGAGCCGGCTCTAAGAACCGGATCGTTCGCGACCGACACATCACCAGCGTGAGCACACAGCCTGGGGGGGTTCAGGCGTTCAGCATTGGAGTGGAGGAGTTGTGGCCGAATCTGAACTGTCTGGGCTCTGTTTGTGAGGAAGTCCAATATCCAGTTACAGAGTGTAGTACTCAGACCAGAGTGTGTAGTTTGCTATCATCTGCCATCACTTTCATGGGGGAGATTGTCCTTCTGTTAGTGACTGGACACTGCAGCTTTGATATCTCATCAGAACAACACTGGAGTTTCATACTGGGACAAACAACAGAGCCAACTCAGGTTGTTGATGGGTCCAGAGCTTTAAACTTGCTGTCTGAAACAGACGCAGAGTCAAAACTTCAAACTCAAGCACCTCAACCACTGTCCAGACAAAAAACCTGCAAAAAAAGATAGGACAACTTCAGGATGACAGATATGTAATGAACGATATTCCATGAGATGCCATTTCATTCCAAAAGTAGCTCCAAGTAATAATAATGATAATAATACATTTTATTTATAATGCACTTTATATTTGACGGTACAGATCTCAAAGTGCTACAATTAAAAACAGACAAAACAACATAAAAACAGATAAAACAAGTAAATGCTAAAACACTTATCCATGCCCTCTACGATGACACATAGAAGCATTTTCCAAACTGATGCCCCTACCGCTTGACTAGAACAGTTGGTGTCATCCAAAATATTATGAACAATGGTTTAAAAAGAAATCAGTTTTATGATGTAACAACTTTATGGTTGACGTGCGAAGGGTTTGGCACAGAGGCACTTGCTTAGTCTGGGTTATTGTGTTACGGTTAGGCGACCTTCGATGTCATGGTTACAAAAATAACCATGTGGTTCATGTTGTAGAATGATTATCAAAACAACCAGGGTTGATTGTTGGTCGATTGTTGCTCCTGTGTTAAAGTCTGATGTTTTAGTGACCCATTCATCCACCTGATGACCTCTGTATGCACACTTTTCTGTATAATAAAATCATCTGACTTCCCTCTGCTCCCATCAGAATTACTACAGCCACTGGAGTCACGCGTTGTGCTTTTGTCCCTGTTGAGAGGACACTCTCTTTTATTCTCATGTCTGTGGTTATTAAAAAAGGTAATGAAAAATGCACCTTTTGGACAATCAAGTTTATTTTTGTTTAAATCCATATAAATGTACTATTGGCTTCATCATTTTAACAGCAACACTACTACTGAAGAAATATAAATTGAAAATGTTTTGCAATGAATGTTTTTCAGGTACAGCATTATGTTACCCCCAAAAGACATTTTGCTAATTCAAAAAAGTTGCACATGACTGCTCTGTGGAGGAGATAAGGTCAGGCTGAGATGTGTTCAGGCCCTGCAGGAGGGTGACAGAGCTGTCACAGTGCAGTGAGCGTCTGATGCCAATCAGCTAAAGCTCATGTAAACAACTTGATGGCAGAGATAAAATGGGAAGAAACAAACAGCTCAATCAGGTCAGTGGAATGTAGACTAACTGTGGACTGCACAAAGTACTTTCAGTGACCACTTCTTTCGAATTTTCATTTCTCACTAATTGTGGATCCTGGTTATCCTGCTGTGGTTCTCTGGCTTCATGAATCACTGATGCGGATTGTCGGCCACTCGTCATGTTTTTCAGTTCTACCATATTGCTAATTTATTAGTCACACTCCTTTTGTTAGTGCTATAGTCACTGTTAGTATATTGGTTGCTGTTTGTGTTGTCTCTCTCTCTCTCTCTCTCTCTCTCTCTCTCTCTCTGTCTCTCTGTCCAACCTCCACCCAACACAGACCCTGACAGAAAGTCCCCCCCCTCTGAGCCTGGGTCTGTTCCAGGTTTCTTCTTGTTAAAGGGGGGTTCTTCCTGCCACTGTTTCCTAATAAAATATCTGATGCTGCTCATGTGGGGATTCTTGAATCCTTAATGTTGAATTCCTGAATCGTTGGGTTTCTCTCTAATTAAAGAGTTTGGTCCAGACCTGCTCTTTATGGAAAGAGTCTTGAGATAACGCTTTCATGAATTGGCGCTATATAAATAAAGGTTGATTGATTGATTGATTGATAATAATTCTCCTCTTGGAGTTGGAAAGTTTATGACCACCGTCCACATGATCAGATGATGCCATGAATGCTGGAAGCCTGGACATAACTGCAGATGAATGCCAGGGGTTGATCAGACATCCATGAGATTCTTTCCAGGGTGAATTGCCAGAGAGGGCAAACTGTGAGTCTGATGTGGATGAGAACTTGTGGCTGAATGCAGTAAACCAGCACTGCTGTATTGCTGTATCAGTCGCTCTCCAACGATGTGCAGTGAATAAGTATAATATAGCCCGACCGGCTGGTTCAGAGGAGTGCAGAGGCAGCAGACAACGGTATGTAACAGCCAATAAAATACGTTTTTCAAACATTGTGAATCAACAAAACTGCTGGTTAGTCCAGTAGATTGAGAGATTAGCCCCAGACACGCACACACACACGCACACGCACACACACACACACACACACACACAGGCTCATACCTGGTGGAGAACAAACATTGGCCTAAGATAAAACAACCAAGCAAAGTTAGAGAGTTAGTTAGAGAGCCATCACCTCATCATCATCATTTAAAAATCACTATGGTGCAAAGGCTTACTTATACACATACACACAAGAAAAATACAAGCAACAAACATGTCTCACTTTACATGCTTACAAGCAAACACACGATTGGTGGTAACCCACAGCTCTCTGAGAGCCTCCCTGCTCCTCAATCTGTCCTCAGGGAGCTACCCATTCATAAGTTTAACTGACAGAGAGACAAATTAATGTTTCTAACGATTGTGCCTCCTTCCAGAATTCATTAGCACATACCAATCAGATAAAGCCCTGTTGGCCTGCCAGTGGACAGCTCAAAAACGTCCTGATGGTGTGTGGTGTGGGCGTTAACCAGACTAATTATTTGAGATTTAAACTTGACCACTAGTTTTCTAAACATAAGATGTAAACTGGACTCTAGTAGCTCCATAAAAATGAGCATACTATTCCTGCAGACACCCGAAGCTCTAAGTCTTAAATGATGATGCTGATGGAATCTGGATGGAAGAGACCCCAGACAGACAGGCAGCTTAGCCTCTTTCTTTGTTTGAGAATCAGAATCAGAATCAGAATCAGAATTCTTTTATTGTCATTGTACAAAGAATGCACAACGAAATTGAAATGGAAACAGCAGCTCTCATAGGCAGTGCAAAACAACAGGAAAACGAAATAGTGCAAAAACATAGTATTAAATTATATGAATAAAAATAAAAATAAAAAATATAAATATAGATGAACAAAACAGAAATGATTAGAACAGAACACAACACAATAAACAGAATTATTTCTATTTCACATTGTTCAGGGTTTGGTTGTATTGTTCAGGGCAATGACAGCATTTGGGTAAAAACTGTTCCTCAGTCTGTTTATTCTAGACTGTATTGCCCTGAAACGCCTCCCTGAGGGTTGGAGTTGGAAGAGGTGGTGGCCGGGGTGTGAGGAGTCCCCGATGATGCTGCGGGCTCTCCTGAGGCAGCGGGTGCTGTAGATCTCCTCCAGAGATGGAAGAGGGCAGCCAGTCAGTCTCTGGGCGGTGTTTATGACCCTCTGGAGCTGCTTCCTCTCTGCTGCAGTGCAGCTGGAGAACCACAGCGAGATGCCGTAGCTCAGCACCGACTCCACCGAGCAGCGGTAGAAGGACACCAAGAGCTCAGTTCAGGTCAGGGCTTCACCGATGTAGGTGCCCAGGAACCTGAAGTCTGGCACCATCTCCACCCTATCCCTGTTTATAATGATGGGCTGAATGTCCGGTTTATACCTCCTGAAGTCGACAATCAGTTCCTTCGACTTGGAGGTGTTCAGGATGAGGTTGTTGTTGTTGTTTCCAACTTACTTGTTCCTTTCACACATGAAGATACAAATATAATTTTTAATCTCTTTTTAAATACATTAAATCGAGGTCTCTTGTAGCATCAGTCAAACCACAAGGAGACAATAATAAAGTAACTGTTGAAACATAGATGTGCAAAACACACAGATCTTCTTACAAACACACTATGCACTCTACACCCTGGTGGGAAACACACACACACACACACACACACACACACACACACACACACACACACACACACACACACACACACACGTGCGCTGACACACTCACATACTTTAGCAGCAGTTTTTCCTCTCTCTGAATTAGCTGGGTATAGCAGCGGTGCTGATGTGATGAGAAGTGACAGCTGCTGTGGACTGTTTGGACTGGATGTGATCCACTTGGCTCACTGCTGATCAAATCTCCAACAACAGACTATTAACTCCAAGCAAATTGAGACAAGTGGGTTAAAGGGGGCCTTGTCTCTTTTAATATCACTGACATCTCCATTTGTTATCAGGGTGTGAAAAGACTCATCTCGCTTAGCAGAAGCTTGATAGCAAAAGCGCATTTGTCACAGTTTCTTCCTCTCCCGCTCCTAGCACATTGGACTAGCGCATTCATTCAACTCCTCCCTCCTGAGGAAGTAACTCTACTTTCTTCATTCTCAGCTTGAGACAACAATGTTTCACTTGTACAGTCATGGGTGTCTTAAAATAGGTTCAATTCACTGAAGAACTAGTACATTCTGCAAAAGAACGGGACTAGAATGTACCACAATCCATTAGACAGACTACAACAACAGACTACAATATAATTTGTCCATGATGCAACCATGATGCACTCTGAAGCCACCACAACTACTGCTAAACCCTGCTCCTGAATGAAAGACGAGGAATGAGGGGACCCAAGGAAAAGCCTAGAGATGACCTCTGGGCCACTGTTTGTGACAGAAAGCCTCCAATCGTAGTGGAAAGGCGTCTCGTGCACTCATGGGGAACAAGGGCAGGGCATGCTCTGCACATCTTCTCTGAGGCAAACAGACTCACCTCCACTCTGTGTGAGGCTCAGTTTCCACTCATTTAGTGGAGGACCTCCAGACCGCTGTGATGGAGGACAGAATGGTGTGTATCTGGCTGTTTCCAGCACCAGCCGATTTCTGTAGACTGATATGATAGATAAAGTAACCACAGCTCGTGTTTAACTGTGCTGGACAGTCAAAACTCATTGCCACTTTTGCCAGAACATGCTCAGATAGGACTATTTATATAACTTGTGGACCTGCAGTCACTGTGTTGCATTAGTAACTGTGTGTTATTGTTTGTGGTCACTGCATAATGTTGCTGTTATGAACTAAACGTTGTCCAACCTGATGTTCAGAACCCCTTAAATACAGCTGAAAGTTTCCACTAGTGCTACAGAGGCTGGACTTAGAGACTGGACTCAGAGGCTGGACTCAGAGACTGGACTCAGAGGCTGGACTCAGAGGCTGGACTGAAACAGTTGATGAGCAGGTTTTGTGACATGATCAGCTGTTAGTATTCTAACATGTGCCCCCCCCCACACACTTGGAAAGAGTTGGTATTTAATGAACAAAAAGTGGTTTTTGAGTGTGTTCCACTTCCAGTTTACAGATAGTTACATGTCAACCAGGATCATTTCGAGAGGGTAAAGGACAATCCCAAGAAGGTGACATGAAAGTCTGCAAGCTGGTGTTGATGCAACTGGCTTCATGCTCTTGTAAAATGTATATTCTAAAGGCTCATTACAACAGTTTTGTATTTCTCTGTGATGGTGCACAGTGTTAACAATGTTACTTCTAACACTCGTTCTC
Organism: Pempheris klunzingeri; assembly: GCF_042242105.1. NCBI lineage: Eukaryota > Metazoa > Chordata > Actinopteri > Acropomatiformes > Pempheridae > Pempheris > Pempheris klunzingeri. The sequence continues at coordinate 770,131 of NC_092032.1, forward strand.
AGCTCTGAAACCCATACCGTTTTCTGATGACACCTTCAAAACATATTTAAATAATTAAACTAACATCATGAGTGCGTGATGATTAGTGACTTTAACTAACCACTACTAGTTCTTTCTTTGGTCTTTGGCAGCCCTACAACACACGTGTCATAGAGAGGACGAGGTGTGTTATCACAGGATCAGTGCATGTAGTGCATGACAGCAAATCCATCCATCCATTCATTATCTAAAACTTGGTTCATTTTATTTGTAAAGTGCCTTATACTGCTCATTCTCAACTAAATTCAAGAGAGGCAAAGCCTGAAACCACATGTGCCACGATAAGGTGTAGTTTAGACACAGCAGAGACAAACTCACAATAGTAATTGTCTCCACTGTCATCCCCTTTCTTAATGATAATTTACTCTTATTCGGAAAGACACTGCTGTTGAATTTTCTGTGTAAAAGCAAAACAAACCAGTGGGAGAAAATGCTCTGTAGCTTCCTTCCAAATGAACATGGTCAAAAAATTAAATGGCTTCCCACTTCCTTGTACCAAGAAAAATCAATTGTGACAGACAGTGTACAGCACATTTAATTATCACAGAGACACATGGGAGAAAGCCAAATTATCAAATAATGTAGGAGTAGACACTGGCTTGTTAGGCTAGGGCGAAGGAGGGTGGTGGGGGTGGGTGGGGGGCAAAGGGTGAGTAGATGAGAGATAATAGGAAGGTAGCAGGGGGGTAAAGGGGAGCCAAACGAGGGGAGTGTGAGAGAGAAGAGGATGAGGTGAGAGAGGGAAAGTGGAGGCAATGAGGAATGAAGGGAGGGGAGAAGGGGAGGCATAGGAGGAAGATGGGGGGGGCAAGGAAAGGTGAGGGGGTGGGAATGAGTTCTGTGTGGGAGCGCATTGCTCCTGTCCATTTATTTTGTCGTTCAGTCTAATTTCTCTCTGCAGATGCCAGTAATAGCTGCCAGCTAATTGTACCATTTACCACGAGGCGTATGCTCTCACTGAACGGAGCCCCCACTACTTTTATCTCATTAGGAGAAAGTAAACTCCATCTTCAAGTCTGAGAGGGTGTGATTAATACGGTTTTCTAATTTCACTTGCCAATGAAGTGGGCTAATACCAGTTTAAATTTTTCAAAGGTTTTAAAGGCAGTGGACACATACAGCTGTCCATCGTTGACATGAAGGAAATTCCGATCTACAATTTGATTTTCACACTCTATGGAAATACATTTCAAACAATGGCTGGTGTAACGGCAGGAAAACATAAAACATTCCCAAATACTCTGTGGACAATGCAACACTTATAGGATTTCTAAATGAGCTGAAACAGGCTGGTGTAGTCTTTTAACTAACTAATTTGAATAAAATGGAACTCAATTGTTCTGTTTTCAGTCTCATCACCTAACTGTTCCTCTTCTAGTCTGAGGTGGACATGGGAGGTTTTCAGTGGGACAGTTGGCCTGGCGAATGGTTGGAGGAGGTCACATGATCTACAGCTCCCCTTGTGACATCCTAAAGGGAGACAAATCTAAACAGACCGTATTCACACACCTTTATTTACAGATGGGGCCGGAGAAAAGGAGGACAGTCTTTTCTCATAGTTTGGTGGTCTGTGGACACACCATGGAACCTATGTTAATGTGGAAAAGACCTCAAAAAGTTAATTTTGCATCAAACTTCAAACTTCAGAAAAAGATGCCCAAAATCAAAATGTACAACCAACAAGTGCAAAACCAAAACATTCACAGATTTAAAATCCACAAAACAAACAAAAACTAATCCAACTTGAAATTCCACGTAGGGTTTTCCTTCACACTTTTTTAGTCCACTTCAGTTCTGTTGCCTGAAGAAAAAAATAAGTTGAAAAATAAGTGAATATAAGCAAAGTTAAATTCAGTTCATTTCTAACATAGCAACATTTTGCCCTTATGGGGTTGGTTAGTCCGCCAGGTCAGTCTAGGTTTTTGCTGCTGGGTTGTGGCTGAATGACCAGCCTCTATAAAGAGCTGAGCAGGGGGGGCATGGAGCCATGTAGCAGGATCCAGGAGTTTGGTTCTGATGAAGCTCTGCCTGCTTTGTGTTATTCTGGGTGCTGAGTTTGCTGCTGATTTTTCTTAACTGTGTTTTAGACAGTGCTGGGATGTGAAAATGGAAGCAGCTGAACCCCACATCAATAGCGAGCAGCACATAAGCTCAACTGAGACATCCATCCTGACCACTGACTCCCACTTCTGTTTGGCTACCACAGTCCTCAGAGACAAGTAGAAAGGACAGCAAGATGACAAAGTGCTTCAGCAGGCAGAGAAACGTTAGACTTTTACTGCTAAGATGCTCAGTAGAGTGTATTATTTATAGCTATATTCACAAATTTAAAGCACTACAAACATATTCTTTGGTTACCAAACGCTGTTCTATTGGCACCTGTAAAAAAAGAACAAACAAAAGTCTCAAGATCATAACACGAGGTGATGATCAGCTAAACACAGACCATGTTTCCAAATGATGTCAGTCAGACAAATTAAAGAGCTCCAGTGTGTGTCATGTGACCATGTTGATGCTAAATATCAGATTATGCAATCTTTGTTTCCACTCTAGCTCTCTCTAAATGTTTCTCTCTCTGTCTCTGCTCAGTGTTGGAGCGAAATTCCACATGCCAGCAAGTGTACCTGTCTGCTCCTGTTGCGCAGTGAGAGTATAAAGTCATGATGATGGAGATGGGAATCAGTTGGAGTCCTTGACTTCCAGGACCATGATAGAGAACTAAACTTGATAGAGACTGAAGGGTCCAGAATGGAGGTGAACTGCTGAGCAGCTCCAGCCAGCATTGTGTTCAAAACACAGCTGATATGCCACAAAGACTGAGACTGAGGTGGAAACACAAATAAGGCAGACACATACAGCTTTACCCTACACCCAGAGAATTCACTGGGCATCTCCTCTGAGTCCAACTGATCCACATGTTGAGCTGAACAAAGCCCAAGAGAAAAGCCTTTATCCAGCCCAGCTACCCTGGCTTCACCACTACTCTGTAACTCTGCAGCTTTGAGTCTTTTAGCACTTCCATAGCAACTAGTAGACTTTTAAAACTCATTTCTCAAGAGAAATATTTTCGAGCACAGAGAGACCAAGATAGTGAGAGTGGACTGTGCTTTATGTTTATGTCAGTGATCATTTAGTAAGAATGCCACTTTTTGCCCATGAGTGCTACTCTTAGGCAGACTGAAGGAAGCGTTTTTGCTGTGTTTCTATGATGTCCTTATCAAGCTGATCTTATGAGACTGAAAATAATGAAATATGGAGAATAATGAAAGGAGCCATACAAAGAAATAAAGGAAGGAAGAGTGGAAGCTGCTACTGAATTCACCAGCCATAGGTGTGGAGAATAGACGGGAGGATGAGTACAGGGACATGGTTGAACGCTTCGTAAATGGTCTGTATTTATATAGCGCCTCTTTAGTCATTTCAACTACTCAAAGCGCTTTTACATCACATCCACATTCACCCATTCACACATCATTCATTCAGGAGGAATCTAAGCCAGAGGAGACTGTTCTTTCACACACATTCACTGAAGCTATGCTTCAGGAGCAAGTTGGGGTTCAGTTCGACATGTTGACCCATAGGAGCTGGGGATCGAACCCCTGACCTTCTGATTGAGGGACGACCCACTCTACCTCTGAGCCACAGCCATCCTCATGAGGTGGTGTGGGGAGAATCGCCTGCAGCTGAATGTGGTGAAGAGGAAGGAGATGATGGAGGAAATCGTTCGTTCCTGGGGCCATCAGCATTGAACGGGAAAGAAACTTATCTCATGCATTCAGGGGCGGCTGTGCCTAGATAGATGGTAGAGTGAGTCCATTGGAAGGTCGGTGGTTCGATCCCTGGCTCCTTTGAGTCCGCATATCGACAGGACTAAACCAGCCAGTAGAGAGATCAGGGTCTGGCCTGAGACTGCAAAATCACAGCTGAAAGACTGTTTTGAGAACACAAAGTGGTCTGTCTTTGCCCGGGACAGCTCAGATCTGGACCACTATACAGCCTCAGTATTATCCAGGAAAACAATCCGCGTGTTTCCCAACCAGAAACCCTGGTTCAACAACGAGGTGAGGAACCTACTGAAGATCAGGAACGCTGCGTACAGGGCCAAAGACACTGCAGCTTACAGCCTGGCAAGAACCAACCTGAAGCATGGCATCAAAACAGCAAAGAATGGATACAGGCTCAAGATTGAGGGGAATTTCAACAGCAACAACACCAGACGTATGTGGCAGGGCCTACAGTCAAACAGTGACTATAAAACAAACAGCACTTTGCCTGCCAACGTCGACCCCTTGCTTGCTGAGGACCTGAACCTGTTCTTTGTCCGTTTTGAAAATGGAAGCTGCACTGGACACGCGAACAAACCACCTGGTCACCAGACCAGCAGCAGCTGAGGCTGGACACAAGCGAGGTGAGGAATGCACTGTGGCGAGTCAAGACCGGGAAAGCATCAGGACTGGACAGCGTCCCAGGATGTGTTCTCCAGGCATGCGCAGACCAGCTTGCTGAGGTGTTCACAGACATCTTTAACCTCAGCTTGAACCGAGCAGTCGTCCCAGCATGCCTCAAAACCACTACCATCGTGCCCATTACTAAGCTGAAAACTGTGAGCAGCTTGAATGACTACAGGCCGATCGCACTCACACCAGTGATTGCGAAATGCTTTGAAAGGTTAATCATGGCTCACATCACACGCACAATCCCTGCCACGCTGGACCAACACCAGTTCGCCTATCGAGCCAACAGGTCAACCGAGGACGCCATCAACATCGTCCTGCACACGGCCCTGGAGCATCTGGAGAAACCCAACACCTATGCCAGGCTGCCCCAGCGC